>NW_004949101.1:5839920-5937437 GCF_000317375.1 Microtus ochrogaster | reverse complement strand
GAGAGAGAGAGAGAGAGAGAGAGAGAGAGAAATAGAGAGAGAGAGAGAGAAATAGAGAGAGAGAGAGAGAAATAGAGAAGAGAGAGAGAGCGCAAGCAGGGAGGGAGGGAAGGGGCAGGAGCGATAAACATGAGTATGAGGGGTGGGGAAGAAAGTTCCAGAGCTGAAGTGACTACATTCTGTGGTCCCCTTGCTCTAGCCCTGAAACCTTGGAAGCAACGGTCTCGGCTGGTTTAGAACCTCTCCAGCACTCCACTCTGCAGCTGATGTGGGTAGCAGGGGGTCAGCCCAGCGACCCTCAGTATTGGTAGGACCACATATGGGGAACAAGTATGGGGTAACGACTACATTGAAGCAGAATTCTCCCTCCTGCTCTGCCGGGGACCAGCCTCAGCAGAGAAGTGGGTCTTGAATCTGGGATGTCTGAAAGGCAAAACGAGTACACGAACACAGGGTTCTGATGCAAGCTGACAGACTCTCAGCTGCAAGGCAGGCTTCTTTCCTTCCTCCTCCTCTTCCTCCTCTCCTTCTACCATGAGCTTCAAACCTCAGTCTCTTATTCTGAATTTCACACAAGGAAAATGATTCTTTTTTTCTTCCCACAGGTTAATCATTACATGGGCGAAGATTCTTTGAAATCAGAACATCATCATTCATTATGACATTTTCCCAGTTCCCAAGCCCCATGCCAGCCACTATATTCTTAATTCTCAGCTGTGTTAATCATAAAACAGCTTCTGAGGCTTTCACCTCAGAGGTTAACTACCTGTAGTTTACAGAAGCATAACTCAATGGGTTTTACTCCATTGTCGTGCCTTTCCCGTTGTTGCCCCTCACAATTCCAATTTTGAATCATAGGGCCATAGGCAGTCAGCCCCAAAGCCCTAGGTTCTTCAGAAACTTTATTCATCATAGCCAAGTTCCTTTCTGTTTCAGTATGATTCTTTTGCCAAATTTTAGAATCAGGCAAAGAACAATTTCTGTATTCTTCCCAACTTCCCCCAATTCTTTCATCAGTCAGTTTTCCCTATGACCTGCTTTACAGCTTTAGAGCCTGGCCGCTCTATCAGATCAGAAGGTTCATATTATCATACAGCACATCCATATTTTCAAGAAGCCACTGGAGTGGAAGGAAAAAGGAACATAAAGAGCAAGTACACTAGTAGAATTGCTATAACCAGAATCAGCTGTAACATTGCCAAATGCATATGCAGACGCCAGGGAAGTGGTCCTCGGGGCACGTAGGTGTTTTCTTCTTGGCCCTCAAGTAATGCGCTCACTTAGCTGCCACTGCATTGCCTGGAGGGAATAGCTTCCTGCAGCTCAGGAACTTCAAGAGGAAGGGGCTGTGCTTTGCTGTCTCCCGCATTGCTCTTCCCACATATGGTCTGGTTGATGATTCTTCCTAGGACCCTAGGACCTGGAACAGCGTCAGTACCTTTGTGCTCTGCCTTGAGTCCCCGCTAGGATGTCACAGGTCTGGACTCAGCTCTTCCTTCAAGCTTGCACAGACGCATTCTACTGGTCACAACTCTTCAACACTAGGGTGAAAAGCTGGTGGTCAGGCCACTCTCTGCGTGTCCCCAGGGAAGAAATGGCGACTCAGCTCAAAGCTCAAGATCACTGTCCACAGGGTTGGGGGAACTTATGTGAATCTTCCAAATCCCCTGGATTTCGTCATTCCCTCCTTATCCAATGAGATGCCTTGTTAGAGGTGCCTCACAATGTTGGACTTTATTGATGCTTCTCCTTCTGAAAAGCCCCATTTTAAACAGTGCGTTTGTAGGGATGGCTGGCTTGACTCCCCTGACAGGTCCATTTGACTGTGCTTCTAAGAGGGCAGAGACTACTACAACTAATGGCTCCATCACCTTCACTATGAATAAGATAAAGCTTTTCTGTGATGATCACATGCATGGACTGTGCTGTCAACAGCTCACCACCCCTCTCCTGATGAACACTTCTGTCACTCATGCCAGAAAATTTAATAAAAATAAATAAAGTTTTTTGAGCTACCTGGATCACATCCATTTCAAGAGGAAGACAAACATGCCCAGACACTGTGGCTGGACAAGGGGGGTGAGCTATAAAAGCCAGTATTAAATGATTGTTTGATTATAAGATGCTCCAACTTTGCGATCCTAGAAACGTGGCTTTCTTTCTGCGGAAACGAGGTATCCTTGGCTTTGATCTTTCTCTGGGCTGGTTACCTGCAGCACCATATTCTCTCTTGAGTAGCTCCCAGCCACTTGGAAAACTGGGGAGTGCACACCTATAATCCATTAGTTTGGGAGGCAAGGGCAGGAAGGTCAGCATCAATTTCAGACCAGCTTGGTCTGCAGAATGAGTTCTACGTCAGTCAGAGATACATGGAAAAGAGAAACCCTGTCTCAAAAAGCCATTGTGGTCAACAACTAAAATAGCAAAAAGGCTGCACCTCTTGCTCTCCTGTGCATGCTCATGAGGCCTTAATATTTGGGGGGGGGGGAATTAGCTCTTCTTGGGTTCTGAGGCTCCAAGCAGCAGCCATTTGGGGACCCGTAAGGTCAGAGTCATGGCTCAGGGCCAGGGATGTTATGGCTGAACACACTTCTAATGAGGAGAAGCAGAAAAGTAATTTCTCAAGTGAGTAGAACTTCAAGTCACTTGAGCAGACATGAGTCCACCTTAGTGGACAGTCCACGGGAATTAGTGACGACCCACTGCAGAGTAATGGGGTATTCTGCCAGCCCCAAAAAGAACACACAAAAAAGATTGCATTAATCAACAGCATAGTAATGCTTGTCTCCAAACACAGGCACATAAAGCTCACTCCCCTGACAGATGTTCTAAAAATAATATCATCATCTTACACCCCTGAGGCATCTCTAAGATGCTAGTCTGCCTCAGATGGGTGAAGAAGCACCCCCCCCTCACCTGATCCATCTTCTGAATCATCAAGCAACTTTCTTCTTGGTCATTGGTGGAATAAAAGGGAAAAATTCAAATATCATCTTGCCTCAGGAAGTTTGGTTCCTTTTCTTTACCTTCCTTTAAAAAAAAGTGTGTGTGTGTGTGTGTGTGTGTGTGTGTGTGTGTCAGAGAAGTTAAAGGTGGTTGTGAGTTTCTTACTATTTCAGGAGAACTAATTCATGACGAAGTCTGGTGAAGCAGGAGATACTCAGGACATTTCCCACAAGGATGTGCAGTGTGCTGCTCAGGTCATGGCTGCTTCTTCCTGAGAGTATCTAATCTTTTGAGGCTCTTGACAGAGGTTTAAAGCACACATTACCTCCTTAGAATTAAGTGTCCAAAGGCCAGAGTCTGTAGATTAATTGACCCCAGGTCCCAGCTCAGGCCATAGTATTGTGGCCCAGAAGTTAAACAGACGGTAACTACAGATACAGAGTGCCGGTTTATGCTGTATGGCTTCTGGACACTTGCCTGACAGCCAGGGAAAGCTAGGTCCTGGCTGCAGGTGATGTGAAAGCACAGCACACCTATTAGAAAAACTTGCTTTTGAATTCTAACTCCACCCTTCTCTGTTCTGCTCTGGGATTGTGGGGCTGGCACATCCAAACCTTAATTCAGCTTTGCCAGCTGCTCCCAGCGAAACCTTGCCAAGTCTCAGTACCAGAGGGAGACCTAGAGGTAACACAGAGAATTGATTCCTCTTCTTTGTCTATCCCCATTGTCCCAGCAACACTTCCTATCTACTTCCTTTGCCCAGAAACTTCCTGTTCCTGTCAGCATCATCTCCGCCTCACTTCTTCCCCCTGGTGGTAACAGTGGTACTAGCACGGGACAGCATCTGGATCCAGTGTGGTAGTTTCTATCAGCAAACTGCCTTTCATCCTCGCCCCTAGAGATGCAGCAGCCCCTCAGGGGCCCAGAGGCAGCTCGACAGGAAGAACCCTTTCCAATTCAGAAGCCAGCACCAATGCCCATTGCCCGTATTTCCTTGTTGCTAAGATTCCTTTCCAGAGGGAGATGTAAGCGACCTCCGTCCTTCCTCCTAAGGTCTCAATGACAAATGGAGGCTCAATCCACCAAAGTGCATTCTGGAGGACCAGGGAGTTATTTATTAAGCCTCCTTACAGAGCACAGGTAAGAGGTTACTTAGAGGGGTGTGGCCACTCTTTGCTCAACCTGGAAAACCTTACCCAGCAGAAATAGCAAGGAGGGCTTCCCCCATATTTGCATAGATGGACACATACACAGACACACACACACACCCATATCACTTCCCTAGGCCATGCAGGGTTATGGGTCAGTAGGGAACAGTGAATCAGTGGGAGGGGGAGGGAATTGTAAACTGTCAACAAGCCTATCTGGGATGATCTCACCTAAGGTTGGCAAAGCTGAATGCCCGAAGAAGGCAGCTGCTTGGTAACACGGACGGTCGTTCACATGCCCCATGCCTGTGGTGACTGGATTCAGCACAGTGGGGCTTTCTCTCCATGAGTCTAAGGCCTTTCACTCCAGCCTTCCCCACCTATTCCTCTGTCTCTAGGGAAGGCGGCTGCTCACCACAGTTGCTGCCTCTGTGACACAGCCATCTTCTTTCTTTCCAGCTCACTGTAATCATTTAAAATTCCCTTTATGAAAATAACTGGTGTGAGTTCTACACCCTGCCTCTCCAGGACTGACACACGCAGACTTTTCCTCTAATCTAGACAGTAGCAGGGGGCCTGCAGTTAACACAGGACTCAAGTCACAATTAGCTCTGTCAATGGAGTGAGGCCCCTTCAAGCTGTTTAACCTTTAGTAAAACACAGAGGATTTTTACTTCCGAGATGGTGACTGGCAACTGAAGGCAGAGCACAGTCCACAGATGTGGGAGGTGTAGCCTGGGCCTGTGTATGGGCTCTCGCGATACCATCTGATTCACCTCTGCCAGAGCCTGTTTCTCAGTCACATCTACACGCCGCTGAGCCCACGATTGGAGCCTGGATCTAGATTGTATCCGAGGCTCTTGGTCACCTTCTCATTACCAGTCAGGTACAAGGCTATACTGACCTGTGGTTGTTACAGGAATTAGGAGAGTGAACCACCACCTATCCATGTGACATAATTTCTATCGCTTGTACAACCATTGCCAGTGATGTCTGTCACCTAGCAGCAATGCTTTCATTGGTGGGGACCAATAACAACCTTTTTTATTTGCATCAAGTATAACAGTCCAGTAACAACCATTTTTGTTTATACTGAGTGTAACCATTTTTGAGCAATGAAATAGCTCAGCTGGCAAAAGCTTTTGCCAGATAAGCCTCACGACCCAAGTTTTATCCTTGGGACCTGCAACAGAAGTGGGTAATCAACTCTGAATGATAAGAATTGGGCTCTGGCCGGGCGTTGGTGGCGCACGCCTTTAATCCCAGCACTCCGGAGGCAGAGGCAGGCGGATCTCTGTGAGTTCGAGGCCAGCCTGGTCTACAAGAGCTAGTTCCAGGACAGGAACCAAAAGCTACAGAGAAACCCTGTCTCGAAAAAATCCAAAAAAAAAAAAAAAAAGAATTGGGCTCTGGAACCAGGATGGAAGAGGAAATACTCGGCTCTCTCTCATTCTCTGTCCCAAGTTCCAGTTCAGTGTGGTCCTTAATAGTAAGCATGTGGTCAATGTAAACATAAAAGTGGCCTAATTTGTTCTGAAGCCCTCCCCATTTCGGGACCGTTCTTGGGAAGTGGGCATCACATGGATTTACATAGGAGACTTCAAACAGGAAACACCTTAGAAACTATTAACGGAAGCGCAATGTAAACAACAGAACAAAGCTCTCCCAGCTGCTACAAGCCAGCATCGTTGTTAGCTTCATTGTGAAGAACTCTCGCCCACTCCAAAGGGTAAGGAGTAATAGGTGGTGGGTTCATGGGGCATGGGGAGCCGAGGAGAAGGGTATCACATTGAGGACCTGCTTGCTTTAGTGGCATCTGTGTTTCTGGTCAGCAATGCACATGTGGGCAATACTTGTAATAGCAAGGCATCCCTCAGGTACACTTATGTCCCTTACTCTTAAGAGAGCACTGTGCTCTTTGACCAAGAATTCTTCCAAAGAACAAAACCACAACCTATGCACAGGTTTACCCCAGGCCAGTGTTGGAAGATAAGGGAAACCTCTAAATCTAAATATGACCTTTCTTCTCTAACTGAATGGCCAAAGATGTTAATGACTTTGCAACCAAAGGCTTGAATCTTCTGTCAACATTTCTTTTAATATCCATTAAGAACAAGTTTCAAATACACACTGAAGAAGTTACCTAAGACAGCACGCCTCCCCCTTCCCACGGCTTCTAGCTTATGTGTTTAGAAGAGCTGGTAAGAGTTTAGACATCAACCCAAGTGCAAATTAACCAACAACAAACTTAATTTCACAAACTGTTATTACTCAGTGTGATTATTTCCTCCGAAGATAGTCCTGGCAGCTTCGAAGGAACAGCTGCAGCCTTCCCTCCTTGCTTTCCCTCCTCCCTCTTTTTCCTTCCTTCCTCCCTTCTTCCCTTCCTGCAATAAGACTGCAAAGGAAGGCAGGGTTCTCAGGAATAGCAAAGCCTCAGGCAGTTCTTTCCTGAGCAGTTCTCGTGCACAACTGTGAGCTCGGCTGGGAAGACACGCATGTCTACGATCGTCAGCTGCACATGGATGTGGGACACTTTCAGCAAAGCTACTGCTTTCAAGCAGTCGGGGTGACTTAAGTTCAGGCTTCCTGTATGTGCTGCTCTTCCAGGCTTCCTTCTGGAGACAGGCGTCTTTCTTCCTGGTGACTTATGTGGGCCACCTGCATTTTCTGCTCCATGTTTTCCACTTTGTACCTGGCACATTATCCTTCTTTGATGCCTGGAGAGAGAGGGGGGAGAGGGAAAGAGAGGGTTGGCCCACCTCTTTGTAAACACATTCTCCCATATGCAGAGGAAAGAAGTAGCCGTTCTACTAGTGGGAAAAGTGTGTGTGATGGTCAGGCTATGTTTTAGCCTAAGTTACTCCATACTGGACAAAATGGTAGAGTTTTAGGCAGTGCTTTGCTCTAGGAGACTTCTTTATTTTATTTTTTAAGACAACTTCTCCCTATGTAGTCATGGCTGGCTTGAAACTTGATATGTAGAAAGTTGGCTTTGAATAATCTATGAAAATCCACCTCCCTCTGCCTCCCGAATACAGGGATTACTTCAAGGGCTAGGAGATTCCATTTTTACCATTGTTAACTCCATTTTGAGGAAGAAGGAAGATGGAAGTCACTGTGTAGACCTAGAAATGGCATCATCTGTCAGACTCACACCCACAGTACGGACAGTGACTTATTCCTGCGAGGGGAAAGGGAGACATCATCCTAGTTTATGGGGGAACTGACACCGTAGGGCCACATGGGTGGACCGCAGAGTCCGGGCTCAAAAGCAAACAGGACTGACGAAGGAAATGGTGAACCTCATAGGGTGTTGAACAGCTAATACTGCCAAGGCATGGCCCGTGACAAACTATCGTGACACCTGTTAAGTGGGCCTCCAGACTGACAAGCAGCCTTTCCCACATATCCTTGGAGCTTTAGCTTGGCTGTCCCCTGCAGTTGATGTGGCCCCCTTGACTGCCTGCTCATCTACCTGTTATCCCCCCTGGACCTGCTTCTGACCCATTCCTGGCTGCAGCTCATCTGGATTCCTTCTCAAAGCCGAATTCTGCATTCATTACCAGACCCTATCTCTGCAGCAGTCCCTTCTGGGCCCTACACAGGTCTGTAACAGGACAGACTCGGTCCATTCCTGAAACCTCTTCAACTCTGCTACAGCCTCTTTAACTGGCACTCATTCTGTAAACCATGTATACATGCGGAGAGATCTAGATATGTTTACTGTGTGCTCTGTGAATTAATATTAACAATTAAGATTGGAATAAAAGAACTTGCATTTGCCTCAGCCAGGCAGTCAAGGCAGGGCAGGATTTTACATGAGATAAATTGCTATCTTTGAAACCATGAACCTCGTGAAGCTATTGTTATTCAATAAATTCTGACATTGTAAAAGGACATAAATGTTTATTACTGGAATAGCATGTTCATGCAAATGTAAACCTCACATTAATGTTTCATAAATTTAAACCTGGAATATCAACTAACATGCCTTGACCACAGGCTGGGAGTTACAGCTCCACAGCAGCCCTGCGGAACACATATCCTTTGGTTCATCCATGTGCTAACCTGTGCAAGCTTTCACCCAGACAATAAATAAACTGTCTGAAGTCTATGTAGGCTGATCAAAAGCAAGCTGAGCACAGCTATCTCTTATTTCTGCAGAAGATGTAAATCTGCACAAAAATTTAAGTCTGAAAGGGACTTTGGGATTAGGAATCCTGTTCTCGTATCTCTACAGCATCTTCCAGCAGAGCCTCTTTAAATATCTCTACATCATGAGCAGAGAATCTTGTAGGTTGACAGTCGCTGTTGACTCAGCATGATTCATATTCTCCCTATCACCTGCCAAAGGTTAAATTTGAACCTAATTCAGAGATAGCAAGGTCTGCGTGGGAACTGGACTGAAAGTTATTATATCGCAATTTTACACAAGATTGATAAGCATTGATTTTATAAACAATATCTAAGAAGGCATGCCGCCTACTTTAAAAGAGGAATTCTACTTAAGCTCCTCCGATTTGTCCAAGTGACAACAATGTATAAGGGATGACTTCTCAGTCTGAATTATTAAAGTGACAGTTAGTATCTGGGATGCCTGAAAATACAGCAATATAGCATATACTTGTTAATTTTCTTTTGCTTCCCTAAATTAGTACAAATTATTGAAGCTTCCATTTTGTCAGCCTAGACCTGTCATCTACCTTATCTTTATCTCAGAGAAGAACTCCACTCTTGGGATAATCTTTTGGTACACTGTGTGAAGTGTGTCTCTGTCCTTTCTCACCTGCCTACGACACCTTCTGATTGGCCTAATAAAGAGCTGAACAGCCAATACCTAGGCAGAAGAGGATAGGCATGACTTCTAGGTAGAGACAGGAACTCTGGGAAAGAATCTGATGCATGGGAGATTTTTTACCAAGACATACAGGACGTGTGGTACTGAAGAGAGGTAACAAGCCATGTGACAAAAAGTAGATTAATATAAACTGGTTAATTTGTTTTAAGAGCTAGCTGAGAGCAAGTCTACACTAAGACCAAGCTTTCATAATAAATAAAAAGTCTTCATGTCATTATTAGAGAGCAACTGATATAAAGACCCATTATGCTCCATGATTTGTTCAGATATAATTCTTCACTTGCTTTCCAACATCCCCTCATGTTTAATTCAGATTCACTAGCTTATATGTCAGGAGGAAACATGTAGTTCACACACACACACACACACACACACACACACACACACACACACACAAACCTATAGCTGGACCAACTGGAATAATTCATCCCCTGCTATCCATAGGTGCAGATGGAAGAGAGAATCATCTCAGAGAATAGCTGTTTCTTTCAAATGTGGACCAAGGACCGGGGAGACTTCTCTATATCTTGGCTGGTTTTAGCAAGAGCCAGTTAGTACTAGGGCTCCAACCACTATCGTGCAGGAGGAATGTCACATGACTGTACTTCTCACAAATACACTATTCTTGCCAAATATTATGTATCGTTTCAACAAAATACTTGCCATGAGTCTAGCTTTTAATACAGGTCCCAAAGAACAAGAGATAGATTATCCGGTCAGCTGAAAAAAAAAATTACTCAAGCAAATGATTTTTGGTCTTCAGCATGTGGACTTATTTTAAATAAATTACCTGTGGCTAATTATCATCTCTTAGTTTTCATCCCTAGTCTTTAGTTTTAAATTCAAGTCCTATAAACCTAGGCCTGTAATCGTGACTGGAGAGAGAAGCGGGTCCTTTTGAGGCAATTAAATAAACAGGTCTACTTTAACTTTTTATGCTAAACTGTAATATTTCATTAGGAGAATATGAGTTTCCTCCTCATAGGAATTGCTGCATCTTTAAACATTCTTTAAGGCTGGAGAGTTCTACTAGGCATGTATGTTCTAGAAGGCTGGATGCAAACATGTTCTGCTAGCCATTCATTTGTGACTTCAATCATTACTGTGACTGCATTTTCTGCAACATAAATGCTAAATTATACATTATGCATCTTTATAAGCACACCAGATCAATTATTAAACAGACCAGTAGAAATGATCATATTACAAACTTAAAATAAACTGAGCTACAAGGTAGAGTTCATGACTTCATTTAATATTGATAGCAGCTCAATTTAACAGTTGAAAAAGCAAACACCTTTAATAAATTTCGTGTGAATGATTATACAGCCTGACATTGAACTATTGTACAGGAGGGTATACATATAAATCTATAAGTAGAATTATGTACACTTCAATATATACCATATATTTTTCCTACTCACAATTTTCTTTTGATAAATGAAGCAGTTTCACTGTACACTGATGTGCAATGCTACATTATGTCCTGAGTAATTGAGGGATTATTAATAAACTACTGCAAATTCTTTTTCTCTTTTTAGTTAATGATCCTGAAGACTCTGTACTAAAACATGAACAAAAGGATATTTAAAAGATTGCATCCAGCGTTGCACTTGTTTTATGCAGAAAAAGCTCAAAAATGGACAACAGCCATTGAGGTTTGGGAAGATGCCCTCAAATATTGAAGGTTTAAGCAATGTCTTATTTGTAGGGTTTCTACAAGTTTTAAGTCATGTTGCCTACATCCAATTTGTCAGGCATGGAAGACTCTTTTCATGATTGGCCTACAGATCCTTTTTGCAGAAGAGGACATTTGGTGTAAACTTCAGTGTTTAGGTATAGTAAGTCCTAATCCAAATGAGTAAAACAATATGACATAACTCAAAACATCTTTGAAATATAGCCAGTCACATGGAAGGAGTAGAAAAAAACAAGCGTATTTTGGTGAAAGAAGAAACCAGATGCAAGTCATTTAAGGGTGGTCTGGTAAGCCACCACTCTGGGAGGTCCCAAGTTGGTTTGGCTCCAGGAGCCCCAAGATAAGCAAGCCACATATCCATCTTGCTGCAGGGGACTGACTTGCTGCACAACGAGAAGGAAGCACTATGGGAAAGGCCACGTTCAAGTGCAGAGGTACAGCAACAACTGCCGGTCAGGGTCACCCTTGGCAGGCAACGCAGCCCACTCCCAAACTCAGGCACTAGATATGGTGTGTGAGGTGGTCTGGGCTGGCTGCTGCATGTTGCCCCATGCAAAAGGAGGGGGCAGGCTGGGGTCCTGCTGCGGGAGTCGGCCTGCATTGGAGACACTTTGATGAGAAGGCACTGTGTTGGTGGTTCCTCTGTCACTCAGTTCTATCCCGTTCCATAGCTGCTGTAGTCAAAGACTCCTTTCTTGAAGAACGGCGAGAACTCACAGATGGTGTGCTTGGACAGGGTCAGTCCTACTTTGTTGATGTGAAGGGGGGACGTCTCAGACTGGAGCATCACACTGAAAAACTCCCTGAGGTATTTCTGGGAAAAGACAAGAGTGAAGAAGATGGTCAAGACAGTGCTAGAGTCAAGGAGAGGAGGGAAAATGCCCAATGTACAACTGATCTGCACATACGTCTATTTTATAAACAAAACAAGGAGAGAATGCTCCAAAGGCCCTTGACTACCTTGGCCCTTGTCAGTCAATGTAGAGTAGACAGTCAATGTAGTGATGTCCAGGTCTACAGTAGAAACTTCTTTGGCTCTGGGTTCTAATCCACAGAAATGTCACCTGAGGCCTACCTGGAGGCAGTGCCATGTGGAAGGCCAGTGGGGCCAGCACAGGACATGACAACTTTATCCTACCTAAAATGTTTTCCTCTAAAGTTTCATAGGGCTGGGTGTGCCCATCTGAGCAACTTGAGCATTTGTCTCTTCTTTGAAGCCCATGTATAAAACGGGATAGACTCCAAGTGCTACAGAACATTTAAAAATGTCAACTTCTATAATCATCACCAGTAACAAAGTGTTCTTCCTAAGGTGAAAGGTGAACTGCTCTGGGCTTTTTGCGGTTCTCTCCTCCATGGCAGGTGTTCATCACTACAGCACTTGCCTTGCACGGCACTGAGAGAGAAAGAACGCCTGCCACAAGTCTCTGAGATGTGGAGAGAGAACTCAGAAGTACATTCCCGAAACATGCATTAGAGGGAAGAGGGTGTACAACAGCGCCCAGATCTCACGTCAACACAGTGTATGAACTGTCTCTGCTCATTTACAAATGCACACAATCCTGGAACAAATTCAGAAATTAAGCATTATTATTCTGGACTGTACCAAAACAAAACGGAAGACCTAGGCATTGTAGCTCACGGGCCACCAGGTAATATGTGGAGACCTGTAACTGCCGTGTGTGTGTTGAGGGATGCTCTAGAGACCTGGGATAAGGAATTGTTTGGCCCCGGCTGAAGTTTGCCCTAGAGGAAAGCTCATCTTCCTTTATGAGTGAGGAGCCTTAGCTGGCCTCTATAGAGGTGACTTAGTCCAAGTAAGTGTGCTAGCTTATGCTTAAATTAATGCCAAGGGCTAAAGCAGCCTTTATATACCACCACTACTACTACAGGACTTTGTACACTTTATAGAAATAAATCTGAATATGCAGAGATAAACTACATATTCCTTTTGAATGTTTTCTGTAGTGCCAAGGATAGAATCTCCAGCCTTGTGCATGCCAGGCAATCACTCTCGCACTGAACTATACTCCCAGACCTTAAAATGCACACACGAAACTGTAGCCAAGCCAAGATAACAAATGCTTGCATCACCACAGAAGTTTCTCAAGTCACCTAAGTTAGTGCAACCTTGACACTCTCCCTGGTACGATATCTTTCTCTTGAAACAGACATTTTCTATTGAGGAAGCCACTGGTGGGGCACACCAGAACCTGGCAACCCACATAGAGGGCTTTAACCACTGAGTCATTTCCCCAGTCCTGGTTTTTGACCAAAATACCCAGAATTTGCAATACAGCAAAGACAGCCTCTTTAACAGACTGTCCTGCGAAAGCTTGGAATCCACATGTACAAAAACGAATCTAAATCCCTTTTACTCTTCAAATGGGCCAAATAACCTAGTTTAAGACCTGAAACTCTGAAATTATTAGAGAAAAAAGTAGGGGAAACAAGTCAAGCTATAGGCATGGGCAGGCTTTTCTCAAGAGGAATCCAGTTGCCCAACAAATAAAGGCAACAGTTCCAATGGGAGGAATCCCATGAGATTAAAATGTTTTTGTAAAAACAGTCAGGTGAACAGACAGCCTAGAGAATGGAAGAAAATCCTTGGAAGTTATACACCTGATGTTTAATGTCTAAAACATAAAAAGAATGCAGAAAACAAAGAAAAGAAATCAACTCAATCAATAAGTTAGCTAATGAAATGAACATACTTTCTCAAAAGAGGAACACCAAAGGTCAATTAATAGAGGAGCTCAACTTTGCTAACCATCAGAGAAATGTGAACCCAAACTACCCCAGGATTCCATCTTACCCTGGTTGGAAACCTTAAGAAAATAACAAACGCTGGCAAGGATATGAGCCAAAGGAATCCCTTATATGCTGCTGGTGGCAATATAACTAATCCAGCCACCATGGATATCATAAGATTTCTTCAATAAATAAATAAAAGTAAAAAATAGAAAAAAATTAAAAATAAAACAAAAACCCGACTAACAGCAGTCCTCTATGGGACCCCAGTCATTTCACCTCTGGTATTTACCTAAAGGACTCCATGTCCAAATGTCACAAGACATTTTAGCATCAATGCTTATAACGGCACCAATCACAAGACCAGGCTCAGTGTCCCACAAGAGAGGAATGGATAAAAATAATGAGGAATATACACACAGTTAAACACTTTTAGCTGTAAAGAAGAGAGAAATGAAGACATCCCCAGAAAATAAAAAGACATAAGTGGAGATAATCATGTTAAAATAATAAAGTCAAACAGAAAAAGACTTTGGTAGTTTGAACATAATTGGCCCCCATGAGTTCAAAGGGAGTGGCATTATGAGGAGGTGTGGCCTTGTGAAGGAAGTGTGTCACTGTGGAAGCACGGGTGGGTTCCTTCTCTCTTCAAGGTCCATAGGTCACCAGGCCACAAGGTCAAAGAGGGCAGAAGCAACAAACAAGGACGTGTCAGGCCTGTGGTTTGATGGAAATAGCCTTCTGGGAGACTGCTTCAGTGTTACAGCTCACGCTTATTCCAGAGTGAGAGGAAATACAAAGCTTGAGGACAGTGGCTGGGGCAACACCTATTTTGCATTACACAGCATGATCCTATCACAAGGCCTCACGTGTGGCAGAGGGTCCTAAGCAAAGCTCCTAACATATGTCTCACTACCATATGAACAGCGAGAGGAAAGAAAGCTCTTGCAGGGAACTGGGTCAACAGTCACACTAGAGATAAGTCAGATATCTTGGCCTAGAGACATTCTCCAAATAAGGTCAGGTAGAGAGCATAACACCACCACTGGGAGTTGAGGGGGCAGGCTACATGTTGCACTGAGTTTGAAGAGAGGGGCTAGGCCATGGGAAACTGCAACCTCTGACCAGCTGGGCCTCCCAACAGGGGTGGGCTTTACGGTCTCCTCTGCTTAAGCTATGCCTAGTATGGACACAGACAGTTTACTTCCTGTTGCCTGTGGATCAAGATATAGAACTCTCAGGTTCTTCTCAAGCACCATGTCTGCCTGCATGCCAAAATGTCCTGCCATGATTACAATGGACCGAACCTCTGAAACTGTAAGCCACCTCAACTAAATGTTTTTCTTAATAGAGTTGCTGTAGTCACAGTCTCTCTCCACTGCAATAGAAATCCTAACTAAGACAAAGACAAACATCCTGTTTTCTCTCATTATATGTATGTAGGAAAGAGACTTAGAAGTTCTAATAAAGTTGTGTAAGGGGCAAAGGGGACCTTTGAGGGGGTGAGAAAAGAGAGAGTAGTGGAAATAAACTACAAATTATATACACATAAAAAGTGCCAAAAAGTAAGAAAGATTGGGAACAGAAGTATCCTGAACTGGTAGATAAAGTCATTTCCAGATGACATAAGATTATTACACGAGAGTCCCAGCATCAGCTGTGTGATACCTCCCGACAAGTTAGTTGCCGGTCTATGAGGTCCTAGAGGCCACTCAAGCAATCCAGGTTATTGTCACTGCTCTATGCTGCCCACCAGCAGGGCACAATGTGACTCTATTTCTGGATACATCACAGGTTAGAACACAGAGAATCAAGAAGCCGGAAGCTGATTCCAAGCTGGCTAGCTCTCCCAGGGCTAGAAAGTGCTATGCAGGATGCTGGAGAAGAAAAGTCATCAACAGTGCTCCTTAGCTGTGGACCCAGTGCAGTATACTATCGACCAGTCAGGCAAGATGTAATAACCTGTGCAGTCATGCCTTGAGTGTTACAGGGATAATGGACCACTTCCTGCTTTGAGGCCTGCTCCATACGAGGAAACTGATATCTGGTACTGTAAACCTAATCAAAAGATGGTACTCCTTTATCAGTTACCAATCAAGGTGTTTCAGAGACATGCTCACAGGCCAATGATTGGGACATGCCCTCATTTGAGACTCCCTCAGGTAACTCTAGGCTATGTCGAGTTGACAGGTGAAGGTAGCTAAGGAAAGCCAGAGTGGCTTTAGAGTGCAAAAACTCATAACTGGTCAAAACACGAAGAATAAGTGATTGGTGAACCTAAATGAGTTATCTAGATCATCCCCTCCCAGGCTGAGGGAACACTGAGTGTGTGGCAGGGTTAAGACTATAAGAGCTTGAGGAAGGAGCAGAGTGTACAGAACTCTGTCTTCTGGGCACATCACAGTCAGAGGATTCTTGGTTTAGCAGCTGTCATCATTCACTTAAGGCCTGGAATAAGACTGGGCCCAGAAATATCCCATCAAGGAATGGGGAGGGGTTCATGAGGCCTCACTCTTCCCTGAGGAGCCAGTTCATGGTTACTGGGACACAAAGAGGCACTTCCTTCAGTGACATAGTCTAGTCACTGGTAAACTACCCATACCCTGGTAAATAATCTCTCATCCATATTTTTGTAAGCAAGCCTAATTAAACTAATTGGTCCACAGACAGGACAGACAGATGAAAATAAGAAGGAGACCAGCAATGGTGGTGCACGCCTTTAATCCCAGCACTCGGGAGGCAGAGGCAGGCAGATTTCTGTGAGTCTGACACCAGTCTGATCTACAAAGTGAGTTCCAGGACAGCCTGGGCTACAGAGAAATCCTGTCTCATAAAAATAAAGAGGATTATAGGGGATAAATTTGATCAAAAAGAAAAAGATTAATGTCATCATATATGACTAATATTTGCTAATAAAAACATGAAGAAAAACAGGGAGATAACTTTAAATGGGAAAGCTGTGGGCTTGCCTAGCTGTGCACTAACTGTGACTGATGTCCAGTTTCCTGCAGGGACAGAGGGAAACTTCTGTGCAAGAGGTACGGTCTCAGGAGCACCTGGGCAGTCCCTTTTCCACGAGCCAGGCAGAGTGCATCAACAGCAGACTGTCTGCATCAAGCTCGCCTTCCAGATGAACTCTGACAGACGACAAGGCAATTGGAATCCAAGAACAGATGTTGTATCAACATTTGTCATAATTAGTTCACAAAGTATTGGTCCTTTTAAAGGGCCAATAAAGCCTGAAATTGTGCATAATGAGACACAAAGTTAAAAAGATAAATAAGAGAAAAAGCAAGTACTGGAGACACCTTCCTTGTCACAGCACAGCCATTACAAAAGAGCCATAAATCTGCAGAAGGTGAGGACTTTTTCTTCAAATAAACTCATTACCATGGCTTCATGAAACCTCCAGACAGAAAGATCTGATCTGGTCACCTCTTCACATTGCAAAGCTTTCTTCCTGCGAAAGAGTTTCCTGTGCAGTAGGAGAATGGGCAGTTTCTTTGACGCACACAGCTTCTGTGGTGAGACAGCATGTGGCTAGTTAACAGTCTTCGCGGTGACCTCAAGGAGCTCCTAGGCTGTACAACAAGGCATGGCCTTTACTGGCTGTGTCTGAAGAGGGCTGATCAAATTCCACTGAAGGACAAAACTAAGGGCTGTGGGTAGGGCTAGAAGTAGACAGAATGAGCATTCCAAAAGTTCCTCAAGGTCGTGGTGTCATTGTTCTTCGCAGTCCTCAGCAGTGGCCCACTGTCTAGTTTAGGAAAAGAGTTGAGATACAACACTGACGATTGCTTTTCATGAGTTAATTTAAGTTTTAATATATGCCTGGAGGACGTTACATAATATGAGTATATAACCTAATGATTTTCTCCCAAATGAACACACCTACGTGATGAGCACCTGGTTATAATAGCATGACACTTAGGATCCGGCCGACCCGCCTTGTGTTCCTATCATCTACAGTCCTCTTCCTGAGGCAGCAGTGCTTCACTGTCTGCACTTCTACTGCTAACAATGCTGTTGTCTGCTTTCAACTTCAGTTGATGATCACACTCTCTGTCTGATTCCCACTGTTTAATACACCTCTGTCAGAGTCCCACTGTTCAGTGTGTGCGGTGCATAAGCTCTGAGTGTGTACCTGTGGCATTCAGGATCCTTTACTGTTTTATTTTTTAGGTGATAAATAAGGGAAACTGATAATAATGAATTGTTTGACCTTTCTGAGTTCTGTCTCAATAATGAAATCCACTTTCATTGTACCCTGTATAGATTATGTAATTATGATTATATATACAGTACTTAACACATATTTACATTAATGATTTTTGTTGCTTGGGCTCAAAATGTTTTCTACCACATCTGCTGCTGAAGGGAGAAATAAAAAGCTCTCTGCCAAAGGTATTCTTCTTCTGTAGACCCGCAGACATGGCTGGTACTCCTCAGGATGTGAGAAGACAGCTCAGGAAGCAGGCTGCATCCCCAGGGTAGCACACTCCATGAGAAGAGAATTGAAAAAGCTGAGGACATTAGGGGTTTAAGCGACTTATCAGGGTCAGCAAAGCACGAAAAGGATTTTCTAGATCCAATATCCAACTGCTGTGCCTGCCTTTTACGAATGCTTTCTCCATTGTAAAATAAAATAGAAGTAGGGATATTTAAAATGTGGTGTCCTGTTAGGATCCACAGAGGACCACAACTTCTGCTTGGGGGTGGTGTCACAATGAGTCGTTGCTCGTTTTATGCCTTAGTGCAGTGGCACCTAGGACAGCAATAGTACCTGTGGGGATGGGCAACATTACGGCCCTGCTGTGGAGGCAAGATGGGAAATCAGTTCTATATGACCGCAATGTAGGAAATAAGGAAGGATGCCAGAGCAAGTGGGGGTCTCTGCGAGTGACCATGGAGGTTGCTAAAGTGAGGGAGTTGGGGGTGTCTGGAGAGGGCAGGGAAGAGGGGCTGCTGTGAAGGAGAGAGGCAAACAAAGCAGAGAGCGGGAAAGAAAGCCTGGCAACATAGGACAAATGCCCATGGTTTACTTGTTTACAATCTGGCCGATAGAATTTAAGAATAAGAAATATATTAGACATATTTATCTTGGCTATGCACTTTTTGCCACTTGAACCAACATTAAGGCATAAAGAAGAGCTTTCTTATCAAAGCTTTCAGAAAATCAAATTAGATGACTAATCTTCAAGAAGTATTTCAGCACGGACACAGAGCACCTTGACTTTCTTCAAAGGTTTCTAATGCAGTTTACAGTCTAGGGAAGACTGTGAATTCAGGGAACGCAGGCTGGTGGGGTGACTAGGAGAGACAGACCTTTGTACGTCTGCCATGTTGTTTAAGAAATTCTCGCAAACAAATGAAGACAATATCCTGAAAGGAACTATGAGCTTTTGTTTTTATTTGTTGTTCATTTATGAAATTAAAAATGTTTACATCATTTACTCATTTCATTTTCATCAACTAATCAATTTCCCATGAACCCACGAACCTCCCACCTTGCTTTTGCTCAAGTTCAAGGCCTCTATTTATCTGTTGTTTTATATTATATATGCTATATATTATAACAATATAAGATATTATAAATGTTATCTATTTTCTAAATGAGTAAATAAAAATTTCTTAGTCTATATAATGTTATTTTTTATATTTTTTTTCAGGGCTATTATTGACTTTTAAAGTCAGTCTTACTATGTACACTGTGAAGTTCAGGATAGTCTCACAGCTTGGACCATGAGTTTTTAAAGATGACAAATGATTGAAGAAGCTGGTATATGTGTGACTGTCACAGACATGAAACAATGAGGTCTCTGAATGCCTTCTTGTTTAGCAGATTGCAAAACAAGGCTTCCCTGTTCCATTTATCAAAGACTTGCAAAGTTCTAAGTACTGTGAAAATTCTTAAAGGTGTTTATTAAATTCCTACAGTAACTTAATGAAACTATTAAGGGGACTATTGTTAAGTCTGCATTACCAATGGAGAAGCAGACCCCGGAAGCCTAAGTAATACCACAGAGGTCCCTGTGCACATAAGTTAGATAGTCAAGACTCAAAACCAGGACTCCGCCTAGAGGTTGATGCCACCTACTAGGATCACCCACAGAGTTCCCTTGGCTGAGACCATCTTGTCCTCAAAGAGCAAAGCCATCTACATAGGCCGTGGGGTGTTTCAGCTGCCTGAGGCTCATAAGCGAGCTGCCTTTCCTGGGTTTAATGGCACTGCAGTGGGAACTGCTGCACACTGGACACTTTATCCCTCATGCTTTTCTGCAGAGGTAACACTCACAGTGACTTCAAAGACTCTGGTCATTTTCTTGATTGCCCTGCTCCCATTTCCCTTTTTAGAGTTCACCCAGGGCTCCCCTCTGAAGAGACACCCATTCTTTGAAGATAGCTCATCTGGCTTATTAAGCATAGAAGGCTGGAGAATTTTTCCCATGGATATTCTGGGGTTGACACATCACAGTCAAAAAGCTACTGGAGTCAGCACTTGAAATGTGCTAGAACCAAAGGCTCTTCGGGGACTCGGCAAGGCGTTCCCAGGTTGCATAGCTACTGCCATGGAGAACTTTCAACAGTGAGTGAAACTCAAGAACCAGAGCCAGCCCCAGCCCCAGCCCAGCAAGGGTCTCTGTCAGTTCAGTTTACTGTAAACAGCCCCCAAGACTCACCAGGTGGGAGACACCCATGAAATCAAGAGAAATGTTCTATGTGGATCATGACTGAGTTCCCTATGCTTGGCTAGCTGTCCATCAAGGAGTTCGGCCATGACACTCCTCTCCTAAGAAGACTGTGAACTTAGGTGGTTTTTGAGAATAAGAGTCCAGATGAGGCAGAGCAGCTAGTGGCACATCCTCAGACAAGCATCAGGTTGTGAGGAGGATTCCCTAAATTTTGATCTACATCTAGGCTTATTTTTCAATTTCCTCTACTACTTCAAAACATAATTAAACATGACTAGTCTTCTGTACCAACAGGGCTAGTTTGGTCTACTGGAAGAGTTAATAGCTCTGAAAGGCAAAACATACTCTATAGCGGCAATACACTGGTAAGCATGCATACAACCTATGAAATTTTCATTTGTGCCCAGGATGCAGTATATTGACGAGGGTTTGCAAGCCATGGCTCTGAAATAATGTGTGGCTACATGCACAGGCCTTGATGAAGGTCAGTACATTGACATGATTCATGTGTACCTACATTAATGCCACTCCAGCTAACCATGAGCTTTACCTGGTGGAAGAATTGAGAAAGTCTAGCTGCAGGCAGTCTTTGCTGGGTTTCTCACCAGAATCCAGACCTTCAAATGACATGTGAGGGTGACCTTAGATAGAGTTCAGGGCCTCAGCTGTCTACCTGAGCAAAACCTTCCAGGGCCAATAGGGCGTCTCCATGTGCAGCCCCTTCTAATTTTAGAGCTGGTGCGTTCCAGGCCTGGGATCTTGAAGGAAGGGAAGGTTGAGGAATAGGCGAGGAGGAATAAAGTCTAAAATCCTCAAACAATGTGAGGGAGTTAGGTTGTCACACACAGTAGGGCTGTGTGGAGACCCAGAATCTAGATTCAGTCAACAGAGCCTTATAAACAGCATCCCCAGTTCCTGAGCATTAGGCCCTCTAAGGCATCCTTTACTTACAGATGAGGACACTGGCATCAAGAAGCCCTGACTTAGCCAAGGTCAGGAGCCACAAAGGATCCATCTTCCAATCTGGGAGAAAATCAGAATATTCTCATATGACCCTCAAGGGTCATGTCCTGAAGTCAGAGAGGAAATGTGACCTATCTTCAGGACTTTCAATACCATGTTAAAGTAGGCTTCTAGAATACTCTCTGACTTTCAGTCAGTGTGTGTGTGTGTGTGTGTGTGTGTGTGTGTGTGTGTGTGTGTGTGTGCAGGTGGGGATGATTAGGGCTTTCAAAAGTGTTCAGAGGTCTCAGCCCTCTTCTCTGTTGGCTCCTTCCCCTCTATTTTAATCAGCAGTGGGTGAGGTCATGACAATTTTCTGCTATTAAGAAGGTTCTGTTTTAATAAGACAACTGTATCTGGGCTGTTCCTTATCTCATGTGTACTCCATCACTGCGCTCTGTCATTCTAATGATTTTCTCCACTACCTCATTGTTGTGGAACTTTCTTCCTTTCACAAAATTCTAACATAAATCTGTAATTTAAAGTTATTGAAATCATTAAAATTGAAATGAAATGTTCTTTAGAAATGTAATAGAGCTCCATCTGCCTTTCTACGGTGACATTTAGCAGGCAAGAGAGTTGAAGGGCATTCCTCATCCCCAGAAGCCGTTAGGTGGGACCATAAGACAAGCATTCGCCTACTAAGACCTACAGGATCCATTTACCTGGCAGAGAAAGTTGGAGAATTTGTCATTGACTGATGAGTTCTGAAGACATTCCAAGTCCAGATGGAGACACCCTGGGATATCTCCATATCTGAGAAAGGTCTGGTTCTTACTGTGTTATAAATCAATCCAGTAGGCTTTAAGAGATCCACCCGCCCAAGCCTTCCCACTTTCCAACTCCCACAAATATTAGTCTGACCACTTCTCACTGGCATTTTAGAAACTCTACAACTTAGCTGTACTGGATCATCAGATATGATGCTAACTTGACCCAAATGACCTGCACACTTTGATGAAGTGAAGAATATTTGGTAAGGCGACACATGCATGTATCCAGCAGTTACTGCACACCCACCCTCCATGAAATACAGTATCAAGCCTTGGAACCAAGTGTTACGCAGGCCACACACACAGCCTCCTTCTCCGTGCTCGGAATCATACCTCTCTTGCTGATGCTTTGTCCTCTCATCCAAACCCACTTACCCTTTTCATTTCTTTCTTGATTAGTGTACAAAGTAATGGTTTTCCTTCTGGAATTTTCATTCATTTGGTGTCTGCTGATCCTTGCTCTAGAGTCCCTTCACCAAACTTGGTACCCCTCCTGCCAGTCGCCTTCCTCCCCAACTACCTCTTCTTCCTTTTGCTTTCTTTTTACATGTATTCTATTATCCTATTTTTCTGAATTCCTTCACTTATTTTTAGCCCATCCCAAATCTCCTTTAAGACTTTCTTTTTCAATTTATGGCCCTCTTTATAACCTTTGCCAATATACCCACATTTGGCTCAAAATCTAAGATGCACATATAAGAGAAAATGTGTAGCACTTGTCTTTCTAAATTGGGGCTACTTTAATAATAACATAAAAATAATTTACAGTTCTATGTGTTCTTATGAATGTCATGTCATTTCTCTTTCTCTCATATTTATAATCTTTTAGGGTAAGTTTAAATTTGCTTTTTGTTAGCTGCTTTGGCCTGACTTTGTTCAGGACTGAGCCTTTCCCTCTGTCTGGGTTGGGCTAGCTAGGAACTCAGCAGTGGATAGGAGTCAGTGTTTGCCCCGAGTCACTTGCAGTCCAATCAGGGATGCATAATGAAACTGATGCTTTTGGAGCACCCACCTAGACCCTGGAGGTGGTGAATGAATATTAAGCCTGACAGGTAGGAAAGGAACAGCGGGAGGGTGTGGAGGAAGAGACAGGAAGGAACTAGTTCTCAGCAGGGTGAGAGCTCCAGTGAGGCCTAGAAACAGGAGACAGAGCTCAGGGCACAGCCAGCAGCCCGTTTGCTCCACACGTCTCCATCTAGGCTGGGCTTTGCAGGCCAATGGGTAGCATTAATGTTATGACGTAGGTCCTTAGAGTACAAAAGATAGCTCTCTCACTCCACACTGCCACTTTTTTGGATAGATCACACAGAAATGGTGGGCATACTCTGTACCCTGCACAGGGCAGGCAATGATAAACCAATCTGCCTCCATCTTAGGCTTGAAGCCATCTTATAGTGAAGATAAACTACATTCACTCCCATTCATGATTATGTTTCTCAAAGGTTGGGCTATACCCCACCTGTAACCTTAACTACAAATACTTCTCTACTGCCTGTTCTAGGAAATGGCAACCATGCCCTTGTTTCAAAAGCTTATTATGACCACCCGTCATTACAACCACGTATTGTGGAAATGCATTTTCCACAATAAGTTTCCAAATTTTGAGAAGAGATAAAGCTAACTCGACAGAAAGTTGACTGAGAAATGGAATACGCTATAGTTTGCTATACTATTGACCCCAATAAGCCATGCTTTTGTAGCTTTTTACCTCCCTTTGAATTTAGATTAAGCCTGTGACTTGGATTTATACACTGGAGGGAATGCTTGCAGGCAGCTGCTTACATATTTCAGGGCTTTGTCTGAGCTCAGTTCCTAAGAAGGCAGGATGCAAAGGCAGACACATGAGTGGCCTCACCTCTTCTGGCCTGGGGCAGATGGAGCAGCCAGGTTTGCCCTATCCAGATTCCACATAAGCCACAGGATTGGAGAAGTAAGGAAAGAGGGAATGAATGAAATCTGTTAAGGTAGACTGAAGGCTTCTTTGGTTTCCATCTATAATTTATGATTAGATATAAATTATTGTCCTATTCCACTTCATGACAGTGACTTCCAATCCTTTCAGCGGTCCTAGTGAGTAACTATCCTTGCAAGTAGCAGCTTCTTCTACCAGCTACCTTCACTACCCTAGGTTGGGAGGTAAATGCTTGAAATAAGTTTGAAACCTGGCATTCATTTCTTGATGTTACACAGAAGTCTGAGAGCTCCCAGTTAAAATTCATCAGGGTGAAAATGTTAGTCTGTGATTACAGCATCAGAACTATTCATAAAGGCTATTCAGGGAATCTGCTTTATGAGTTTAATGACATAAGCATATTGTATTGAATTATTATGGTACTGCATCAATTGGATTCATAAATTTAATATACTCAGTCTGGTTCACACATTCTAATAAAATCTAGCAAGCTTTAAAAATTTTATAAGGGATGTGTGTTTAAAGTCCATGTGATATTCAGTTTTTACAGGTTGACACAGTCCTGCTCGGAGTATTAAACAGCTCCAGTGATCATGATGACCCTACCTGAGAGGAGCCAGCTCTGGTGAAACCTCCAGAGTGAATAAGCTCTACAGGAGGATCCGAACTCAGGACCCAACTGGACAGAGAAGCTGCTGAGCCTTTCCTTGGAGTGCAAGTCAAAACCATCTGTACTTTCTGCTCATGGAGAGAAAGAGGAAGGCATATCACCTAATGCCAGTCAGAGAGAAGAAAGCTTGACACCTTACTTGGACACACTGTCACGTTCTGATGGGCTCCATCATCTACTTCACACAGTGGCTAGAGGGCAAAGAACAGGGGGATCAAGGTTTGGGAGGAGGGCAGCTGTGAGAGACTCCCAGAACCCCCTGGGGGTCTTTCCCTTTGGCTTTAAGTGAGGTCAAGTGGCTCAAAACAGACACATCCAAGCAGCTTCAGCAGCACCAGGGAAAAAGCAGAAAGCTATGGAGGCACATGCTGGTGTGTACGGACTCTCTTCCAACCCTGTGGGCATGTCCTCAGGTACCCAGACCTTTACAACCACCACATAGGAGCAGGGGAACTTTCTCGGTCTGTGGATAGGGTAGCGCTGGAGGGTGCCTCACTGCTCCGCACCCCAGTTTTCTCATCTGATTATAGCACCATCTTAGGAAGAGAAGAGTCTATGAGCTCCTGTATGTAAACTGCTTGGGGCAGACTCCAATTCACAGCATTTCCATAGGAAACAGTCGATATTATCTATACTCACTGTCCTCAGGGAGCTGGTAGACAAATTTGCTAATTTTCTCCTCTATTAGTGTTTGAGACAGATGATCTTAAAACATGGGGGTAAAGTAAGTGCTTTTTCTTACAAAGCAAAGCAGAGACAGCCTACATGGGAACGCATTTGCCATACTGCCTGTCATCAGGCATGGGCAGATCTTCATTCAACAACTGCTCTCAAGCCAGAAAGAGGAAACGTTTCAAAGTGGGGAGTGACAATTAAATATGAGCTGAAAACCGACCCACACCGCGTGAAAGCTTATTTCAGGCACATTTCAAATCCTGGTATCCTGACAAATGCGTTTGGAGGAAAGGCAACTGTTATTATTTTTTGTTTCCATGCTTAGGGCTCTTTCCAGCACTATAGAAACTCACAGAGATTCTTGACAATTTGAGAGAAAATGGCTGCTCCAAATTAGCATGGGGACTGACAGAATTGTTATGACCTTGCTGCATGGAACCTCTGGGCTAGGATGCACTTATGCACCAATTCAAAAAAATCAGTTACTAGACAACTAGAGGATCAAGAAGCCACCATACATGACTTGCTAGAAGCCCAAAGCCTCCCTTGTGGTGGGACTCAGGATAGAGGCAGCTCTTAAAGGGGAACACTGACGACTTTATCTTGCCCTCTCCTCCCACTGTGGTTGGGTGAATAAAACATGCCTTTCCTCTAACGTCAGTCTATAATGGTTTGTATGTGGACCTCCCTTTGGCTAAAATCCAGCTACCCGTGGCCATCTGAACAATACCAAGTTCCTGAACTCAGGGCAAGAGGATAAGCTTCTCAGACTCAGGGAAGGAAGACCCACTGCCCCTTGCTTTGTTTCCTGAACAAGTGACTCCTAACAATCCCCGTGGGACTATTTGCCTTGCAGATTACCTTCCTGCCTTGGGCTTTATCTCTCAGCATCCACCATAGCCCTCTGTTCCTGGGGGACGCCATAACTAAACCCCAGGTGCAAGGGGCCCCATGGCCTTCCGAGGTAGGCCCATGACCCAACTCAACTGAGAGGATTAACCAGGGGTTTGGATTATCTGCACCAATGGTCCTCTGCACGGGTACAATGACTGAGGCATGACTGTAAGGCTAGACAGAGGCGGAGAGAAGGCCAGATCAAATAGTCTCAAACACAACATCTCTAATTGAAAAGGATGGAATTAGGTATATATTTCATACAGAAAAATATTGATAAAAATTGTTTTATACAGTTATTTATTGATACATATATGTTCCATATGCATGTCTGTACACACATGTGTATATATAGTATGCTCACAAAAGACACTGAAGACCTAGTGACTGATATTTTGGCTAGCTGACAGCCCTAATAAGATGGCAAACACTGAGACACACAGGCTTTCTTCCCCAAGGTCCTTATCAAGATCCTATAAGTTTGCAGGGGTTTCTTTTTCCTGACCAATTTTTTTTTTTTTTTTTGGTCACATTTCTTTTTTGATAGAAAGACGTTTACTGAATCTGAACTTGTGTTACAAAGCCAAACTTCAAGAACTCACCTGTCCTAGTCACCAAGTAAAGCCTGAGACACGAGCACATGAGCAATGAAGATACTGTGCCTTAGGGAACTGACAAATACCCTTCTGGAAGCACACATGGATGGCTATGTTGAACTGCCACACGAATTCCAGTCATCCCAGCCTTCAGCCTGCAGTCTTCTGCTGGAATGTGGGAGAAAGTGTAAGGCAGAAGAGAGAGGAGACCAGAAAGGAGCAGATGATGCCCCCAACCACAGCAGTATGCCAGCTGGAGGATCCTAGAAGGAGCCGCCCTGGGACCTTTCACCAGAGACTGAGCACACTGGGGCAAAGTTGAGACCCACTTAAAAAAAAGATTTATTTTACTTTTATTTGTGTGTCTGTGTTCTCTGTGTATATGAACACATTTATGTGGGTGCCCTCAGAGGCCAGAAGAGGGTGTCAAATCCCCTGGCACTAGTAGTACAAGTGGCTGCGAGAAAATCAGTGTGGATGCTGGGAACTGAACTCTGGTGCACCTTCTTAACAACTGCTGAGCCATCCCTCCAGCTCTAGGCTTACTTTGTAATTTTAATTTTTGCCCCAAGGAAACTTCTATTCAAGCAAGAAATGTCAGTGTGCAGTATGTAAGCTGTTACTTGAAATGCCCAGATTCTTCCAAAGGAGCTAGCTGCACATCGTCAATACAGTATGGTGAAGTGTAAGACAAACGCTATTATAGTAATGGATAAGGATAGGGGAACAGATAGGATGAAGCTCAGGCCCTCAACTCTGCAGCTATTCTGAAAGAAGCAGCCATCTTCCTGTTCACAGTGTTTAGTCATGAGTTTTGCAGCACAAGCCCTGGAGCCCACAGGGGTTGCTTTCTAGCTGCCTAGAAAGGCCATTGAGAAAATGAAGGTGTTTTCAATTTCTACCCTGTTCAACATTGATTAGGAAGTGCTTTCTTGATTCCAACATCAGTTTCTTAATTTTATAAATAATATGAAACAGGTGATCACAATTAAAAAAGAGATTAGGTAAAGTCTTAATTAAAAAAAGTTTGGGTTACTTAGAATAAAAATTAAATATGTAAATTAAATATGTACCAAAGCTACAGAGAAACCTTGTCTTGAAAAACCAAAAAAAAAAAAAATTAAATATGTAAATGTAAACGCATTACAGAGAACTGCTGGGAACAGAAATAAATCTATTTGAAAATGGATGGGAGATTTGCACAGATCAAAAGTAGGTAGAGGTTTGTAGAACTGGAACAAACTGATGTATTTATCCATTGTTTCTCCCAATATTATTTCAAAGGATTGAGGGAAATGCTCTGATTCATTAACATTATGAAGTCCAAGTGACACACACAGCCACAAAGGATCCTCAGGGGAGATGAGCCAGCTGAATTCTAAAGAGGCACTGTAGAAATGCTGTGAAGGACAGGATGGGGTTTAGCAGTAGAGGCCTGGGCACACACCTTTTTTCAAAGGATGGCACCAGTTATTGGGGAAACAAATCTAAATAAATAGAGTTAAAGGAATGGTAGCATCTGCAAGAAAGCCTAATGCAAATTGGACAGAGCTCCATAAAAGAGAAAGGATGGCACTCGAAAGTTGATATAAATAGTAAGCACAGGACTTGGTGGCAAAGGCAAAGAGGCTGCAGCTCTTTAAATATATGAATGCATGAAAATCCCAAATGTGCTTTCTGAGCCATTGCAACAAAAGAGATGTATGAGGAGAAACTGTGCTGACATCAGTGGAAATAAACAAAACCCACTATTTCAGGAGGCGTGAAGTTAGGCCTTGGGGTTTATAGCAGTGCTAGCAAAAGCAAAGGTAGCAGCAAGTGGCATGCTAAGTCATGCAATGGAAGAAAGAGGAACACTCTTCGTGTGATTTCTTGACGATCGACAGTGAAGGACCAGTTGGGGTAGGGGTGGAGGTAATAAGCAGAGACAGAGTGATAGAGAGACAGAGGGGGTAAACGGAATGGATGGAGAAGTGAAGACTAGACCAGGAGGCTCGGCACTGACGAAACAGAATATTACAGAAAGGAACCACAGAGACACAGAGACAGTTATAACAGGGGACCAGCAGGAAAAAGTCTCAGAAGTAAAGGCAACGAGAGAGATGGGCAAAGCCCAGAGTCCAGTGGAATGGATGGACTGCTGACCAAAACAAAATCCTCTACAAGGCTATCCCCTAAGCTTCTAGAAAGAGGGGGGCGGAATCTGCCATACATAAAGAACAACACTCCAAATGGTCTGAACTTGTTAGTAGCGGAAATGAAGGTAGAAAATGATGGAGTCATTCCTTGGAAATTTGCAAAACAACTTCCTAATGACCATTCCAAATCCAGGGAGTGTCTCAGTAGATGGAGACACATGCAAACACGTGGCAAACAATTTGCCTTTTGTACATTCTTTCTGTTTGTTTGGTTTGGTTTGATTTTTTTGAGACTGTCCTGAACTCGCTCTATAGACAATGTTGGCCTCAAACTCACTTTCTGAAGAAGCTATGGAGGGTTTGTTCCATCATAAAGACAGACATGGAGTACAGGAAGCAGGAAAACCAATCAAGAACGAACAGGAGATGGAGAGGGGAGATTGGCAGACAGACCTCTCCTGGGAAGCTACACTCACAGGAAACACTAAGGGTGTGAGATTCACATAGCTGACATTTGAAGTCAGTTGGTGAAGATTACACATTTACTAAACAAACTGCTGAGTGAAGTTCCTTGTAGGCCTGACATGTCACACAGGGAAAAAGGAAGAGGACAGTGGATGCACAAGGTTTCATTTGCCATTTCTTTTCTGGTGCTACTACTTTGTCTTATAGCATCAGAATTTCTTTTAATGTTTTGTTTGCTGTGTTGTTGTGTGCACATGTATGATTACAGGCACATGTGCACTACACGTGGATGCCAGAGGGCAGCTTTTCAGTTCTGTCCCTCTCCTTTGTATCTAGTGTTAGGAACTCAGGTCATCAGGCTTGGCTGCTGGTGCCTTTACCAGATGAGCCATCTTGCTGAACCAGTGCTGTGCTCTCTGATGCAGACTTTCTGATTCACAGCAAGTTCACTCACTTTTCAAAAAAAATAAGCAAGCGCTTTAAAGAATTCAAGTCCCTGCCAGCCTGTGGGCTGGCTCAGTGAATACAGGTGCTCAACATCAAGCCTGTCAGCTGGAGTTGAGTGCCTGAATCCATTAGCTGTCTTCTGACCACCACATGTGCACTGTGGCACATGCATGCGAACACACACACACACACATGCACAGTAATAAAAATGCCAAGCTTCGCTGAAACTCCAGGAAATAATAACTTGGGTAGAGGTGGCTCATATGCCATAGTAAGCACCTCATCAAATGATCTGAAAAGCACTGAGAGGATAAAGGGAAGTCCCTGAACTCCACATTGCCACTGTTACAGTCAGTACCAGCCAGGCCAGCCATGGCACCTCCAGCCAAATAGTCATAATGGTGGCCAGTGCCAAGGACTTTGGGATCTGGGTTCTTTGTTTCTAGGGGCTTATTTTATTACATTCTGTGTGTTTCATCAGTCACTAGCCCTAGCAGCTGGGGACAGGGGCATTTCCAGCCTGGCAAGCCTCGATTTGGGCAAGGCATGAGTGGGTTTCTATTATACCCTTAGCTCATAAAATACAAGCCCCTGAGTCTAAGAAGAATGCTATATCTCACTGCCCAAGGGTCACTCGGATACTTGCTTTTGAATTTACATAGGGACAGAAAGTTGTTGAGTTTGATCTTAAATTGTAAAGACCACAGGCAAAGATAGAACAGAATCCAAGAGAAAGAAGAACTGATAAATACCTGGAGTTGGGCTTTTGAGACCTAGGCCCAGGCTGTACTGGCCCCCAAGAATAACATACATTTTGCAGATGTTAAAAACAAAAACATCAGAGCTAAGAGCTGGTGTAGGAGGTTATTCTGTTTGTGTGTTGCTTTTAGTGGCTGAATAAAGAAAACTGCCTTGGCCTTTTGATAGGGTAGTACTTACATAAGCGGGAAGACAGAACTGCATGCTGGGAGGAGGAAGGCAGACAGGGAGAGCCACCATGGAGTCACCAGAGTCAGATGTGCTGAATCTTTCCCGGTAAGTCACGAGCTCGTGGCGTTACACAGATTGGTAGAAATGGGTTGAATCAAGATGTAAGAGTTAGCCAATAAGAGGCTAGAACTAATGGGCCAGGCAGTAATTTAATTAATACAATTTCCGTGTGGTTATTTCGGGGGAGTTAGGCTAGCTGGGCGGCAGTACGCAGCCCACTCACTCCTCCTTACAACAAAGAGCTGATATCCTCATGGCTAGTTCAGTGGTTTACACTGGGAGGTGAAAGGTGGAAAACAATTTCTCACACTCAAGCAGGGTGTCCAAGCCCTCCACTTGTCACCCTCACCCGGAACAGAATGCCACTTGGCACAGGAGAGAGAGGATGGCTGGGCACCGCCATATCAGGCTTCTCTGTGAGGGCTCTACTTGGAAGTGTTTGTTTTAAGTTTGCTTTACTCTGACTACTCATGGAAACCAAAGTGGGATTTTTTTCCCTCTATTGCACAACAGTGAAGGTCAAAGAGTTTCAACTCAAACTGATGGTGTTTTTATTACAGAAAGGGATTTCTTGACATGGGTTTGCCCCAAGATCATGGCAAGTACACCCCTTTGTCTCCCTGAACCACTATCTGATTGCCTCTAAGCCCTGTTCAGAGTCCTCTCACATGCCAACAGCCACTTAACCCTATTCAATATTCTTTGCTGCAGATAGTGGTGCTAATGGCCTAATAACAGAAAATAGCCCTGCTAACACCAGTGAGCAGATAACCAGAAGAAAAAACACAAAACCCTGATGAGGGGGAAATGGCTCCTTGTAGGAGGTATCTCTTTAATCTGGCTATGTTTTATAATAGTTCTATCATTAGACATTGTGTAAGATCAGCAAAAAAAATAGATGAAAAGAATGTTAAATTAAGCGTAGATTCTAAAGAGCTTTCTGATAGCTAAATGTCTGAGGAAACAGAAAATCTGAGCTTCTTTTCCCTTCTTGAAATTTGTTCTGAAATCGAGAGAACTCAGACTATATAATCTATAAACTGAGCATCTGTTTTTCTGTTTGAACATCAGTGTTTGAGATGAAAATAAAGTGAAGTAGAAGGAGACACTATTGGCAGAAAAAACTAGGCGTGTAGTGTAGGGATCATAGTTCAGAACGGAACTTAGGGCAGTGGGATGTATCAAAACTGAAAGCCATTACTAGGATGTATGTTCAGCAGAAAAGGTGTTTGGAAAATAATTCTTCATTCAGTTTACTGCTCCAATTAGAAAGGCCTATACCGCTGGGCAGTGGTGGCGCACACCTTTAATTCCAGCAATCGGGAGGCAGAGGCAGGTGGATCTCTGTGAGCTTAAGGCCAGCCTGGGCTACAAGAGCTAGTTCCAGGAGAGCTAAGGCTGTTACTCAGAGAAATCCTGTCTTGACACCCCCCTTCCTCACCAAAAGACCTATACCTATAGTTCCTGGGCATCCTGTATAGCGAGAGAAAATTTTAAGATCCCCTGGATCTGGCCTGCTGTTCACAGCCAAGCCTTAATGATCTCCTGCAGAATGTAGGCAAGTTCAGAGAATTCTAATATCAGATAAGGCTATCTGTGACTATATAAGGACAAGAAAAACAGTAAACAAAATACAGAGAAACTCTGTAATCACATCTGAACACAGACAAAATAAATGTTCCCTTACCAAGACAATGTGACTGCTACCTTTTAAATTAAATTCAATCAAACTTGAAATCACACTGCTTTGGATTTCTAGGTAAGAATTATAAGTATACCTAATAACTAGTCCAGAGCAAATGCTCATGCATATTCTCTTAAATAATACAAATCCTAAGGTGATTTCATACCACATTTTTTCTGAGGTACCCTCATGGTTCCCCATGGTATATATATTCCCTTGCTGATTTGAGTCAATAAGTCTTGAAACCTTGTTTAAAAAGTGGATATATTCCTGGGGGGTCTGACTGGAAACCACCGAGTCTTGGATATTTTCTCTACATGAACAGGCTCAGGGTACTCATCAGGTCATCAGGTGACTCCACAGTGGGCTGGCTGTAGTCAATGGCATGGGAGATGTGCAAAGAGAACCAACGAACTATAAAAGAAGGCATATGGCTGTGAGCAATGGTGCTGTTTCTACAATGATTCTGCCCAGTGGTCATTCTTACAATGGTTCCATCATGACCTAAAACTTCAGACAGTCACTTCTCAGACTGTAAATTAGTAGACTAAAGAAGGGCTTTATCACACCAAGATAGTTCTAGTGCCTCTAAGTTATCATCATAAGCAAGAATAGTCATATAATTTCAATGCCCACCACGGCCACTATCATCACTGTTGTCTCATCTCATCATCATCATTGTCACCATCACCCTCATCATCATCATTGTCATCACCACCACCATCATCTCCACACCGTCTCACCATCACCACCATCACTACCACCATCATCATCACTACCACCATCACCCTCATCGTCATCACCATCACCACCACCATCATCATCGATATAATTTCCACACTGTCTCACCATCACCACCCTCATCATCATTGTCATCATGACCACCAGCATCATCACCACCACCATCAACCTCATCATTGTCATTATTGTCATCACCATCACTACCACCACCCACATCATCATTATCCCCATCACTGAAGTGCACCACCAAAATAGTCACAACAATTACACTAATAAGCACGTTTGGGTGTTCTGCACATGCTCTCCTTTCTCTGCAGTGTAACTGCAGGAAGATCGTACTGACATCACTTTGCAAACAAGGGAACCGAAGTAGTGATTAGCCACCACAAGGAGCAGATGCAGGACCAAGGAGGACTGGATGCTGCACTTCAGGCCCATGCTCTTAGCTGTTCCTGGCCTACCTTGTAGTGTGTTAACTAAGAGGTTACAAATGTCTGCCCCTGTAGTTCAAAGAAAGTATTCTGGAAATTTCTCAGGTTCTTACTTCTAAAGGTGGTTCTATTGCTCTTGAAGGCCTTATAGTTTTAGAGAATTTTGGATATTTTCTTTTATCACAGTTACTCCCTGAAGTATTAGACTATTAGGATGATTAGCAGAAATGTTTTCAAGTAGGAAATAATGCTCTCTGAAATTAGTAACCTAAAATGTACCTCTCATCGATTAGCAAAAATAAAACAAAAAATCTGATTAATTAATTTAGAAGATAATTTGGAAAGGTTTTCAGGAAATGCAGCAGAGGTGAGAACATGTGAAGGATCAGGGAAGACAGAAAATTTAATCAGCTGTGACTGTGATGTCTACATGGATCTCAAGAGTCTACTGTGAGGAAAGTGGGGACAGGAACATGAAGGTGGTAATGGGGTGGTGGGAGGGGCTTCACTGATAGGAACAGCGAGGTGGTAAGGGAGTAGTAGGAGGGGGTTCCTATGGGATAGGACAGGGAGATGATACGGGGAGTGGGGGAAGGAGCAGCTAAAATAAAATAAAATAAAATAAAATAAAGTGAGTGAAAATGTAAAACAATTAAAAATAAGTCTACATAGGAATAATGTGCTATTCCACACCTTTAAAAATTAATAAAACTGTAAGCAATTAAGATTTGGAAACCTTATTTGCCACAGAGCAAGTCAGCAATCTCAATACATACCTTCCCTTCAACAAAAGTATATGTGAGATCATAACCAAAGGCCAACTTATTGCCATAGTCATTGACTTAGTTTCTTTTCTATTGCTGAGATAAAAACCCCTGACAAAAGAAACCCAGGGAAGAACAGGTTTATTATGGCTCACATTCCATGGCAAAGAAGTCAAGATGGCAGGGTTTGAAGGTGGTCACATCACATTCACAATAAGGAAGCAGAGAAGATTGCTGGTTTCCTCCATTTAGACAATGCAGGATGCCAACTGGCGAAGGGTGTGACCCACAGTGGGCAGGTCTTTCTACCTCAAATAATGCAATTAAAGGCACGCTTAAAGGGTCTCTCAGGAGGTTCTAGATTTGTCATACAGCAGGAATGATAATGAACTTCTTCAGCTTTAGAACACTATGACACAGAGGAGTGTCATCCTAATTTTGATGAATGGAATGACATTTCAGAGAAAAAAAAAAGGGCAGCAGTGCTTGGTTAACTTTGTAATAAGCCTGAACTTATAGGAAAAAAAAAGAGTGGAGAGATGAAGGAAAGGGCTTGCTCTGGAAGCCATGTTAAGAGTAAGCTGAGGTGTCGCCACTTCCTCACTAGCTGTGGGAACTTCACCATCCCAGGACACAGTTCCTCGCCTGTGAATAAGGAAAGAACTCCCTCCCTAAGCTTCCTGTGAGATTTAAGTGGCTTAAAACAATTGTTTTCTACATGTGTTTAGCACTCAGTAGATACCACGTGTGAGAAAGCAGGCATCTGTGGAGGTCAGCAGTCAATCGCCTATCAGTCCTCAGTGCAACAACGGCAGTTTGTTGTGGTTCAGCCTGCTAGACACATGGCTGCTAGCTTCAAAACCATGATCCGTTCTACATCCTCCCTCCAGACATTCCTCTGCCTGCCTTCCTTCCTTCCTTCCTTCCTTCCTTCCTTCCTTCCTTCCTTCCTTCCTTCCTTCCTTCCTTCCTTCCTTCTTCCCTCTCTCCTTCCCATTCTCCCTCCCTCCCTCTCTCCCTCTCTCCTTCCTTCCTGCCTTCATCAGTTGGAAACAGGGAACTCTTTCTTCTTTACCTACATTGCCTTATCTGTCCCCTTAGCTCCCTGCTGTTTGCAGGGTTGGAGAAGGAATGTCCAGAGCCTGGGCAGCATGCCACACATCTGCACACCTGCAGCACAGTGAGCAGAAGTCTACCTTTACAAGCACCAAGTTGGTTCCACCTGGGTCAGGAAAGAAGCAATAGGATGATTCACCCAAGGCAGAAATACTTTAAGATTCTGTTTCTTCGTGAACCAAAGGGCCAGGAAGCATGTGATTGTGATATGGAACTCATCTGCAGAACAGAGTATGAGAAACGGGATCTAATTATGAACAAGCAATGGCCACGAAGCTGTTTGGGTGGAGTCCTTACAAATTTATCAGTGAGGGAGCTGAAGGGAGGTTATATTCCTTCCACTCATCTCATTCCTCCCCTGTGTTTTATGACACAGAATGTCATATGCTACGAGCCTGGGCTCCCACCAGCACCACACTGAAGCACACGACTAACCTTCTTTCCAAGGCAAGACATTCACTCCAGAAACATCTCTTCCCATCGCACAACTTTTCACCCCTACCCAGCAATTAGGAAATAATCATTTTAACAGATTAATTTTTATAACTTGGAAAAGTGCTACACACAAAAAACTCATCAACAATCAGTATTTTATACAGCTCTATCACAGCGATTGTTTTTATAAAATTGCATTTCTGTATTTTAACAATTTTCATTCCTTTTAAGCAAACATCAGAGGTATTAGCTAGTACACATCTCACTGGAATTCATTTTTCTTTATGTGTTTATGTATTTATGACATCTCCAGATAATTTTTGAAAGAGAAACTTAAGCATATGTTCTTAGAGGGAAGAAATCTGTCATTAATCTTTGTGTGCTACATAACATTGGCTCCAGCACGGGAGAGAAATTAAACAAATGTTTGTTGAGTTAAATCGTAAGCAGTTAACAGATAGTAACTGTTAGTTTTCACATAAAAATATACTAACTCACATAGTGGCTTCTCATGCTAGAAGATCAAAAAAAAAGTCTCAATAGCCACAGGAAATTAATGCAAGAATCCCAGATTAATTTTCCATTAAACTGAAGGTGAATTATACTTGCTTCTTGAGAAGATAACTCTATAAGATTTAACACTCAGTGTTAGGTGAAACACATTTATCTTCAAGCACAAGTGCCTATTTCCGCAAGGTAAGAAACACATCCTGTAAAAGCACCAGAACTGAGCAGTCACAGGCAACCACAGGGATAATTGCACACATATAGTGCTGTGGTTGGGGTGAGTGTCCCAAAGGCTTATGTGTTAAAGATTTGGTCTATAGTTTGATGTTCCTGATAAGTAGAGGAATCTGTGAGAAGTACAGCTTAGTGGGAGGAAGTTGGGTCACTGAGGACATAATATTGAACAGGATGTTGGAATCTTGACCACTTCCTGTCCTCTTTCTCTGCATCCTGGTCACTGTGAGTCAAGCAGCTTTCTCTCCCTTGCGTTCCCGTCATGATGCTCTGCCATGCCACAGCCCCAAAGGGAGTCAAGTGACCATAACCATGGACTGAAATTGAGAACCAAAATGATATATCTTTTTAGGCTGCCACAGGGTGAGACAGGCATATAAAACTCAACAGTGGATGATTTCATAGGGGCTTAGTGATGACACAAGTCTACTATTGTCCAACCAGAAGTCCATGGGCTGCATGCAGCTGCATGTGGCTGACAATAGCCACAAATACCCAAAATTGCAAGCTTCCTCAAAACTTTGAAGTTTTTTTCCCTTTAGTTTTCTGTTTGTAACTCAGTAGCTAACTCATGCTAGAATGTCAAAAGGTTGTGCACCCCTGAATAGGAGGCACTGAAGGAAGAACTTGGGCTCTAACCAAAAGACCATGCATGAAAGGCTATTCTGCATTTGGAATGGAAAGCCAAAGGCTCTTTTTTTTTTCCCTATTGAAATTTGTGACCAGCAATCAGCAGTCTGCTGTGGCTGAGTTGGTCTCATGGGAATGTAATCGGAAATCTGGGAAGCTAGGGATGACAACAGCCAACAACAGGGAACAATCGATTTTTAAAACAGGTTGGTGGCTTGCTATTCTCTACATTTTCATTAAAGATGAGGCTACATAGTCAAGGCAGGTGAAGTGCAGAGAAAGAAAACCATCACTACTTTAAGTGTTAAGAGTTCTGTTCGTTTTCAAAACTTAGAAGCACTCCCACGGCACTGTGAAGCTCTGAGAGAGCTTGATCAGACAGACTTGCCAAAATAAGCTTGTACCTGAAGGCTGATTCTTCCACTCAACTTGAGAACCATGCATCATAGGAAAGGTTTTAGAGCCAATCACAGACCTTCTAGAGCCCAGTCTTCTTGGCCTCAGGACCTCTTCAGCTCTGTAGTGTCAATGTGACTGCAGAGTCCAGAAGCCCGGCTCTTCACTGAAACTTGCTCTCTCTTAGACAGGTCTCAAAACACTAGGACGCCTCTTATTGCTTCAGTTTTTCCAAGTCTCCCCTTTGTTGTCCCAGGACCCTTCTAGATAGAATAGCTTCTAGACAGTTCCTTGCACTAAGTGAAGCCCACAGGCAGCCATGTTCAACTTGGCAGTCCAGTGGAGTAAGACTAAAGTTTTTAACCTAAGTTTTACATTGCATTTTACACTTTAAAAAGGCCTGTTCTGATAGAATTTCATTTCCAATAAGACTTATAACTATTCCTGACAAAGACAAGAGAAAGAGGGCTTTGAGGGCTCCCCTGAATTTCTGATTCTAACCGAAGAAGCAACTGTCTACTTCTCAAACCACAAACTAGTGACAGCAGTCGGCTACGGGTACTGGCAGCAAGGCAGTCACAAAAACAGGTTGTGTTAAACTGGTTGTGTTAAACTACGTGGAGCTAGCTTGGCAGATTAAGTTAAAATAAATCCAAAGATGCTGAACTGGGACTAAAATAGGTCTGAATCTTCTCCCTCTCAAGGTTCTTGAAAAAGCAACAATGACGACATACTGTAAGTTCGGTTAATTAATTCCGAGTTTTCTTCAGGGAGCTCTGTGCTCTTATCCTGTATCACAGGCCATCTGGCTCTGGGGAATATGGAGTGCTCACTCATATCCTGCTTCCTAACCCTCAGAACAGAGGTGTCTTCTTCCAAATCAGAAAAACACTAGCCATGCCAGAGGGGCTAAGGACCTGGTATAAAATCAAGTGCTACTACCACCCTGCTGCTTGCTGTTGCCACCTCCTGTGTTAATGAAGCAGCTCTTCACAGTCTCCAATAAAGACAAAGATTCCAATCAATCAGATGATGGGCATTCTACACAGAGAGGAGAAAGGCTTGTTCCCTTACCTCTAAGTGTGTCCGCCGCTCAGCAACCACTCGCTCGTCTTTGTTTCCGAACAGCTTCTTTGGGGGGAATTCAAGAGCAGCAAGCTGAAATACAGATTTAAAGAGCTACATTAAGTCATACGCATTATCTTTTGTCTATTATTAATTAAACTTTTTTTCTACTGTCCCTATTATGAAGGTTAAGGCTTAAGGTGGTAGGTTCTGCCTCCAGTTGCCAGCAGCACTGAAGAGGTCAGGTAAAGGTGGATCAGATTTCTCAGTGTCAAATGAGGAAACAGGAGAGTCAATTTGCACAGACTTTAAAGATCAGATTCTGCACCATACAGTATCTTCTGTAAGATAAACAAACAAGACCTATGATGAGATCAGAACCAGTGCCTGTACATCAGGCAAGAGCTACCTCACTAAGATCCTGTCCACCACCGAGTTACTGTTACTTCTGTGGTTTGAAATTAGGATCTCACTCTGCAGCCCAAGCTGGCTTAGAATTAAATATATATAGCCTATGCTGATCCTGAGCACAGGTGATTCTCCTGACTTATATCCTGTGTATGGGAATTATCATCAGGGGCCATTCACCATTTTTTATCTGATCTTGCTAATTAACCTAAGCATTGAACTTGTACAGTTGTCCAGGCAATTATTAGTTTTCTATGGAAATGAGAATTTGAAAACTCCACCTACAAACTCCCTGGTCATTTTGTAAAAATATTTCTAAAATATATTCTAAAAATATTACTAAGGTCCTCTAAAAAAAATCTACATTGCTTTCTTTTAGGCTAGTGCAGGTGAAGATTACCTGGGGAAAAAAGGGCTTCTCATTAAATCTATTACCCCATTTCCTAAAAAAATAAAGATTTGGAAGTAGTTCTCTAGTTCTGTCTTAAAAGCCCACAGTCCTCTTCCTTAATGCTCTTCCTCTTGAAGGCACACAGATTATAATAAGAAGGTAGGTTTTATTACATGCTTAGGATAGAAAGGACTGCATAGTCTGGTGACACCCTGACTACCCAGGCTTGCATCTGAAGAATGGATACTGAGCTGCAATAATTGATGTTGTGGGTAAAATTCACTGTTTTCTTATTACTTACCTTTAGTGGACAAATTGAAGTTAATGAAGTATTATTAAGAAAAATAAATAAATATTTCTTTTACACAGTAGGGCACAATAGGCCACAAAACTCCAATTTATACCTATGCAAATCACTAAGGTGATTTAAATTTATATTGCCACAGCTGAAGCTAAAAAACATAAGAAACTAGCTTCTGTATATTTAGGACTTTAAAACCACAATAAAACATGCTAGAAATACCAAAAACTAACGTATAAGAGAAACACTTGACTAATGCTCAAACTCTGGGCACCCGGCACCTAGCAGCTGAGTCAAGAAATGAACATGGCTGCCCCAGGAAGTGTTTTCCTTCCAGTTCCTTCTCCCCACTCTAGTGGGCTAACAGTAGCCCCACTGACTTCTAATAGCAAATTTTGGTTCTGTTTGAATCTTGTGCAACTAGACAAGGCTCTGCCACTGAGCTGTATCCTTGGGCCTGTTTTCACCTTGAAAATTTTGTGACAGGAACTCATTAAGTTTTGCAGCCTAGTCTTGAACTTGTAATCTTCCTGCTTCATCCCTCTGAACAGATGGAACTATACGTCTGTAACACTAGGCAGGATTTCTTTCCATTTATGAAAGAATGCAGATGGCACCATAGAGGTTGTGTTTCTCAGGAAATTCAGGATCAACCTACCCCAGGATCCAGCAATACCACTCTTGGGAATATACCCAAGAGATGCCCTATCATACTAAAAAAGCATTTGTTCAACTATGTTCATAGCATCATTATTTGTAATAGCCAGAACCTGGAAACAACCTAGATGCCCCTCAATGGAAAAATGGATAAAGAAAGTGTGGAATATTTATGCATTAGAGTACTATTCAGTGGTAAAAAAACAATGACATCTTGAATTTTGTATGCAAATGGATGTAAATAGAAAACACTATCCTGAGTGAGGTAACCCAGACCCAAAAAGATGAATATGGTATGTACTCACTCATAAGTGGATTCTAGCCATAAATAAAGGACATTGATCCTATAATTCATGATCCTAGAGAAGCTAAATAAGGTGAACCCAAAGAAAAACATATAGTCATCCTCCTGGATATTGGAAGTAGACAAGATCTCCAGGATAAAATTGGGAGTTTGGGGATGGGGGTGGGGTGGGGGTAAGGGGAGATGGGGAGAGAGAAGCGAGAAGAGGAGGATGGGGAGAGCTTGGGGAAATGGGAGGGTTGGGATGGAGGAAGGGTGGATATGGGAGCAGGGAAGACAATATCTTAATTAAGAGAGCCATCTTAGGGTTGGCAAGAGACTTGACTCTAGAGGGGTTGCCAGGTGTCCAAGGAGATGTCCCCAGCTTGTTCCTTGGGCAGCTGAGAAGAGGGCGCCTGAACTGGCCCTATCCTATAGCCACACTGATGAATATTTTGCATATCACCATAGAACCTTCATCTGGCGATGGATAGAGAGAGATAGAGACCCATATTGGAGCACTGGACTGAGCTCTCAAGGTCCAAATGAGGAGCAGAAGGAGGGAGAACATGAGCAAGGAAATCAGGACCATGAGGGGTGCGCACACCCACTGAGACAGTGGGCTGATCTAATGGGAGCTCACCAAGGCCAGCTGGACTGGGACTGATGGAGCATGTGATCAAACCAGACTCTCTGAACATGGTGGACAATGAGGGCAGACTGAGAAGCCAAGGACAATGGCACTGGGTTTTGATTCTACTGCATGTACTGGCTTTGTGGGAGCCTAGTTTGTTTGGATGCTCACCTTCCTAGACCTGGATGTGGGGGGAGGACCTTGGACTTCAGCAGGGCAGGGAACCCTGACTGCTCTTTGGACTGGAGAGGGAGGGGAGGGAAAGGGGAGGGGGGAGGGAAATCGGAGGAGGGGAGGAGGTGGAAATTTTTAATAAAAAAAATGCAGATGGCACCATAGAGGTTGTGTTTCTGGTTTTTGATTCTACATTTGCTGAGCACCATGCCTGGAGGATCCATCCATAGCTGATGTAGTAACAGTCTGCACATCCCCACTATTGTACAGTATTTTGTTAATATGAATATTTTACAACTTGCTTGCTTATTTTTTTTTCCCTGTGGCAGTCACTGAGCTCTTTCTTACTTCTCAGTTTGGATATTTTGGGAACTAAGCTGGTGTGAATATTTTCTTCTAGGTCCATTGATGGACAAATTCTTGCACTGTTTTGTTGGTCATATTGTTGGGAGTGGAAATGCTGGATCACATGGTATGCTGTGTGTTCCGCTTTATTAAAAACAACAACAACACTGGACAGGCCTGTGCAAATGGTTCCAGTAACTGACCCTCTTGCTGAAGCTCAGTTGTGTCAGGTCTCCACCAACACCTGGACCTGTGGGCATTTCCTATCAGCAATTCTGGTAGGTAAGTAGTCATTTCTGCTGGGCATCATGCTTGCATTTCTTTGATATCTAATAATATTGAACATCTTCTCACTGACCCTCTTGGCCATTCAACTATTTTATGTCTTAAAAAATTTAAATTTAAATATAAATATATAATTTCCCCTATTCCTTTTCTTCCCACATCCCTTGCCATGTACCAGCCCGTTGTGCTCTCTAAAATTCATGGCCGCTATTTCTTTGTTACATACATACCTATTTGTGTATGCTTGCAGGCATATGCATGTGTGTGTGTGTGTGTGTGTGTGTGTGTGTGTGTGTGTGTGCATCTAAACATACCACCTGTACCCAAGGAGTGGGGAGCATATCAGAAAAGGGACTGGGAAGATTTTAAGAGCCAGAGGAATAGGAAGTATGCTGTAAGATTTCATCTTCTAGAAGTGCCAGAGATGCTATGCCCACAAAGTCTCATCAACATGGCTGCCTAAGCAAGGCCTGAACAAGGGTACCACCAATTGACCTGCTCACCTAAAGGGGAAAGTTAATGAGATTGCAACCCTAAACAAATAATTACAGGCAATTGGTGAATGCTAGGAGTGGGAGAAATAGTCTTGCCCAGAGGAGAGTCCCCAAATTGATTATCCAATACCAAGTGGTTAGTCCTTAAATTATGCACACATTTGGCCTTTTAGAATGAAGACACTGTATTTTCTTTAGAAATTCTCCCTTCACTTTAATAATGATGCCACCGATGACTTTATAGTCCCCTTTCGAAGTTAACTGTCAGGAAGGTGGGAAGTCCCACATAACAGCTCTGTGTGCCAGGGCAGAGAATTCTTGGGGTGGGAGGCTCAGCACTATAGGAGGATTGCCTGTCCCCCTGCCCCCAAAGCTCTAATTTTATTTATTTTTTTTTATTTATTTTTTTTTTTTTGGTTTTTCGAGACAGGGTTTCTCTGTGGCTTTGGAGCCTGTCCTGGCACTAGCTCTGTAGACCAGGCTGGTCTCGAACTCACAGAGATCCGCCTGCCTCTGCCTCCCGAGTGCTGGGATTAAAGGCGTGCGCCACCATCGCCCGGCTTGCTCTAATTTTATTTATATCATTCAACTTTGAAACTGCTCAAGGCTGAGTGAAAGACTAGAGGCACCAAAATGAGAGAGATTCACTCTGAATCTGGTTTGCCTTTTAACTAACTAACTAGCTGGACTTCTCTTGACCCACCCAAATATACTCTCCTGGAAAACACCACAGACAGTGATATTAAGCTTGAAGGCTTCTATGAAGATTTAATAAAGAGTGTTCAATGGAATGTAACCACATGAATTATGAGTTGTTTGAGGTCTGGTGATTCACTACATAAGCCAATATTATACCTACGTGCCTTCATGCCCTCTACTTGGTAGACTTGTGGCTCTTTTGTTTGTTTGTTTATTTATTTTAAACATGGCTTTGTTGACACAATCATGTTTCCCCTGTGTTGCAGCTGGGAAGAGACAGGCCATCAGAACCTGTCTTCTGAGACCCATCCAACCTCAACTTCATCTTACACAAATGTGTTCCCCTGACAGTGATGCTGAGAGCGTGGCAAGCAAGCTTTCATAGTTGGTTGCTTTGTTGTTTTCTCATGAGGTGATGTGGTTTCTGTCAGGGAAAATTATTTAGAGTCACCTCACACCCTCAGTCAGAGATGACCCACTGAGAGGGCTACAGGCAGCTGGACAAGCCAGTAGCACCACTCAACTGCTCTTCCATGGGTCGCCTTCCTCAGATGGAGCCCAGTATTCTGTGTTGCTGATATCCAGCCTTTGAAACAACTATGTATAAAGTATAAGCAAACTTCTCATTCAGATTTTATAAAGAATAGAAAAACACTAACTTCCAATGACTTCTGGGCATATATCCATTGGGCAAAGACCAATTTGGAGGCGAAAAGCTCATCTCCTGTCATGAATAAGTCAAACAGACATCAGTAAGAACTGACTCCAGCTCTCTCAACACAACACTGTGGATACGTCTGTGGCATGTGGAGGATGCTGCTATGAAGTCAGCGCTGAACTAGGATAAGGAGGAAAGCAAGCAGCTCTCCCTCAAGTGTAATAAACCACAGGTAGTACACATGATAGCCACCCAGCTCCAGCGAAAGCTGTCAACAGAACTTGGATGGAGACACACACCCAACAAAGGGACAGAACAATAGTGGGCAAAGCAGGGGAGAATGACTGGACTGGGGAGAGTTGAGCTTCCTGTCGTGAGACCTCGGGACACATCCCCTCATCAAGTTCCTACCAACACGCGGTCTACCTAAAGACAAGAACACCTGCCTATTCTGACACATAGTTAAGGAGAATGTCTTCGTTAGTTTCAGTTGTGAACTTGAAACAACCTAGAGTCATCTGAGGAGGGAGTCTCAATGGATGGATTGCTGCAGCCATGTCTGTGAGGGGTTGTCTTGACTGTTGATTGACATGGAAGAGCCCAGTTCACTGTGGGCAATGCCACCTCTAGGTAATGCCACCTCTCGGCAATGCCACCTCTAGGCTTGCACATTTGGGCTGTATAAAGAAAGCAACTGAGCATAAGCAGAGTCTGAGCAGGTAAATGACATCCTTCCTGGGTTTCTGCTTCGGTTCCTGTCTTCACTTCCTTCAATGCTGAACTGTGACTCAGAGGTATAATGTGAAATAAACCTTTCTCTACCCTAAGTTGCCTTTGGTCAGAGTGTTTCATCACAGCCAAAGAGAAGCAAACTAGAACAGGGAGAAAGGAAGGCACGGGGGAGTTGACTTTAGAAACTCTAATTGTTGGTTCTATATCCTAGTGTCAGGGCTAAGACCTGAACAAACCAACATGGAAAGTCAAAGACACAATGTCAAATACACAGGAAAGTGCCCCTGTTGGGGAATTATGTTTATAACCGCAACAGTTTTCTGACCACAGCATGAAAGCACCTCTTCCTTCTGGCAGAGAGGAGCCCTCCACAGCTCAGCTCTCCCCTTCAGAGACTGTTAACAGGGGCACCCAGGCCCGACTATATGTTAATTAAGTTGAATAGATAAAATTGCCCTTCGTTAGTTAAAGAATATTTAATATTAGTTAAACCAAGTAAATTTCTGATGCTTTAACATGACTGCTGGGGGTCACCTAGTTTGTACAAGTTGGATTATCTTCTTAGTGAAAGTATTCTTAATTGATTAATCATTATTTTGCTCTATCTCAATTAATTTCAAAGCAATATAATTTTCTTCCATAACTGAAAAAAAAAACAAAACAACAACACAAAACTTTAAGCATCTTAAAAAAAAAAAAACTAAAATTAAAATAGACTGAGGAAGAGTCAGAATAACTAGCCCAGGAAGCAAGGTGAGGAGCAGTAGCTATTGTGGCAGGACTTTTCATAGCTTTCCTCACCCTTCGCAAAGCTTCTCCCTCCATCCTAACCGCCTAGGGAAGTATTCCTTTGACTGCTGTATCCATGCAGGATAAGCTACCCTCCTGTGAGACACACAGCAGATATCTGCAGTCCAACTGTGCGCGTGTTCAAGGAAACATGAAAAAGTAGTGAGGTTGACAATTTACATATGTCAAATAAAATCTATAAAAATGACTTTTAATGAAGAGTTGAAAGTTCTTACTTAATATTGAGAGTAAAAGAGAAGCTGTCTGCAGAGGCTGTCAAGTTCCGCAGAGCAACATTCAGAAATGTGAGACCAAAGACAGGTGGCAGATGGAGCTGCGTGTGAGAAGTAAAGTGTGTGAGCCCATTCATGTAACATTTAGTACAGAATAAACTGAACTTTACCACAGGTATGTTAGCATAGCAAAAACAGAGCATACACAGTTTGTACTTGGTGCAGGTAGGAAATTAAGGGGGTTTGGATCATGTCCTCTATGAGGAAGGAATAGGGGACTACTGTTGTTGAACATCTGTGTGTGTGTGGGGGGGTGCATGTTCACATGTGTACATGTGTGTGGAGGCTAGAGGCGGACATTGGGTACTTTCCTCAATCACTCCCTGCCTGAGTGTTTGAGACAGAGCTTCTCACTGAACCTGGAGTTCTACATGATCAACTAGATGGCTGTCAAGCCAGCTCCAGGGATCCTTTTGTCTCTGCTTTACCAGAGATGGGATTTCAGACACATGCTTCTAAGCTTGGATTTTTTAAGTGGGGACGAGATCTGAACTCAGGTCCTCTTGTGCTTGCTCAGAAAGCACTTCATGGATGGAACCATCCTCCAAGTCCTACGTCAGTTTATAGTCACTCCTAAACCCACTGTCTACGCCTGCTATCATGTTTTCATGGACTGGCTCCTCTGACTCAAATAAATGAGTTACTCATCCCTACCCCCAAAATCAGCAAAGGGCTCTGGTGTTGACCTGCAGTCCAACTAGGAATATATAGATGTATTGGAGGTGGAACATTTGTTGTAGAATATTAGTTGAAGATGTGTTACATTCGTTTAGGCTGTGGAACATTTGTTTAATGAGGCAAAGATGTGCTGCACTCCTTTATGTTGCCTTTGTTTAACTCTGTGAAGCTGTATTACTTTGCCTGTCTACAACACCTGATTGGTCTAATAAAGAGCAGAACGGCCAATAGCTGGGCAGGAGAGAGAACTAGGAGGGGCTGGCTGGCAGACAGACTAAATAAGAGGGAAAACTAAGGAACAAGGCAAGGAGCAAAAAAAGGAGGAGAGGGGACACCAGGGGCCAGCCACATAGTCACATAAACAGTCATGGAGTAAGAAGGGGAAAAAGATATGTAAAATGAAGAAAGATAAAAAGTACAGAGGCAAAGTGGAGTTAAACAGAATAATTAAAGTTAGAAAAGTTGGCGTGAAACAGGCCAAGCTAAAGCTGGGAATCATAAGTTAGAATATGTCTCCATGTATTTATTTGAGAGCTGGATAGCAGGCCCTCAAAGAGAAAACAACTACAGGCACTGGTGATCCTTCCAGTCTTCACTCGTGACCCAGAAACACTGGATTTTCTTCCTCGTTCTGGTTCCTTTTGCTAAGAAGAAAATTTCAAATCCAATACCAGTCTTTTTTTTTGTTATTTTTTTAAATTTATTTATTTATTAAAGATTTCTGCTAGAGAAGCTAAATAAGAAGGTGAACCCAAAGAAAAACATATAGGCATCCTCCTGAATATTAACCTTCATCAGGCGATAAAAGGAGGCAGAGACAGAGACCCACATTGGAGCACCAGACTGAAATCTCAAGGTTCAAATCAGGACCAATACCAGTCTTATCAGGTATACCTTCCCATTGCCTCTCAAGCACTTTGTATGCTCATTTTACAGTTTTCAGGACCTCATTGTTCTAACCTAGCAGACCGTCTACATTTGATTTTCATGTGAAATCTTGTCAAAAACAAACCACAGGTGAACAACCTCCCCTTTGCTTCCCTTTGTAACTGCAAACAAAGGAAGCTCGGAGCCCTGTAGTTCAAGAAGATTAAAGTCCCTGCAGTTCTACCGCCCTCACAACAACTGACTTTCAGGGCGACTTGGGTAATTCTCTCTGATTGTGTAAAATGTTGGAGATATTTGGCATTTAGTACCAGTGGGGAAAGTCCTCTTTCTTCCTATATGGTTTCATGAAAAACAAGGACAGTATTTACCCTGTACCATATTGAGGGTCTCATGCTGAAAACACAATGGCACCAAGAACAATTTAGACGAACCACAAAAGTGAACAGAACAGATCTGCCTAACAATGAAGACAAATATCTTTGTGCCCCGCTTGCCTCCTTCCAAAGCACTCCACAAAAACCAAAGAATGAGAAGTGGCAAAAAACTGTAATTCAGGGGACTGTGACAACTCAAGCCAGGGAGCACTCTGGATTAGCATCCTGAGGAGGGGACAGGGTGCTGAAGAGGTCACTCAGAATCTTGTCCATTATACCTCGCCCGCTTTATGATATGGCAGACCACCCAGAAAAGCAATCACCCGCACGCTCAGGCTTTGCCACACTGAGATAAAGATTATGTATCTGAGTACATGGGAAAGGTAAAGATGCCCCTGGGGAAGCAGGTAAGGTTGCAGAAAGGAGAGTCTGCAGATCCTAGTCTGCTGTGCTAGACAAAGATAGGGCCAGCAGGCAGGCCTGGATCTTTACCATCCACAGCCAGTGATCTACTGCCTTTAATACCGGAGAGAGAGGGACGAGGAAGTGGGGAAAAGGTAGAGAGGGAGGAGAGAGAAGATGGGAACATTTTAAGAATTCTAAGCTACTCTGGGCAAACTTTCACACCCTGCTTTCCTCCTCTCTAGTACTTCCGTATAATGGTACTTTCTCACAAAAATAAGGTCATGGCTTTGGATTATGTTGGATAAAACATTTACTAAATGTCAGATGATGAACAAATATGTCAAGATAGTCAAATGACTAGACTATCTCAGATAAGTGATTATTCAGTTACATATCAACCACACAAATCATGTCTCAAACAACAACAACAACAAAAACAAAACCCAAGAAGCATATAGTATGCAGGCTGAGGAATAAGCCAGCCCTGGAGTAGTGGCTTGCTCTAGGTCTGGGACAGAAAAGTTACAAGATGAGAAGAACATAAACCACAGCATGGTCTCTTAGTGGCCACAGCTGGAGGCAGCTGAAATGCAGACGAAGGGAAATATGGCATTGTCTAGAAACCAGAATATAACGACTCAGTAATTGATTAAATAAGTCAAAAGGGAAGACCAGATTAAGTAAGTTCTCCTGCAGAATTCTACATGGTTTGCAAAGACACAGGAAGCTCAGGTAAGTGCAGTCTCTCCATCCCTAAGACATACACTGGCTGCATGGTGACATGCTCCAAAGAGCAGTACAGAAAGGCCTGTGGGTAGGCCTGCAGGGCAAGAAACTCAACAGTGCAGAAGCCTCAGCCAGATGATCAGGTCAGTGTCAAAACTGGTGGCTCACACTGACAGGAAGTGATGGCATGAGACTTCACTCCTGTCACCTGCCGTTCCCCAACCTATAATCCTCACCCAGTCACGAGAAAACATGACAGAAATCTCAACTGACAACATTCTATAAAATTCCTGACCAGTGTTGGAGCCATTATATGAAAAGCAACATACTTGAAATTGTCACAGAAGATGTCTAGAAAAACAAGGAATAGGTGCAGTATAGGATCTTAGATGGGATCCCAGGGGGGAAATACTGTACAGCCTGGGGTCAACAGCAGCGCACCCATGCTGGCTTGTGGTGCCAACTGCGCCACTCTAGTGGGGGAGAGGTTACAGAGGGAAACCAGCAAGGTATCTGAGAACTCTCTAGACTATCTTCATCACTGTTTCCTGTGTTCTAAACCTTCCATAGTGAGGCTTATGGTTTCTGATCCTGTATGTAAGGAATTTGGAAAACAACTCTTCCACACCCACATAGAAAAATGCTAAACCAGGAAATCAACAAGCCTTCTTACATAAGCAGAGAAGTGGAGTCTCATGTCATGTCACGGACCCCCAACAGCACAGATGGGTGTGGAGCCTTGAACTCTGACAGGAGTGCTGTAGGCTCAGCCCAGCCTTGTATGATTGATAGAAGGTCTGAGAAGGACTAGGCCTACGGGGTCAGGTCTCCAGGAGTTTAAGTTCTAGGATCTCAACTAAGGAGAAAAAAAGTTCCCCCAGCATGTGGCAGGCGGCAGAAAGCCATGGAGAGGCATCTTCAAACAGGCAAGGAGGAAGGCTTCAAGGTGGAGCTCCCAAAACACACTCGGTGATAACAGCCAGCCATGAGCCAGCTGAAGAAAGCTCTCAGAAGTAGGAAACCAGGATAAAGGACATTGGCTCTATTAAAACATACACAGATGATTTACCAAAGATTCATTACAAAAGGATGTGGATATTAAATAGCCTGACAATACGGAAATGATAACTTTTAAAACTTGGAGGTAGGCATAGAAATTATATTTACTTTAGGATAGTCAATTTATAGTTTGAGGACATAAACACAGTGTTTGAAAACTGTGACAACTTTAACATTAATTTTGTAATAATCCTTTTCCTTGAAGTCACATTGGTTTTAGAGGACTTATATCACGTGGTAGAGACACTCTCAAGTCCAGCACCTTCTTCAGTTTTGCTTTTTTTTTTTTCACTTCTGTTAAATGCAAGTCAAATTCAACTGGATGCTTGTACTTAAAACAGCATATCTAGAATGCACACAGTGTTTAAAAGCTGCTTCGTTCTTTGCTCTTCATTCTTTTTAATTCCTTTTTAATCATGTATGTCTCCATCCCTTTATCTGTGCCTATACATTTCAATAATAAGATTGCATTCATTAGGCAGGGACATTCATTATGCTTAGAGAAACACTGCATAACCCACTGATCTCTTCTTTTTCTTACATCATGTACAATATTTATAAACGAGCATGCATCATTTTTATGGTAACAATAAAAAATGATTATTCTTTCTATAAATTTAATGGAATAGTTAAATGAGCACTGCATGTCTTTTTGTTTTAAAAACCTATGATTGGGGGTGACTGGATTTCAAATCTCAGTTCAGCATGGATTATGGAATGGAGATTAACTTGTAGAAACACTCTAGGTCCTGGCTTCATCATCTGACCAGTGAAGGAGCTGAGCAGGGATTCTCATGTATCCTCAGCTGAAACCCTGTAACGCAGGTACTGGTGATTAAAATTTCTCTACACTGAGCCACAAGTGGCACTTCAGATGCATGGCAAGGGTTCCCCCATTATCTTGGCTCTACTGTATGCTCTCCAGGAGTGCATCTTCCTTTAAAGCCCTCACAACATTCTCACCTGAAGGGAAGCTCAGATGTCAGCGAGGACGAAGCCCAATGTAATAAGGGAACATGTTAGTTTCCGTGAGGTTACAGAACACAAAAAGGACAGGCACGAATGGGGACTCAATATTCAGGAGAAACCCCTCAAAATGGCATCTTTTCCTGCTATCACCACTATCCTCCAAGCAGGAGTGGGAAATGATGTGAAGGCATTTGAGCTCTTCTGGGAAAACTGTATATTAAAGTTAAAAATGATGAGTGAGGTCAAATAAATTGAGTGTTTGTGGGAGATATGACAGGTCTAGAGAGTGCTGGAAGAAATTTTAACAACAGCTCTGTGGCCTATTTTGCATAATTATGAAATTTGATTATGCAGAGCAAAATACTGGAAACAAACAGATGAGGATTAAAATAGTGCATTTTTTTTGGTCTAAGAGAAACATTAACAACAAACTTGCTCTGCAATTCAGTAAATAAAACATTCTAAAAACAAAAGATGGAAATTAGAAAAATGAAATCAGTATATTGAGGCTGACTGATTTCCCATGGAATTTGTCTTTTTCTTAGTACATTCAGAATCCTCAAACCAAGAAATTAGCTTTATTCTGGATGGGCAACAAAAGACTGTGTCAGGTTAAAAACAGAGCTGTATGAAGAGTGTTCACAAGAGACACTCAGGGCTAGCATAGACATTTTCCGTAGTTATGCAACTACAGTTTGGGAGACCAGAAACATTAAGTATCTATGTATCCATCTATCAAGCATATGCATTTGCGTGCATATTAGAAATAAAGCCAGGATTCTGTCTGCTGCACTGCGGTATTTCTTACTGACCCGAGTGAACATTTCACGTATGTCTAGTCTAACTTTTCTCTTTCTGACTCCCTGGGAGCAGACCTAGCTCAAGTTTCTTCAGAGTCATCAAGCTCAGACTCTGGCTTCAGTGTTTATTACATCAGTAAGACAGGTCGGCCAGGCTGCTGCCATCGGAAAGGCAAGCTCAATGTAACAGAAAAGTTTGCTTCCATTAAAAGCTTTTTGCTCTTGGCCAAGTTCACTGTGGGTTGGGAAGTCTAGGCAGTCTTGGAGGCAACAAGACAGGGAAGGGTTTCCTAAGTGGAATTGTTATTACATCAGATAGAAATAACGGAAGCCTCAAAATGTAGAAAGTAAAGGAAAGCCCTGTTTGTGTTTTATGATTTTTAAGAGTAAAGTAGATCAAACTGAATCAATGAAGGAAAACTGAGTACTAGGAAAGCTGGAGTCTTTACTAATACAAGGAAATCATGTGACTTTGTTTGAATATGTGTATTGCCATTCATTATTACTTAACTATCCACCCACTGTAGTGATATTTTGTTTGTGCTTTAACAAATAAAGTTTGTCTGAGAATCAGAGTATGGAGTTACCCATGTTAGTTAGCCATAGAGGCTAGGCAGTGGTGGCACACACCTTTAATCCCAGCATTCAGGAGTCAGAGGCAGAGGGCTCTCTGTGAGTTCAAGGCCACCATGGGCTACTTGAGACTCAATCAGTCCAAAAGAAACAGAGCCAAGTGATGGTGGCTCACACCTTTAATCCCAGCGCTGGGGAAGTGGAGATGGGAGGTGGGTGAAGATAAAGCTGTGTGGAGAGAGGAATTTGAGGCGGGAGGAGACAGAAGCTCAGGATTCCGTCTGAGGTTTCATAGAGAAGGCCTTCAGTCTGAAGACTTGTAGAGACAGGATATTCCCTCCATTTGGTCTGAGGATTTCGTAGAGGTAAGAACTAGTGGCTGGCTGTTCTGTTTCTCTGATCTTTCGGCTTTCACCCCCTAATATGACTCCAGGGTTCTTATTATTAAGACCAATTAGAATTCACAGCGCCCCCCATTCAAGTTTTAAAGATAGAACATGGCACTGTCACTGATGAAGTCAACCCCAGTCTGCCTTTTCCATGAAGACATACCTACACATAACCAGCAGCTTTGGAAACAGCTGTACCCTGCAGGCTTATGGTTGTAAATTTCAGCCGCCCCAGCTTTTGAGAAATGCAAATAAAGAAAACTCATCAAAAGGTTGCCATAATTCTCACAGCTGACTAGACGGAAGCATTTTTGACTACTCAAAATTAATAGCAGCTCCCAAGGCCTTATAAGAACAGCTGTCACTAAGAAATACACTCACAAACAAAAAAGCAATTCTCTCCCTAGGTTGATTTGTTAGTGGCATGCAGCGTCGGCCCTTCAGGAGCACTGAGCCACCTGCAGACTTTTGATGGGGTGGCTTGTTCCCACTGCACACAAGATTTATGAACACCTGACCCGTGCCTTCTTAGTCTGAGCACATACTTAACCCTCGTGAAAACACCCATTGAAGGAATAGCAAGGCAGGACTCTGTGGGTGGGTCAGTCAACAAACAAATCCACTTAGGATAAAACACAAACACAAACTACTCTTCTCTTCTGACCAAAATGCTCCAACACTGAGGCATTTCTAGCATAAAATAGGGTTTGGGAATGTAGATAGGGCTGCATGACTTCTAGCTATATTTGGTACAGAGATTAATTTTTCCACACAGAGTCTCACTCTTCCTAATGCTAGTGTCAATTCCATTCAGGTGTGAACCAGTGAAGACAGATCCGATAACATTCATGTATGTTGCAATAATTTTTGAAAGAAATACAGTCATATCTGTGAATATTAAATACCGAGTTTTGCAGAATAAATAAGTTGAATTAACCTCAATGCTTGTATTTCCCAGTCCTTGCTATGATGTTAATTGTCTCTTTCCAGGACTGAAACAGGCCAGAACATGTCACTGCAATGACATTCAAAAGAAGGGCAGAGTTTCTGGTTATCTAAGCTAGTATCTATGGGGACTTGCTATGGGCAAATTTCTAAAGAGAATAAATGTTGTGACAGTTGGACTCCTCTGCAGCATTATGCAAGTGTTCCCGGGATTCTACAGTAAACACAGTCACGGAGAGGCAGGCTCACAAAGAGCATGGGACCAGCAGCCTGCAGACATGGCCATGTTTACTTTAAATTCTTAACATGACTCTTAGCAGATTTGTCTCTGGGTCTTTCTTTGGCTTCTTATTTCTAAAATGGAAAGCTGGGCTGCTCTGTCATGAAGGCACTTTCAAATGCGTATTTCATATCTGCAAGTCGTTTCTAGCTGCTATCTAACTGTCCTTCCTTGCCACATAAGACAGAAAAATTCAAGCCCATACCTCTAGTGACTCAAGACTCCTTCATTGTTCATGCCTCAGCCTGTCTCTTTGTTAATGTTGAGACTATTCCTCACTGACTACCAGTATTTAGCTAGAGACCCATGATAATAAGAAAATCAACTAGTGTTGCCAAGATGGACGCAAAGAAAAAGACCAGGCCAAGCTTTAATTAGGGTCCAGAAAGCCCCATCAGGGGCGGCCGCTCCATCACTACACACTCTGGAGCAGACATAAAATCTACACAATTGACATTTACTAGTCTATGGTTGATTTCCATATTTTGGAAAACTTTTCAGGTAATTCAGTTGGTCTTTGTTTCTCTACTCACCCCTGAAAGAAGGGAATTTAATACCATCTATCCACCAAGCAGAGAGGATGGTGTGGTATAAACCACTCAGAGATACCTGGACCTCAACGATAACATACTAGGTCAGAAAACTGGCTGCCTTCTATTTTTGTCTACATAGCTATTTACTATTTAAAAATTCAAGGCGCCCAAGAGCTTTGTAAAACTGAATTTATTGAAAGCTTACTGGATGTTCTGGTGACTACAGTTGGTAGCATTATAATTTGGGAACCGAGTACATCTGCAATTTTTTATATTAAATTTGGAATGCTGGATATAAACTTATTTAGAAAGGATTGCAGTGATGGATGGTAAATAGCTCTCCAACACAAATATGAGGCCAATATTTGGTTTCTTTTATCATCTTTATTTGGTGCTGCTTTGGGAAAATTACTTGGAAAATAAAGGTGAGAAATGGTTCTATGAGCACAAACTGAAAGTCCACATACAAATGAAATAAGCTCTTGTCTAACTGCTTTCTTCCCTCCCAGTGGTACTCACTGGGAACCCAGAGAATAGCAGATGGGACACAAAACTATTTCTCTAGCACAGTAACCTACCAGTTTTACTACAAGATTCTAAAATTATTTAAGATTACTCAGCTTTGTAAGGAGAAAGAAGCTTCTTTAGGGATGTAGGTGATAGAGAAGGATTGTGTTTGACACTCCAGAACTTCTGCGTTCACTTATCTTCAAGAGATGAGTTAGGTATGGCACAGACAGGCAGCCTGACCTACTCCATATAACTTATCTTCACCAGGAACAGTGTGTGTGTGTGTGTGTGTGTGTGTGTGTGTGTGTGTGTGTGTGTGTATTTTGCCTTCACATATGTCTGTGCATCACCTGCATGCCTAGTGCCCACTGAGGCCAAAAGGGGGCATTGGATCCCCTGGGACTAAAGTTACACATGATTGTGAGCCACCATGTGGGTCCTAAGAACTGAACTAGGTTCTCTGGTAGAGTAGCCAGTGCTCTTAAGTGCTGAGTCACCACTTGGGCTCCTTGACTATACATGTTAACACAAAATGTCCAATTTTCATTGACCATTCCTTTGCCTGTGGGCATCCAGCCTGAACTGGCTTTAGAATTCTTTCTAGGCGAGAGCTACAAAATAGTCCTCAATCAACTGCAATACTCAACTGTTTTCCTCATAAGGCTTTTCTGAATTATGGCACACGCCTTAGTCTCTACCTGCTGCTGTATGAAACTACCTTAGTCGGGGTAATGTTTTTGCAGAAGTCTACTTCTGGAGATGGAGAAATTCAAGACTAAAGTGAAGCAAATGTGGTGTCTGGTGAGGGCCTGTTCATCACAAACACCATCTTTGTTGCCTTCCTCTGGAAGCAGAGAGTAGTTAAGCAGCCTTTGCTCCGCTGATTAGAGCACTAATTACTTTCAGCTGAACTTCACCTTCATGACCTAAGCATGCCCCATGGGTCCCACTATAATATCAATAATATGAGGTAATTTCACACATGAATGTCGAAAGGCACAAATATTCAGTCTGAGGCAGTTTCCTGGAGGCTCAGGCACTTTGAAGGGAGAGCTGTTAGGTAAGTGGACTGAAACAAAGACCATTAGAATGGTGGGCAATGGGCAGCTCCTTTGAACCTGCCACAAACACCAAACGGCTCTTGGGAGTATGGATTTCCGGTCCTATAAAAAAGTATTTATTAAACAGCACCAGAACCTAGGACAGCTGCTCACAAAGCCAGGGTGGGGTCGTGCTTGGCCTTTGCTATTCATTCTAATGGCTGAGAAGTGGTGCACATTTAAATGTTTGTCTTTTTCCTTTTAGCTTCTTACTGAACATGATTCTTAAATTTAGATTAAATCAGGAGCCATCAGTACACACCAGATTCTGACTGTGTCAGGCCCATCAGTGCACATCAGATTTGGCCTGCATCAGGGCCCATCAGTGAACATCAGATTTGGCCTGCATCAGGACCCATCAGTGAACATCATGGACTCCAGACATAAACAGTAATTCTATCTCCTTCTCAGAAGAGTGAGAGAATACATAAAAGGAAGCTCTGTTCCTGAGGACACAACTTGGCTGATATTTAAAAGACACACTGATTTTGGTAAAGTAAAAGAATATGATTTTTATACATACACAAAAGAGGACTGTGGAAATGATTTGTGCACAGATTCTGGAAGATGCACAGTCTGACAGATGCTGCAGCAACCTTCAGAGCTGCCTGCAGTCTATGGGAGGCTGCCACCATCTCTTCAGACTACCTGTGGCATTATCATTGCATAGATGTAGAATCTAAAAACAGGGGGTTTAATTTGATTAATATTCTGTACAAGGTCAATGGAAGAAGTAGGGAATGAAACCCAGAAGGAACGGTTGGCCTGTCTAATACATGTCAGTACACCACAGGGACAAATTAATTCAAAACAAAAGAACCAGCACATGTGGATTCTGGAAAAAAACCTGCTAATATTAAAGAAAATACATAAATAAAAAAATGACAAATTTACAATCCCCAAATAATGCAACAGCCCACTTGTTCTGACTGAACAGGGACCACCTGGTGTCTGTTCTACAACCAGGTGCTGGTCTTCCCCTTTATTACCAAAGAAGCCGTCAGTGGTGGACACCTTTAATCCCATCCCTAGGGAAGCAGAGGCAGGCAGATCTCTGTGAGTGTGAGGCCAGTGTGGTCTACAAAGTGAGTTCCAGGATAGCCAAGGTTGTTACACAGAGAAATCCCATCATGAAAAATGAAAATAAATAAATAAATAACTGGGAGGAAATAACTCCAATTTCATTTTTCCTCCTTTGGAAAATCTGAATTGTCACTGTCCTGAAAGAAAAGGTCTAAAGCTTTGTTTTCTGTCCTCTCAGCCTCAATCCCTCCATTTCTGGGTTTATGGAACCGAGTGGCTTAACTGGATAAGTTATTCTGCTTTAAAAAACCCCTGGTTCCTTCTGCTTTGTTGGAGACATGTCAGGCTTCTAGTGATCAATAGCTCCTTATTGTTGTCATTGGCATACTATCCACAGGTGTGTAAAGGACCCCTGTGGGGTGTCAGGTGATCAGAGTGTAGCTGTCCTTGAAGAAGCATTACAGTAAGCAATTGTTCACAGGAATGGGGCTTTGTGAGGAGACGAGATGAATGATGGCCATGAAGGAGCTCTAGAACGTTCTCTCAGGGGTGATGGTCTTCAGGACTCTCATCTCACCTGAGTTCAATGTAGTCTCCCTAGTTGCTTAAGGACAACTGAGCAATTATGAAATTCCTTCACAGAAGTTTTACAAGTTGACCAGAAGTCACACAGATATGTTCATAAATGTCCAGAGAAGACCCACAACAGGAAAAAAATCTGGAAACTGCCCTAATGTCCTACAGAATTCTAGAAATCTGAAAAGCTGCTAAGTCAACTTAGTTGTTAGGCAATACTGCTCATGGTAAAAATGGCATCCCTCCTCCACCTAAATAAGGTATTTCTTGACAAGTTGAATGATAGCTATCCATGTAGGAAGCCACAGCTTTCTCTTCTGTTCTAGGTGAATCTAACCACATGCCTATTGTTGGGGCTATGCAAGTTCTGCCTATGGAGACAGTCACTCCACCGTAGCATGGGATACTAGGTTTAAGATACTCATATCTGTCCATGGTTGCATCATCTCATAAATACGTAGGCAATAACCTGTAAGATGTGAGGCAAAGGGAACAGCGACTAGACAGCCTCGTGTACTGACTGCAGAGTGCTGGAGGCTCTCGTCTAGCTTCTGCCTGCAGGCCAGTGGGAGTTGGGGAGGCAGGGGCCCTAATGCTCTGTATAGCCCCTGGGAGTCTGTTGAGCCTACAGCTATAGTTGGACTCAAGGGAACCCTGATAGATGCTGCAAATAGATACCTCTGAGGCTTAGGTTAAGACAAACTTCAGAGGAGATTTGGTATATTTACCCAGTATAGGTGATGCACACCTTTAATTTCAGAAATTGGGAGACAAGCAGATAGATCTCCATGAGTTTAGGCCAGCCTTGTCTACATAGTAAATTTTACACCAGCCACAGTAGTAAAACCCTATAGCCCAACTCCACCAACAACAAGACACAAGTGGTATACCTTCCTCAATCTTTAAGCATGCACTTAGGATTTTTGAAGCCTGAAAAGGATCACTGAAACAACATCATCAAAATCTCCATAAAAGGAGCTGTCACATCCAACTATTTTAGAGTGTGTCCTCAAGAGAACACACTCCAGAGGGAATGTGAAAGAACAGGATGTAATTTTAGACAAAGTTCCAGAAGATTTCAGGCTGTAACTAAAACTGAAGCTTTAAGGTGTCAAAGGATTATCTTAGCAAGTATATTATAGATTCCATATATTTTGAATTCCACTGTGCTTTTTAACTTCCAACTTGATCAAAAAGTTAGACCCTTGTAATGAGTAAACTTAATGTATGTATATCATTCCAAAACCTTATCTTTAAACACTGTTACTCATGCGATGAAGACAAGAATAATTTTCTACCTCCACAGAAAGAATGAGCCCAATGAGGTGACAGAGTTGGGTAAATAAGGTGCATTCCCACATGTCCATGAAACAGATGTCCAGGAGAGAGAGTTCCAAGGTCCTTGCATAACACCTGTGGCTTACCGGAAGCAGCTATCTTAAAGTCATGGGCCTAGTAGGGTGTTTTTAGGTCAGAGTATTTGGATGTAGAAGATGGAGATTAATGTTACAGACAGAGATGAGACAGTATGAAGTCTAGTGACAGAAATAATATTTAACAAGATCCCAGCAAATAGTACTAATCTTGAGATGCAAGAGACACTTAAGGAGTAAGAGAACATTGAGGCTGAGACACACAAAAGAGATTCAAATTTACTGGAAGGTACACAGCAGACAATCAACCCAATATTGAAGCTCCACCTTGAAATGTTAAATGGAAACTACTGCTTTACTCTGATGGGGTAAGATCAATATAGAATTAGAATAAGGTACTATAAAGATTTGAGATGTAACATGATTCTTTTAAATTCCAGATTTCAATAGTATTCGTTTAGCAAAAGGAGATGAAGGCAGTATAGTAGTGCATCGTCAACCAGGGCGTGTTCTTCTCTCTCTCTCTCTCTCTCTCTCTCTCTCTCTCTCTCTCTCTCTCTCTCTCTCTCTCTCTCTCACACACACACACACACACACACACACACAGTCACCAACGAAAGAAAGCAAACAACAAAAGGATAAATAGAAAATTAAATCAAAGTACCTGACTTCCTACTCTGGCCTTGGCCCCGTGACAGGAAGCAACTCTTCCTGTCACCCACAAACAGCACTGGGTGCACAGTGCAGTCAGACAGAAAGTGACAGGAGGTACAAAGCTCTGCACCAGGCTCACCGTTGCTGAGCACCTACATGTGACTAGCTGTGGCAGCTCAAAGACACAGCGCACCAAGGCTTCCTTTCCCGCACGCCAGGCTTGCCAGTCTCAGACCGCCACCCACTCCCATTAACTGTTCTCTGTGAAATGCATTTACACAAGCATTTCAGGGCCTTCCTTCATAACTAATGTATTTTGTCCTCAGGATAAAGTAATTTAAGTCATGAAATTGAACTCAACGTGGAAAAGCAATTTTTGCTCTTGGGTACCATCTCAATCCTGAGGCTGTGTTTAGGAAGGGGCCCCTGTGAGGACACGTCAGGAATATAATGGTCTAAATGCTGAACTGTAGCTAGCAATTAAAACAGAAGTAAAGGGGTTTTCACTATTGCTGATCTAAATGCCGAATTTTACTTTAGAAGTTCATATAGCTTCCTGTACAAACTGAAGTCTTACCCTTCATCTTTCTTGACATTTCCACTGGGTGTTTAAAAACATCTTCAAACTTAATCTATCAAATATAATTCTGGATTTGAGCTCTCTGCCATCCTAGAATCCTTTCTCCATTTGAGTGTTAAAATGACCTTTAAACAGCGACACTGGGTCACTCTGTTGCCTTGTTTTACTGACCCATGGCTTCCCACAATTAAGAATACCCTAAGTGATCACGATGTCGATTTCTGCCCTCATCCTGACCACCTGTGCCATTATCACACACTTTTGTTCTTGGATCATAACCAACTTGGTCCCACCCCAGTACCTCTGTATCTGCTGTTTTCCTTGACTTAAGAGTTGTTCAGCTCTAGATCTCAATGCTTGTCTTCTTCACAATATTCAGACCTCAGCTTCTATCTCTTTGAGTCTTGACTGGCCTGCCTGGTTAAAAACTAGCCAGCTTGCCTAGCTCGTATGCCACAGTACTGGTATCCTGTTTTATTTACTCTGTGTTACTTCACTTTATCAGAAAGTGCCTAAGGTATCTGCTCATTGTTCATCCTTTCTAATTCATGAGAAGCCAGAATGTCACTATCTTATTCTTAGCTAGTCACAATAGAGTTTCTAAATACAGATCTGTGAATGAAGAGGCTAACAAATAAAGCCAGTTCGGTTTTCTTCATTTGAAGATAATATGTCAGCTTGTTTACATAAACATCCTCCTCCACGGAAAGACTTTTACATACAACAGTCCCTGTTTAATTCTCCTTTCTGATACCAGGCAACCCCTGGCCTAAGAGTCTCTATCATGCCAAGCCAGGTAAGTGTTCTTTTATCGTATCTTTACAGATGGCTTTTGTATTGGAGTTTTCTTTAAAATAAAAGCACACCAACAGAGATGTGCACTGGTTCCTCTTAAAACTCTTCTGAATCTCTCTTCACTCACTTAAACTTGAATTCCATCTTGTCAAAGATCCCAACCTGAGATGGCTTTTCATCAACATGTCAAGTACTTCTGTACCCACTTCCCTTCACTGGTATTCTTCCTAAAATGCAGAAGACTAAACTAGAATGACACCTGCCACACAGCCTTCCTCAAGACAATCAGTTCACAGTCCGCTCTTTCCATAGGAATCTAAGATATGTAAGAGCAAAGACTTTTGCTCCTGTCCACTATAGTACTATAGGAAGCTAGAGGCTGAATATACAGAATGAGTTCATCTAACTAAAGAACTGGAATAATCATGGAGTAACTGGCATGTGCACATGTACACGTGCACGCAGTCAACATCTTCTGTTTCAAAGACAGCACTTACTCTATTTGTTACCCTGGTGCTTCAGTGACATTAATAATATATGCAAAAATCTACTCATTATTAAAGAACTGATGTAGTAACTCATAACTAGGAAGCTAATGAGCTGTAAGTTCACTTTAAAATCAAGCTGTTCTGTGTATTTAGTATGTGTACAACAAGGTTCTTGTTAATCGTTAATAATAATTTGGGCTATGAAGGTAAACTCCAGAAGCAAACTTCATGACTTGAATTGATATGGTTACTTCTAGAACAAAACCTTTTGAGAATACTGAACTATACAATGCACACTAGAAGCTTCTCCTTAATTCAAAGATGGCTTGATTTTAACTGGGTTACCCTGAGTCTTCAAATCAAGCAATAATTATATTTAAAAAATGTTACCTTCTATTTTATATGGTTAAGAGATGGTAAAAGCTGTGGAACTGTTAAAGACATTGGCTTATTCATGTGATTCAAACTGGACTAAATTTCAGACTACAGAATGTCTGGGATTTTATAGACAGTGGTGGGAAAGTACTTGGTGAGGGCGCAGAGGGTGAACAGTGACTGTTGACTGTTTTGCAGCAGCCCAACCTAAATTACTACAGCGCTGAACTTCACCCAGCATCCTCTGCTGAGTAGTCACTGTGAGCACCTGGGAATGCACTTCAGCCCAGCAATATTTTTTTTGTTTACTTAAACTTGTTTTAAAATCCAGTCTTTGTCCAAAAGAGATTATTAATGTATCAATACACTTGAGTATCCAATCAATGCAATACTTTCTTGCTTCTAGATAATTTCATGTTACTATTTATCCTTTTCTTTACTGTGTGATGACAAACTAAAATCTCATGACTGATTTCTCATTAAGTAGAGGATTAAGCAGGAATGGAGTCTTTAAGAGAAAAAGCAGTGAATCCAAGCTAACAAATGTGTCACTATTTTGTTTTAGTAGTTTGCTTTGCTTTGTTTTTTTGTTTTTGGAAACAGGGTTTCTCTGTTACAGTCCTGGGTATCTTGGAACTTGTTTTGTAGACAACAATGACTTCAAACTCACAGAGATCCACCTGCTTCTGCCTCCCGAGTGCTAAGATTAAGGCATGTGCCACCATACCTGGCTCATTTTAGTAGATGTTATTGTTTAAAAGATATAAATTGATTAAAATGTCTGAAATTAACCATATGTTTATATAAAGAATGGACTTTAGTTTGTCTCTAATATTTTCAAAACCTGTGCTCAGAAAATCTTTCAATTTTGTACAACAGAGTAAGAACAGAATGAAGACAGTAACTTTGACAGATGAGTAACTGAAATCAAAGTTGGTGATAGGATCTAGTGTTGGGTGGGAGAGAGAGAGAAAGAGAAAGAGAGAGAGAGAGAGAGAGAGAGAGAGAGAGAGAGAGAGAGGATGAGTTAATGCAATCAGCTCACTTACTTTATAAAATGAGTGCTCTTAATTGGAAATAATCATTTCATAACTCACCTCTGCATACTTTAGCTTCAATGTTTTATGCATTTCTCGAAAACGACTGTAACGCCTGAATACAGTCCATGTCTCATCTAGGACAGAAATCTATTAGCAAGGAAGCAAAAACAAGTCAGCATTAATTACAAGAAAAAAGTAACTAAACTTTTAAAAACATAATTTAAAAATTAAATTAAGTGATTAGCATGTAAAATATCTCCACAATTGAAAACATTAATCTAGCTGCATAAATACAACTTATAAATAGTAACCATGTCCTACTAAACACACATTTTCTGCTCCCGAGTCTTATAGGTCTTATTATAAATGACACCTTTGTAAAGCTAGGGGCAGAAGACCACCTCCTAATGGGGTCCAAGGTTCCAAGAGTATTTCTTAATGTGCGGATGAGATGACTCATAGGTAAAGGAACCTGCCCCCAAGTCTGAAGACCTCAGTTCTACCGCCAGGACCCACACAGTTGAAGAAGAGAGCTGACTCCTGAAAGTTGTCCTTTGACCTCTACACACACACACACACACACACACACACACACACAGTCTAAAATAAATTCTAAATAAAAAAGATATTACCAGAAAAAAGTGTCTGTTAACTCGCCATCTGGCTGGTAGAACCTAGAGGGATAGAGCAATGTGTTCCGTGTAAAATGTCTAATGTGCGTCCCCAGAGGTCACCACACTAGATAGCAGAGAAAGACGAGGAGAATCAGAACTAAAAAAGGGAAGAGAAATGTGGAGCAAACCATGGGCGTTGTAGGAATGCTGCTTGTTTATTTCCTGGCCACCCAGACTCTCAAAATAACCACAGAGAAACTGTGTTAATTAAATTACTGCTTGGCCTATTAGCTCTAACTTCTTATTGGCTACCTTTTACATCTTAACTTAACCCATTTCCATTATATTATATTTTACCATGAGTCTCGTGGCCTACAGGCCAGGTTCTAACATGTTTCTTTCCAGCAGTGGCTCCGTGGCTTCTCCCTGACTCTGTCCCCTTTCTCCTAGCATTAAGCTTAGTTTTCCCTGCCTAACTAAGTTCTACCTTGCCACAGGCCAAGCCAGTTTCTTTATTCATTAACCAATAAAAGCAACACAAAGAGAGAAGGACCTCCTACACCACATGGGGGCATTAGAAGAGACACCATGAAAGAACACTCAGGTAGAGCTTCAGGAGTTAGTGTCTTGAATCCCAGCACAGCCTGATTCTGTATTGGCAAATGAGCCATTCTGGGGTTGAGGGTGAGAGCTTTGCACAATGATGCATGTTTTTGTTATTATGCTTCTCTATTTTTCATTAACATTTTAATAATGGCAGGTTTCTTCTCATGAATTTCTCTGAAATCAGGCACTTACATAAGAAACAAGGAGGTACTATGGAAGTGACAATGCAGATACGCTGCATCTGAACCCTGACATTGAAGCCAACATGCTAGGCACACAAGCTGGAAAGCACTGCTGCTGGCAGCCTGGCTGGTCTGCTTTCCTGAAGATGGAGAGTGGGCAAGGCTGATATAAGCAGTAGAGAACAGGCGAACTCCTGGTCTTCGGTGGACAAGAACCAGGCATGCGCGAGAACTAAAGCAGAGTGGAGGCCTTTCAGCTTCCCACATGGCTGGTGGTGCACGATGCCAGGAAAGCCAGAGCATTGCTGGAACCATGCCCATGCTGTGGGAGTAGGAAGAGAGAAGAGATTTCGGAGGCGAGGTGCGGTGTTGTTTTGTTGGGATGAGAAAGACACTGAAGGAAGTTCAAGTTTTGCCCATAACTCAGAAACCAGTTCCTCCCTCATGGGAAACATTTCCACTGAACCTCTTGGACACGTGGTGGAGCTCCTGCAAGATCTCTTAAGACTTCAGTATACGTGAGGAACATCTGTCACCTCTGTTCTGCCTGCAAGTGACTCCTCCTGCAGAATCACAGCCCTACCAGTCCCTGAAACCACCAGAAGGCACTTCTAACACTCTTGGTGGGCTCTGCTCCTCTGCACCATGCATGAGTCCTGACCTCATTTTTCCACACCTTAGGCAGAAAACACACCAACCAGTTCAAACCAACTCTCTTGAGCACCAAGGTTTCCTGAAAAGCATGTCAATTCTCTTCTCGAACACACTGATGTATATCTCCCCAGTCGCATTACCCCACAGTCATCTCAACAGATCATCCGTCTGCCATCTTAAACTCCAACTTTACCTCCCTTCCTGCCCAGCTGGCCATCCACACTGCTCCTTCCATTTAAGTAAACTTCTTTTTAAAAACTTACTTATGGTGCCAATCTATTTCTTCTTGCTTCCTCCTGAATCCACACTAAAATAGCATCCCACCAAGGTCACCATTATCTCCATACTGCAAAACCCATGGGTTAAATGTTTTGTTTTTTTTTGTTTGTTTGTTTGTTTGAGACAGGGCTTCTCTGTAGCTTTGGAGCCTGTCCTGGGACTAGCTCTTGTAGACCACGCTGGCTTTGAACTCAGAGATCCTCCTGCTTCTGCCTCCTGAGTACTGGGATAAAAGGCGTGCGCCATTACCACCCAGTTCCCATGGGTTACTTCTTGATCATGCTCTCACTGCACCCCTGGGAAGTGCCCTACAAGAGCGGACTCACTCTTCCTGCTCACATCTTCACCTGGCTACTCTTTTATCATTACACTTGTCTTTGCTGGGATTTCTCATCTCCCTGACCTCTAAACATCAAATGCATGAGGGTTTCATCCTTGGACATGTTTTATTTTCTACCTGCGCTCTCTCCTTTAGTGATCTCATTGCTCAAATTTACATTTGAGCTAGCACTCCCTGGATGCACATCTCCCTCTGCTGAACCTGGAGTCACATGCCTACTGCTTACATCAATGTCCAGACTGTACCTCAAACTGAACAAGGTACATTTACTGAAATGAATCATAACTCAGACTTTATCTTTTCCTCCATTTCAGTTGATGTCATTCTGTTCATTCACTCCCATGTCATGGTGTCATCTTTAATGTCCTTTTCCTTACACCTTACATGCAACCAATCAGCAAACCCTTTATTTTAATTATTCGGAATATAAATCTGGCCTTTTCTCACCAATTCCACTATCTCTGTCTAACTATTCTCAACAGATCTTGGTGTTGGTCCCTTGATTGTGCTTATATCCCTTCTCATTGTGCCATTCTTTCTTTTGCCAAAAGGGTCTTGCTAAACACTGATAGTTGAGGCCATTTCTTTACTCAAATGGAACACAGCCCAAGACATCCCACTCCAGTGAGGTACAAGCTCGAGTTCTTTACCTTCCCTACAAGGGTCTCTATGCTCTGTCGTATCCTTGGCTCACCTGAAGCCTCTCCCGACTCCAGGTTCACCCAGAACATGCCAGATGTGTACACTGCAGGTGTGGCCTCAGAGGCTCTGTGTTTTGTTCTTTGAATTAGCAATACCTGAGTATGAAGCAAACATGGCATACAGTTATCCTTCCCCACTAGAATGTGAGTTCCAGGAAGGCTGGTTTTTTTACTCCTTTGGTCACAGTCCTTTAGAAGAGAATGTGACGCACGGGAGGCATCCTCAAGAACAGCTAGAAGACCGAGCCCTAAGATAGGCCTGTCTTTAATATCTTCTTGCTCTTAGAGACTTTAAAACAGAATTTATATTTAAAATTTCTCCAAGAAGAAAAGGATTTAAAAAAAAATCAAAGAAACTTACAGTGAGGCAAACTGGGCTCTGAGCCTAGGGCACTTTGGCCTATACTTTCTTCCTCTGTGGCTTTTACAGCTTGCTAATACCTAGTCACTGTCCAAAGTCTCTGGTGAGAGAAACAGCACAACTATGGGTACCACTCTTCTTTCTCACAGCATCCCTGGGATAGTGCCTTCCTAAAGGAGTCCACCTCCTCTAATTGCATACTGCAAATACTGAGACAGCCACAGCGCACTGGGCATAGACTGGACAGTGAGATGGAAGAGGAAACTGTTACGTCCCTTCCTAAGGCTGCATCTCAAAGCATTCAGTTATACCCTCCTGGGTTTTCTTGGTATTGGTCCTGAGTGCTTATAATGGGGGTAGAGTGCTTTTATGTGTGCACATGGAAAATAAAGGGGTAGACCAGTGTGGTGAGGACCATGCTCAGCTACATTTTCATATTCATACCAGGCTTTCTGAGGTCATAATGGTACCGGTATCTGTGCTTGTTACCCGGTGACACCAAGATCCCTCTCACAGCAGAAATGCTAACAGAACTCAGATGCTGCAGGAACAGAGAGCTTGCCCAGCCTCACAGCCCCATTGTTTTAGTCGTTCATACTGAACAAAGCAGATAGGGAAGATCATTATTGGCACATTCTGAGCAAAAACTCATTTTTGCCCAATATCTAAGGATTTTAATAACCTGGTATACATGTGTCAATAATTTTTGTCATATTTAAGTTTGTTATCTCAAGCAATATGAATTAACTAGAAGCACAAGCCTTATTTGGAAACTTATTAGAAATGTATGTTCACAACTTCCACCCACACCTCTGCTTAGAACACAGCCACTGAATGCAACACCACTGCCCACAAGATTCTGATATAAGCATAGTCATGTCCCACCTCCCGTTCAGCGCCTAACCCCTCAGCCAGGATCCAGAGACTCTTCTAGATAACTCTGTAACATCTCACAGCACCTCCCAGTGCTGAGCAATCTCACCCCACAGAGAACTTGTGAACACAAAATACGGCATACTTATAAGGATCTTCTGAATGCCTCATGAGCCACACACACCTTTCTCTAACAGGAGGATTCGTCTGAGTTTCGTGGTAGGGTTTCCACTAAAATTACTCCCTCCATGGCATCCTCTCACTCTTTCTCCCCAGAGGAATCCCTTAATCTCCCCCAGGCTTGTTAACATTAGTTCACATCATGGTCAAAGCACACATCACAGATACTTATTACACAATTGTGTCGAACTAAATAATTTATGCAATTAATTACATAACCCTAGTCTACAAAATTTTAAGTCTTCTGAGGAAGTAAAATGTCTACCTTTGGAAGTATTTGGGGTGAGACAGAGACTCTCACTGCAAAAAACATACACCGGGCACCTACAAATTTTCATGAAATTATTTTACTTTTCAAACTAGGTGAGAACCCAGGCCTTGCAGATCCGTCAGAAGGCAGAAGAGGGGCTGTTGGAGCATTGCCTGTGGTGGCCCTGCTCTGGCTGGAGGTGTGGATCACTCAAAGATGTCTCTGGAGAAACCACAACAGCAGGCCTTTTGATTTTTACACTGAGAACACAGCAAACCTCTGTATATTCCAAACACAAGTTGATAGGGCAGCATTCTGATATTTTTAAAGTCTTTACCCTGAGAGTTTTATCTGAAGCGAGACTATAGACAAGGTCAGGAAAGGGTCAAGCTTCCCATCCCATATATTTAAGACCTGCTTTGTCTAGCAATATGTAAACAAGGTGGAGACAACGATGGTGTGGAATGACACCCATTAGCAATTGTCTCAGAAAGGAGGAAGGCCCTGTGTGGCATTGTGTGACATTCCTGCATGAACATGGTCAAACCTTTTCTCTCTGATGGAAACATACCATGCTGAGGGCTGGAGGTTTCCTCATGTGAAGTTTGGAAACAGACACAGAGAAATGCAAAAATACAAACTGAAGTCCCAGTTTGCTCTAAATTAAAACTGAGCATAGGACAGGATTTTGATCATGAGGGGAGGACAGCAGATCAGCAAAACAAATAAGTCCGACGTAAGCAGTCAATTATTTCCTTTAGCATTGTGAAAGAAAAGCATCATTGTGGCGTACTTCTGAAGAGCAAATCGATCATTTCTCTCTCGCTGAGTGGTTCTGTTGATACAAATCCATCTTTCCTGGGCTGTAAAATGATCAAGTGCATCTTAAACATGTCCTCAAGATGGACTGCATTTACTTACAAATAATTCTCAGCTGAGTGCTTCCCACAAATTTATCTTGTATACATATTTTGCAGGGCTAGGGATTGTTGATTGTAAGATATGTTATCAGCAGCATTTGCTGGTGTACAACGGCCTTCATGAGGAGCAGCATCAAGAGCTTGTCACTCAAAGAAAAAGACTCTAACTAGCCCCCAATTAAGTAAGTTACCTGAAGGGATCTTTAATATACACATTAAGAATAACTCTCAAGCACTCGTGTGGGGACCTTAACTACATTCCCAATGTGTGGATGTGTAAAACAGGAAACACTAATACATGCAGCTTCATTAACATGTCCCACCACAGAACAGGAGGCCAAGAAGCACTGTCTCAGCTTCTGGTCAAGATGGCCCATACAGTATAGAAAGCAGTCATTGATTCTTATTTATATTTATTTTTATATCATTCTTTTTATATTACTACTTCTATTGGTGGGATATAATGCATAATAAGTATAGTTAATGAATGGTATACTTTATGAAAAATAAAAATAGTCATATGAGCTATACCAGCTTAGTAACTTTTCTTATTAGGTACTTGTGATTACAAATATTTATATCTGTTGGGGGATGTAGTTCAGTGGTAGATCATATACATAGCATGTGAAAATCTCTGGGTTCCATTTCCAGAACAGAAAAAAAAATTTAGGTGCTATTAACTATTTTAAACTGAAGCCAGAAAATGATAAATTCATGAAGGTCTCATTATTCCCAAGATGACAGAATCTAATCCACTAATTAGACTCTATGTCTTATGTAAAACATGAATAAATTCTGAAAGTATGGATCTGTGGAGAAATACGCATCAGTGCATTAGCTTTAATTAAAATCTCTTCAGACAACTGCTGCAAAAAGAACTAGCCAAGAGTGTTAACTGAAGCCAACATCCCATTAAACACAGCAATGTCCTGCATTGAACACAGTCACTATCCCATTCCTCTTCCTTCACATCTACCTCCAGCATCACCAAATCTGTCAGCAAGGACCAAAAGACCAATGTGTACTGATTTCCAGTGGGAATCTGCCGGCTAGCATCTGTTGGTCTCTTCTTTACAGATCCACCCACCTTGGAGGCCAGGGCTGGATTTGGGGCAGTTTTCCTGACCCCAGAGACCAGCACCTCAACATTCCTGGATCCCTCAGCCTAATAGTGGAACTCATCAGAATGATTCTCCACATTAGGAAGCCTATGGTGCTTCTCTTCTCAGCTTATAGCTAGAATGACCTACAGGCTATATCAGCTTGGCACCATCACTCTACTTTTCCAATTACTTTTTCTCTAATGAACATTTCAAATATTCTGGGTTTTCAGTCCCCACAATCACTTTTTTACGACTTTTTTAGTCACATCTAGAATGACTGGATGCAATAAAGAACAATCCCCACAGCATCCTTCCAGTGTCTTTCAAAGCAATACTACTGATACTCAGTCCTGAGCCGCTTTCTGCCTTCTATACTTGGCATTCCCACGTTTGAGTGCCTCTCTAAGGTGAACCTCAAACTCTACTATATTCTATTACCAATATGTCACTTGTGCATCTCTGAGTCCAGTATTCCCACTGCCTGAAACATCTTTCCTCTCCCTCCAGTTATCAAATGCCCTCATCCCTCTCGGAGGAATAACACTGCAAGTCCACTGGATATCTTCCTGAGCATCTTCCATGAGCTTCTGTCATCTATTTCTATGCATGTTTTGTCCCCACACCCAGCTGCTGTGGTGCAAATCCTTTTCATCTTGTCTGCACATTTGTTTCTTAATGTATATAGGATGGTATGTGTATCTATATATATTACAAAACCACATAGATGTTATGAAGTAAGTGGGTAATGGAATGGGGACAATTGTTTCTTCACTCAATGCACAGAGGTTCTTTCCAATAAATCACATTTTGACTACACTTCTTAGTTCCTTCTCTTTCTGAAGGCAGTAGAATGACCTGCATCTTTGTCCTTTTCTGACTTATCCACAAATCAACTCTATAGAGTTTTTGGTAAGTAGGCATTGGGAGAGATAAGAAAGAGGCCAAAGAATTTTAAAGCAAAGCAAAAAACAATATCATTTATCACATTTCTTTTGGAGAGAACGCTGCACTGATTTAAAAAGGACACATAAATAAACGATTTGGATATTGGGATAAGATCAGGTGGGTATGAGGACCCTAAATGACACAGGAATAATCCAAAGGTAATAATCTCTAAATGGCCTTTAAAAGTTGGAGTTAGTTAATTTCAGAGTCCTTGCCCCTAAGTAGCAAACCTGTGGGCAAGGGTTGCATTCCTTGGCTCAGTGAAAGACAGCAGTTTCTGCTGCAAGGAAGATTAAGAAGCAGTAAAAGCCTGTGCTATGTTAAAATCATACTACTTGGTGGAGTCTGAACATTCTTTCCTTGCATGCAACGTAACACGTTTCTGGCTTCCCCATGCATACTCAGAGTTGTTCTTATTTCTCTGTCTAGTGAGCCTAAAGAAGGGGTGGTCTCTACAGCCCAGAAGATATACACACAGGAGAGAGACAGTGTCAGCAGGCATCCAGGAGCTCTGGTGGCAAGTAGCAAACTGTCATGTATCTCATTTCAGACTGCATAAGGAAGCCCTGAACTGAGCAGGAACAGCTTTCCCATAATAATGTGTCTTATGAGTGGGCAGCTGCAAAAATCCCATCTCAAGACACTTGAATAAAGAGGCTGGGCCTCAGCAGAAGGGCCTGATCCCAAGTCACTATACTATGCAAGTAAAAAGGAGTCTAATTCCAATCCTATTGATGACAGCATGGGTGAGAAGCACCTGGAGCTTGGAGACTTAATGATTCCTGGATCAGAGTCACAGGCAGACTTTATATCTTTCTGCTTTTCATATTCTCCAGGAAAGAGAAGGAGGCCCTTCTGCATAGAAGGGCTATGAACAAGTAGAGAACTTGCCTCAGAGACTTGAGTTTGGTCCAAATCTGTGGTACCGTGAAAATTACTCAAGAACTATGTGCTGAATTAACAGCAAACTCTAGACAGCTATGAAGTGGTCTAAAGAAAATGGGACTTTCTAGTTGGGCAAACCCAGTCTTCTTGAATAATCAGAAATAACTGCTTCATGGTTCAATTTCAGTGTCTTCAAAATAGGAGATAATGCTGCTTGTTTTAGTATACTTACCTTATATGGTGGGTTGAAAGCAAATTTGATAGAATGTATGAAGCCCTGGATTTCAAACCCAAGGGCATTCCAGGTAGGTGAGGAATGGGGAAATTACTCCACGTTAAAGGTACAGTAAATGCCAAGGGTGACAGATTATGCATTATTTTTTTTAAGTTACCTAGACACTGAGAGGCAAAGTAGGGAGCAGGACATCACCATCACTAGAGAATGGAAAATGAAAAGCTATGGATGAGCAGACTTGGCCCCAACTTCAGCCTTAACTACTTGTCTAATGTCAGCAGAATTCTTGCAGGCCTCAAGTTTTTCAGCTGCTAACATGAACTCATGAGAAACCAAAGGATGAAGGAGAATAACAGGAGGTCAAAAGCACAATGCTTGGGCCTCAGACACAGCTGCTCCTCTTTCAGTCCTGAACAAGATGTCTTCATCCAGCCTCTCCCCTCAAAACTTTGGGGATATGGAAGAAGCATACAGTTTGTAATAGCCAGAGCACATGGAAGTAACACTTTCCAGATCTAACAAGACCGAAGTACATACAAACTCAGAGTTGTGGCACAAGACCTGCAGAGACTCACGCTAGGTGGGGTTGTAGCACAGAGCAGGGGAAGTGGACATGGGGCCCCACCTAACAAAGAAGCTATTGTAATTGACAGCTACTAGTAAAGGGAAAAGCTGTTTTCCATTGAGTATCACTGGGTACATCAACTACACCACAGGGCAGGCCCACGGCCGAGGATAATTTTTCCCATGAATTTTTGTTGATTTCACTTTGTTTTGGTATCTTTTCTCTTATTAGTCTTTTGAGTGTTTTGATTTTTAAAAGTTTGTTTTGAAAGAGAGAAAGAACATAAAGTTGGATGGGAAAGGAAGAGGTGGAATGATGTGGGACTCCCCTCTGTATGCTCTGAATATCATTGGTTAATAAAGAAACTGAGGGGGGGGGCTGATAAAGTAGATAAGCAGGGAAAGCTAAACAGAATGCTGGGAGAAAGGAGGTGGAGTCAATAGAGAAGCCATGAAGCCTGAAACTTTGCTGGTAGGCCATGACCTTGTGGTGATGCACAGATTAATGGAGATGGGTTAAATCAAGATGTAAGAGTTAGCAAATAAGAGCTAATGGGCCAAGCAGTGATTTAAATAATATAGTTTCTGTGTGATTATTTTGAGTCTCCATACAACAGGGGAAAGTTTAGGAAGAGTTGGAGAGGTAGTCAGGATCAAAAGGCATTGCATGAAGCATTTTCTTAATTAAACTTTTTTTAAAAAAAAATATGCTCTTTAAGAAATTCTTCTCTGATGCTCTGCTGACAGGTGAGTTTCCATGAGCAGCAGCTGCAAACCATCTGATTCTGTAACAACCATTCTAGGAGGAGAGAAAAAATCACAACAGCTGGGAAGAAACAGGGACATGAACACATTCTTAAAACAAGCACTTGGGTGAGACTGAAATGCAAGACAGGTCCCTGAAGCTGTGGCCACTTCTCTCCTATTCCTGAGACTCAGTCTCATTTCTTTCTCATCTTCCTTGAATATTTATTTTGTGGGAACAAACACAGGGGTCCTCGTGGAGACAACATCAAAGATAAGTTGCTTTGGAATGAAACCTGGAAAAAGGGAAACAATGTTTTTGTTGTTTTTTGCTTGCTTGTTCTCTCTCTCTCTCTCTCAGACAAAATAGTCACGTGGTGAATGTGACTCTTCAAGATCTAATGTGATTTCCTTTGCTGCTATTCCTGCTGTAAAATAGCACACACTCTGGGTCCTGGGTCTAGATGGCTGGGGCATGCGCAGTATTCCATTCGTCTTGGCTCTGCTAATCCCCACACAGGGAGATAATCTATCACATAACTAATAAGCACAGGCCCAGATGCCAACACACCACTCTTTCTGAACATTTATACTCTATCAAGTTGGGAGCAAGTACTTCTGAAAGATGTATGTGTGTGTGGTTTCTCTAATAGACTGGAATGGCTCTCATTTTTGTTCTGCCAAGTAGAGAGAGAGAGGTTTCTCTGACTGTAAATGTAATTACTGCAACTTCTAAACTGCACATTTCCTGGGCATTTCTTCAGGATTCCTGTCAGGTCTGCCCACCACCAAATGCTCCGGCTTTGTCAGAGCTTTAACAGGAACTCCACTTTATAAAGTATGCAAGACTTAGTCAGAATTCAAGACAAAAAGTTCAAATGTATGTGAATGCGTGTGTGTACACACACATAACAGTAAATTCTGTAATGAGGCAAGGATTGGGAAGTGGCTATTCTGGCTAAGACAATACTAAAATATGTTCTCAACTTTAAAAAATGTCCAGGAATTATTGACATTTAAAAAGTGCATTAAAACAAGAAAGGGAATGAGTAGTTTTGTACATTTAGATACCATGAGGCATGTGGGGCCAGGGCCTGTTTACCAGCTGTATAGCCTTAGGCAAGTCACTCATGATTTCTTACTTATGTAATGTAACAAATACCCTCATTTTGGAACTTTGTAGAAATGTCTGGCAAAATGCTTGGGGGCATAGAAGGTTCTGGGATAGATGTTAGCTTTCTTTTTTTCATGAGGAGCTGCAAAGTCAATGGCATACAGAGAAGCAAGTTGGGAGAGTCCTGGGGTGGTTAGGTAAAAGACAGCAGAGAACAAGGAGTCATCCTTATAAATTGAGAACATTTGGCCATGTGGATGGATGATGCTCACAAGAAAGGTTAAGCATATTGCTGGAACAAGCTGGAAGCTACAGGGATATGTGAGGAGCTCATACATCAGAAAGGTCTGGGTTCACGTGACTCAAGAGCACTGCTGCCACGAATGGTCTACATAGCTGTGCTGGGCAACTTCCTAAGCATCATGCTTTCTCCCTGCCACTGCTTCCTGTTGCTGCTTCTCATCTCCTTCCAAGCCATCAATTAGAAGACAGAACAAAAGGAGGCAGGATTCTAGGGCAACAGGAGTCTGCTTCCCCGAGTTAAAAAAAAAATCAGCTAACTGGGAAAGATTTGGACGTTTTGTGTTTGAGATACTTGCTGCTGTGGTGTGCAAGTAGACGAGAGAGCTTGTCAAAAGGGCTAACCTGCATCTGTGTGAGAATGGGCATGGCATGTGTGCTGCTCAACAGAGAACAGTGAGAGGTTGACCAACTCAGTAAGCTCCCAGAGGACAGAGAGAACAAGGACTTCTATTAGCAGACGGCTGGAGAGTGCCTAGGTCCTGGCATCATGCGGGAAGTCAGCCTAGACATGTGTTTCTACATGAACGAGTGTCTAAAGAAAATGAAGCTAACCTAGGTGCTGCAGAATGCCCAATGCCAGGGCCGTGTTCCATCAGAAGGCAGGCAGAAGGGCTGAAGTGTGACTGCATCCTCAGGCTTAACACAGGAGGCTCCGTCCTTGCGCTCTCCTGGAATGGTTATGAGCAAGCCAGCTGCAATGTGACCCCTGTGTGCAAATGGAACTTGTGGGGTGCTATTCACAAAGGGCACTCAACATTCTAACTTGAAAAATACAACAGCAGAAAGGGTTTTAAATCATGCCCATAGTTTTGAACATCACAGTGTGTCACTTGCTGAGTTATCCCTACTGGATGACTATTACCAGTCAGGCACATGTGGGGTTCCTAAGATCATCTAAGATCAGCAATGTCTAATCAGCTGAAACCCCCAGAAGACCTGAAATAAATGGGACAATGGCATTTGGGGGGAACTGACTAAGTTGTGGCATGGAAGCAGAGTGGACACTGGGTTATGGGCGAAGACTGGAGAGAACAGACTGCAAAGGGCCACTCCAGAAAGAAGCGAGACAGTGACTTACAGGATCAACAGAAATTCAAGAAACAGAAAGACCAAACATACACCAGCATTGGCTCATTTCTTTATACTGCTGTGTTGAAATGTACATTAAAATACAGGGAATTTAAAATGTCATTACTTCTAAGACAAATGAGTACGACATCCTCTGTTAGTCTTAACTACAGACTTCCCTGGCTGGGGGTTTGTATCATGTTGAAATGTAATTTTAAAGTTAAATTTCACCTACTCTGATCCCAGCTAACTGAAAATAGCAAGCATGATTCAAGGTAACTGACTCTTTGTATCAATCACTGCAAAGCTTTGAAAGAGTTTGGGGTAACAGCTATAGTTTAGGGAGTGGCATTACTGAAGGAACTGTGATTGGGGGCAAGCAGGGACCTTAGAGATACATATTCTTGACCAGCAGGTGACAATCTACTCAAAGAGGAGCCAGGCTGGCCCACCTTGAACCTCCTGTTTCTCCATGATACCTGTCAATCAAAAAGTCTTCTTTATGTACCGAGGGTCCAGTTACAGGAATATGTGCTTTTAGAGGACTCCTTGAAAGTGGAACTCCAATGAAACAGAACTGACATTCTGACTCAAAGTTCCTAAGCAGGTGCCTTCAAAGATTAGTGAGTGTGGGATACATCATGGAGAGGCCAACTTTATGTGTTCTCAAGAAAGAACAGACTAGTTTCTTGAGTTCTTTATATATTTTGGAGATCAGACCTTTGTCAGTTGCGGGGTTGGAGAAGATCTTCTCCCAGTCAGTGGGTTGCCTTTTAGTAGGTCCCATTTATTCAATGAGGCCCTTAATGTCTGTGCTGCTGGGGTTATACGTAGGAAGTGGTCTCCTGTGCCCATGTGTTGTAGGGTACTTCCCACTTTCTCTTCTATCAGGTTCAGTGTGTTCGGACTGATATTGAGGTCTTTAATCCATTTGGACTTGAGTTTTGTGTATGGTGATAGATAAAAAGCCTGGGATAAAACCAGACTCGCTGAACATAGCGGACAATGAGGACTACTGAGAACTCAAGAACAATGGCACTGGGTTTTGATCCTTCTGCACGCACTGGAGGAGCAAGGACAGAGGAGGGTAAGAGGAAGATGCCAGGGGCCAAGGCTGGCATGGCTCAAGCATCCACACACGTAAACTCCTGCTGCATTCAGCAACTACACAGACGGTGTTTATTTCTTACTTGAAGGAAGCAACATAATGAGTATTTTTTACAATTGCTCTCTTCTCAGGCATTCAAGTCAAGACTTATAGTTATTTGCATATCTTTAAAAATAATTGGTGAAATGGCCAGTGACCAGCAGCAAGATATGCTCTAAAACAGGGTCCCACAGCAGCAGGATCAACCCCTGAGGGCTTGCCATGCACACACAGCCCTAGAGGGCCTTGGATACCATTGGGGGATAGAGGTGAAAATGAAAACAAACTTTGAAAAAGAAGCAGCAATGATTGTTCTAAAGTATAAACAATAATAATTTATAGATGCACATTAAGACCAAGTTTTTCTTATAACAACCTAAAACTAAAGAGAATTGTCCTTTATCAAAAATCAAATTAATAGCCCTTGTTTTCTTAAAGCCACTTTTTCACCAAGATAATTTAAGAGTAGCACAGTATCATCAGGTGTGAGACTAGATTAGATAATATGGCATGCGCATGACATACTCGATAACTGATAGAAAAAGTTGTAGACTTTGAAAAAGTTCTAAATAGTAGCTTGCGTCAACATCAAATTTTCAATGTAAATTTTTATAAAGAAAAACTTAAAATCATTTTAAAAACTCTGAATGTTATTTACATTATTTTTCTCTCATGGGCACCCACAGAATTAATAATATGTTCCCAATAAAGAAAGTCTGCAGAGATTTTAGCAACAAGTATAAGACAGCTGAGGTTCTGTTCCAATACTGGCAACTGGTAGACTTAGTTTCTGAGTTTTTTTTATGCATCTGGATACCTCAGGGAACACCCAACCAGAAACAAAGCAATCAAAACCCCAAGCTTCATAAAGACATAGTTGCACATGAACAATCACCAAGGGGCTCTAAAGACAGCAGCCCATGCATTCCCCAGGCCTGTCCGTTTTTATTTAACTTTAGTAACAAATACACACAACACTTAGGAAGTATCAGACACTCTCTGAGGTAAGTTTGAAGTGCCAAGTAATCTGCTCCTCATGACCCAGTCGGTTGGGTTTTATTGTCCACATTATACAGATGATGGGATCTGAGGTGACAAAAATTCTGCCTGACACACTGACACACATAGAGCTATTCCAGGAGCTGTCTGTGCCTTTGCCTACAGCTTGTCTCTTCCTTGCTTTGTTTGGAGAGAGGCAGCAGAATCACAAGACGTTTCTTTGTAGGCCCTTTTCACAGTGTCCTCATTGAACTACAGGCCTGACTTGGTGCCTGTGCGGGCATCAGAAGGCCTTCCTAACAGAGAAGGTACCGAAGGAGGCAGAGCTACTGCTGACTTTCATCACTGGCTTTGCTGAAGGAAGTCTGATCCTGAGAGGCTTCTGGCATCCTCTGTTTTGCTTCCTCTAACTTTCTCCGGCAGTTGCATCTTCACAGTCTGGGTCAGATCTGCATACTAACTGGGCTACTATCTATTTAAAAGTTTGACCTAAATTCACCCAGTTTTTAAAAAGAGTAGTTCCCTTTACTTGAGCATGGGGCCAATAAATAGTTAACCTTTATTAATATGCTCATCAGTAAAGTAAAGCACAGACATGGACCAACTTAAAGCAGTGCATGTTTTCACTTCTGCAACTTCTTGACTTTGGTGAATTATAATTCTGAGCAGGAGAAAACCATTCCAGAATCCAAAATATGGAAACATTATAAATCACTTGAAGTTATTTTTGTATATGTGTATGCCATTACACATGTTAAAAAGAGAACTCACAAACATATACAATATGGAATGGTGAGAAAAATGAAGAGGATCTGAGCAGAAATTGGGCATTATTGGTTCAGGGGTAATAAGAAACGATAGAGAAAAAGACATACTTAACCCCTTAACACAACACCACAAAGCCAATCAGGAAAGCTAAAACCATCACCATGCTGGCCCCATGCTTTTTCAACTTAAACCTCAAATATGTAAATCATGCCCCATTTATACATTTTAGTAAAGAAAAACTCAGTACATAGAAAGAAGCATTGAAAACTTGACTAATAAGAAATTATTTATATTGTTTTTCTGGGAAGACTGAAAACTGTGTGCCTGATAGGACGGACCTCCCAGAGCACAGGGGCTCCCTCAGGACACCTCAGGTGCAAGGCAGGTGGTAAGGCCGGCTCTATCCCCTCTTTCCTACCTGGTTCTCCCTCAGGAGCTCCCTGGCTAGGAGATGTTCTCGGGACAAACAAGCTTCTCTAATACATGACCTTTGGAGACCACTTACTGCTGCTTTCCCTCATTTTGCTAAGCAGGAAACCGAGCCTCTGAGAAGATCAAAAACTGTCTAGGTTATCAAGCAAACCACAACAGAATCAAAGTCTATAGAACTCAGTGTTCAGATCGGCAGGCCAGTGTTTTTCCGATGCAAAGTACTTTCAAGGCCACCCTTATGAATCCACACACCAATACTACAGAGGACTTCATTACATTAACATCTTCCTTGCCCATCCTTGAAGGAAGAAAATGTGATTAATAACTAATTCTCTGAGGAGGAGGAGGGGATGGCAGCCAGCAACATTTAACTAAGTAGTATGAGTCAATGGAAATAAATTTAAAAATAAGATGAAGTCATTATTTTGGAAAGCTCATCTCTTTCTTTAAAAAAGTTATATAAATAAAATACCTAAAATGGTTAAGGAAACTTTTAATATTAAGAACACACACACACAAACACACATACAGAGCAATAGTGATAATGACATTAGTTATGATAATTTATTATTAACTACATCCTAGCCACTTGACACAAGACTTTACGTGAAATAATATTCCTATTATTAGATATTACTGTTTTTATAGATGTGATAATTTGAGCCAAAGCCCATGCCATGTGTGGGGTGTCAACTGTTCTGTTTTGTCCTAGTATGTGTGTGTATGCGTGTAGGTGTGTGAGTCTGTGTGTGTACGTATGCGCGTGTACACATGAACACACGTGTACAATGAGTGAATGTTGATTTTCTATAGCTAAATTCAGGAAAATTCTGGAACCTTGGCATGGCTGGGATGATACCCTCTGCCCCACTAGCAGGGTGTGTCTCTCTGCCTCCTGATATGATCCTATCATTACAGGCCACTCCACCTTACCTTGTGCTGTGGTCTAGTGCGTCACAGACTGGATTAAAGAAGCGTATGACCAATGTCTTACAAAATAACATTCATAAGTAACTTCATACTCAGAGGAAGCACTGCACAGCTTCCAACCTCTGTTCTTCTAGAGGGGTGAAGAAGGAACACTTACCTTGACTTCAAACTCGAAGTGTTCATCCTTCCCTTGACCACACAGGACATAGCGGGGAATACTAATCTTAATGGGGTCCTTCAGGTCGTCTGGATTTGCTCCCAGAGAACGAGAATACATCCGCTATCGAAGGCACATCAGACAAGGAGAACAAAGAGAATGTAGCATCACTGTGCTGTGGCCAATACCCTGCTTGCACAGAAGAGACAAAACGCGACTCGAGTAGACAAAGGAGCATGAAACCAGTCTAGTTTATTTAGAGAAACGACAGCTTTCTTTGAAAAAGACATGCTAAGCCTCTCTCCTAACAAAAGACCATTTTTGTAGGTATACCACTCCAGAAAGTTAGGGTAAAGACACTTCAAAATGTTGTTTGGCTTTGAAGTTTCTTCAAATTTATAAGATCAAGTAAAAATAGGGACAGATTATACTTTCTAACTTAAAAAAAAATCAGTTTCTTTTTTTTTTTTGCAAAGTCTTTATCAACTGAACATTTTTTTCCTTCATATATCTGACTGCTGCTCATAAAGCTGTATATCCTGGAGATGTTAAAATTCAATTCATCTTTAACATTTGGCCATTTCTATAATGAAGTTACTCTAGTATGTAAACCACAATTAAGACAAATCCCAAGTCTTTTCTTTAGGCTCCATTTGATTGATAATTGTCTTGGCTGACAAGTATTTATGTTCTGGATGGCAGGAAGCCAGAGGGGTCACAGAAAGATGCAGTATAAAAAAATAATTTTCAAAATGAGGAAGACATCTCTGAATATTCATAATTTACACTAATCCGGAGCTTTAGAAAACATAAGACGATATGTTTTTGAAGTGGTAGCACTTATAGATACATTTGCCGAATGCTCACCATATACTGTGGGTGTGCTAGCCAGTGTCATACATTAATCCTATCAATCCTCATGTCTCCACGGGGGCTAACCATTATGAAGCCTATCAATCAAAAGAGAAGGGGAGCAAGTTCGCTCTAGGAGGCAAGTGAGCTGATAACCCAGGGTATGAACATCACACTGGTACACTATTCCCATACAGGATTTTAAAGAGAGGCCTTCCATCTAAGATAAACGGGCTAATGAGTACATCACATATGCACAGGTTAAGGTGTTGAAAACTCCACAAATATGCAATAAAATTGAAGTTTTTGACGAAAAAGAAACCAATAGGCAATATATAACCTATTCACCAGGGAAAAAGGGGGATCTGGGGTCCAGGCAGGCACTCACAGGTTTGGCACTACCTGGCTGCCTCTGTAACAACACAGACCACTGGATGTCAGAGGTGGGCAATTTCTGACTGTAGCTTCTAATCTAGCCGGCAGAGTCAATATTCGGCACTGTTTGAAGTTACCAAAGTCATTTTTTTAAAAATTATTTTTATTGAGCTATATATTTTTCTCTGCTCCCTTCCGTTTTCTCCCCTCCGTTCTATTCTCTCCCATGGTCCTCTTACTTCCAATTTCTTCAGAAGAGCTTGTATTTTTCTATGTTCCATGTAGTTGTCTCTTTTAAGGTCCTCATTGATGTCTAGGTTCTCTGGGATTGTGATTTGTAGGCTGGTTTTCTTTGCTTTATGTCTAAAAGCCACTTATGAGTGAGTACATACATTTGTCTTTCTGGTCTGGGTTATCTTACTCAATATGATGTTTTCTAGATCCATCCACTTGCCTGCAAATTTCAAGATGTCATTATTTTTTTCTGCTGTGTAGTACTCCATTGTGTAAATGTACCACATTTTCCTTATCCATTTGTGAGAACATGTTTAATGATAAACAATAGTTCTCACCTACATATGTCAATATTTATCCTCGAGGTTCTGTTTTGTTTCCCTCAATCCCCTCTATGTCACATACAGTAATCCAACTTTCCAAGTAAAGGAATGCCATTTTCTACAGACCCAAAATGATGTCTTAGGATCATTTGTGCCCCTATGCTGGCCACAACTAGGTACATAGGCACTGCTACTATGGAATTCAAGCAGTAACTAATAACTGCTAATACTCCAGGCTACGGGGTTGGTTCCCCTTACTCTACTACAAAACTTAGCTTTCTTTTTCTCTAGTTCAGTTTCAAAATGAGATAGAACTGAAACCTCAAGTCTGGCTAAACAGTCTATCCTATGACTACTAAGATTTTTCATAGCTAAGAACGCAGTTGTGAAATCAATTTCTGCTGCAAGCGGGGTAGCATAAGGCACAGGTCAGACATCCTCTAAGCAAAACTAAAAGAAAACAACGACATCCTCTAAGCAAAACTAAAAGAAAACAACAGCAAACCGTGTGTCTTTGACAATGTTCCTAGGCATAGGAGCTGAGTGACAATGCGTTATGTGGAATAGCTGGATCTGAAATATCTACACAGCTCACACCAACTTAGGGCCCTGCGCTGGCTTCTTAATGTCAACTTGCTACTAGCTAAGATCATCCAAAAAAGGAATCCTAATCAAGAAAATGCCCTAAGAATGAATGAATGAATGTATGTATGTATGTATATGTGTGTATGTTTATGTATGGGGTCTGTGAGCAAGCCTCTGGTGCATTTGATTAATCATTGATGTAGGAGGGCCCATTTCACTGTGGTCAGTGCCACCAACTGAGCTAATGGTCCTGGGTACTGTAAGAAGGCAGGTTGATGAAGCCACAGGAAGCAAGCCAGTAAGCAGCACCCTCCCATGGCCTCTGCCTTTAGGTTTGGGCTCTCTGAGTTCCTGTCCTAACTTCTCTAAATAATAGACTACACATTTTAAGATGAACGAAATCCTTCCCTCTCCAGGCTGCTTTTGCTCACAGTGTTCATCCCAGCCACAGAAACTCTTAGACAGGCAGCCTTTTCCCAGCTGCACCTGTATGCGGACCATAATCAATGGGTTCTGACACTCAATCAGGATGAGACACTGAAGCTCAGCAGACCTTTGCGGGGAAGAAAGACATTCTTCTCCTCAGTTCTCAGCATGCTGGAAATAAAAAATATTGCCAGAATATTGCTATCATCCTTGAATACAGTTTAATTGGCAGTAGGTTCAATCTCACTCCTTTCATATGGAACAGATTATTAATGAGCATACAGAAAAAAACTACAACAGAAGTGAATAAGGGTCTATGACCACACTATCCTGAATTACCTGATCAGCATTATAAGTGGGGAGAGGGATCAAAAGATGTCTGAACAAATGTATGATATAGACAGATAAATTAAAAAAATGAACATGTTTCCACCAAGTATTTGCTGCATGGTAGACTTCTTTTAATTTCTATGTGAAATGTAAAATTCTCAGATACAGTTGTGAAAGATTCTTAACAGTCTCCTAAAAATATGTTAGTCTTGGGCAGTAAGAAAAAATAATATAATGTCTCATAAGCAACTCTTGATTTGTATGTGGCTGTATATTGAATATCTGGTTTCATCCTAGACATGGGGACATATACTGAATCACATAACATCATGTCACATGGTTTATGAGTGCTTTTAAGTATAATGACATTGTTTATTTTGGAATCAGTTGCTTTTCCTGCAGTGGACAGGACTCCTAGACTCAACAAGGAAGCCAGCGGCACATCAGCCAAAGACAGAGAGATGAAAAGGCCGCAAATTCAATGTGGGTGAATATGTAAGACCTTACAAGAACCTTAAAATGTACTGTGGAATGATTCCACTTAGATATCAAAAGCCAGGAACAAGCATGTAATCAGTAACTTGGATTACATGTCTATACATAAGAGATATTACCTCTAAAAATTAAATAAAATATTTTTCTGTATTTAATGAAATATTACTTTCTATGTACACATAATATTTTTTAAAAATTGTAGCTGAAATAGTGTCATTAGATTGTCAGCCAAAAGGCATAAGTAGAATTTAGGCTGCACTGTAAATGCTTCAATGAGAATTTTCTCTTCCTATTCAGGCTGTCTCTTACTGAGGAACTGAACAGGAAATGGCATTAGTATCTGTGCAGCTCACTGTAGGCTATGCAAGGGCACTGAGTGGCCTAATTCTACAGGGAGTCATCAACGTCCTCCTAATCACCAATTATGTACCAGATGGTTAAATTCAGTTCACGCATGACCATGACAAGGTCAGCCCTAAGGACTGTCACCTAATCTCCTGGAGACCAGAAGAAAGCTTTGCTTAAAAAATACAGGCAGATCAGGGTTTTTGTTATTGTTCCCCCCCCTTTAAATCAGATTAATTTAAATTGGAATTACCAATTCTCTTATCTCTCTTCACAGCATAACATATAATTCTATTTCTTCTTTTTCTAAGATTGCGCATTCCAGCATGTTGTAGTTGGAGCTACTACTATACATTAGTCACCTTGTTCTGCCCCAGCAACTTAAAAAAGGGGAACCCTAGGCAGACCAATCAGTTACACTGCTGAAAAGGAGGCAGCTCATAAGAAACTGGGAATAAAGTGTGTGTAGGTAGAGAGTAAGAGCATGACAAATGGCCAAAAAGTGGCCAAAGCAGGTTTGCATTCACTCTAGGTGAGGTCCCTAGGCCAGGAAGGACCTTATCTTAATACCACACTGTCTATAAAGGCTGAGGAGGCAAAGCTCCTAGATTCTGCTAAGCCATGTGACCGGCATTTCTTGGTTAAAATCATCCAATGTGAAATGAATGATGACAGAGTCAACTTTCTAGAATAAAGCAACAACATGTGGGTAACAGCTCTACATTTTGAAAGCAAGAGTTCGTAGCATAGTTAGAATTATTGTTACCATTGTAATCTACTTTGTTAATAATGAGTTTTTACAAAATAAGGGCCAGAGTGATGATATGCAAATAGAAATAGAGCATCCAGTTGCCTTCTCTACCAAGGAACTTTCTAGATGACAAAGGTGCACCCTGAAAAGACTGGATGGCAATGGTTTGGAAGCTGTTGCTCAAGCAGAGAGAAAGCACTGAAAACTGCTGGATGAGAATTCAGAAGAGAGGAGGCAAAGAGAGAATCATCCACTCTAAGCTTGTGATACAATGCAAGTTGCAAAATCCACTTGCTTTGTTCCATTACAGACAGTGCTTGAGGAGTCAGACTGAAGATGGAGACTGTTGCAGGGAGTGGTAAGAAGGCAATGATACCAGGCTGTGCCTGGACGCTTCTATCGCCTCCACCACGGTGACGGTTCATGTAGTACACTTTTCAAACAAGGCATGTGTGGTGCATGAGCCTACCTCAGGTAGGCTTCAGCAGTCACTCCCACTAGCTGGCAAATCAGCAATGACAAATAAAAGCCTTTTGTCTTTCCTATGCCACTGAAACTTCCAGAGTTGTTTGATGCTTGGCAACAGATGATGGATGGAACATTTTTTACAACAAGCATTTGAAGAATGAAGATGCCAAAACTACATACTGTAGACAGTGCAACAACACTAGTAAAATGACCTCACTAGAAACTAGGCAATCCAATAAAACACCTGGCCATCAAGGAACCATTAATAAAAGAGATTCAAATCTATTTATCATACATGGTACCTGTGAAAAAATAATATAAGAGACATTTACTGTAATTATTACTGTTAGAAAGCTTAACTGTGCCCTTCCAGAGGAAAATATGAACATTTTCTAAGAACTCAGACTGTACAGACAAACTGTTTCGAGATGTTTTTTAACAAAACCTAAATAAATCCAGTCTACCAAGTACAAGTCTCAGACAGAGCAAGAAGTGTTTTAATCAAATTCAGGTGAAAATACCTTTTCAAGTCCTCAAAGAGGTTTTGTCTAGAATATATCAGTGAGTTCCACAATGTAAGTGTTTACGCTTCTAATCCAACAACTCAAAATGCCAGAGAACCAAGTACGTAAAAACCTGTTTTTCTTGACCTGGAAACTGCCTACAACTGAACTGCTACCCTGGTTGCATACACTATATAGACTTGTACCTGTTTGAATGCAGGAGGGGGTGTCAGAGGGTAGAGAAGGAAGCCATGGTGGAAAGTGGAGCAAGTCTACAGGCTTCTGGAATATTACAATAATATTGATTCCTGCTGTATAGAGCATATCACTCAATCTCTCACTTCCATGAACCATATTTTATTTCCAGGTACAAAGTATGCCTAGGAGAAAGTGAACAAGCATACTGACAGGCCTCTGGAGGTGACTCCACTATGTGGTGAGGTCTGAATAGAACAGCATCACCTTTGAACCATACAGCAACTCAAAGAGTGAGGACAAATATCATGATTTTACATAATGCTTACATTTACTTTATGTTCCATATAGTAAAAACCCCTCAGGGCCATTATTTGCAGCATGGTAGAATAATGGAGACATGCCTGTCTGAAGTACACACTCTCTGTTAACCTGACAGATCACTTTTGTATTGCTGCTTCTTCCTGACCATCACAACCCTCTGCCAGAACCTTCAATGTTACTCCCAGTTCTATTGACTGTTAATTCTGCTTTTCTTAAAATTCAAGATATTGGTCAAAATAGTGGTGGGACTATTTAAGAACAAGCAATACAAATTATAAGAGATGAAAAATGAGAATTAGGAGAAAGAGTATTGATGAGATATTAGATGGCTCTAATGGTATATTTCACTTCTTTTTTTTTTCTGTTTTGTTTTGTTTTTCCCAAGATAGATGGTGACCTATATAGCTAAAGCCAGGACCAATCAGTGGTACTAATTTTCACAATGTTCTCTATATAGTTAAAAGCCTGTGGGTGTAAGGCAATGAGGTATGTGTCTATTAGGAGAGGAGTGTTTTGGAAGTGAGAAAAGCACACTCCATCCCCAAATAAGAGAAATCAATTGCCTGGAAAACAAAAAGCCTGACACTGGTCCACAGAAAACAAGGTTGCTAGATCACAACGCATTCTCCAGTTCTGTGTTTTCCTGCTCACTTCCCCAGAATCAGCACAGAGCAAAACAGATGGAAATGCAGAGATGCTTGAACAGCCTGCCACTTTCTGTTGGCAATTCTGATGAAAAGCAGTTGATAAGTTTCTGGGTGGGTTAGGTTTTGACTCATCCCTATCATCAGTTAATAGCAGAAATGAAGGGCCCATATTTATATTTTACATAAGCCAAAAATGTGACCAGAACAGAAGGGCCCTCCCTTCCAAGCCAAAGTTAAAATGAATGGTTTAATGAAATCAGGGAACTCACTCAACTGCCCACTGTGCTGAGCTGGGCCCAGCTGAGAGAGGAAGGGGAGCAAATGGAGAAAAGAGGCCCCGCCCCTCCACCAGCTTCGGAGCCTCTGGAATTTAGTGGACATCTCGAATTTTGCATGCAAATGGATGGAAATAGAAAACACTATACTGAGTGAGGTAACCCAGACCCAAAAAGATGAACATGGGATGTACTCACTCATAATTGGTTTCTAGCCATAAATAAGGGTCACGGAGACTACAATTGGTGAACCTAAAGAAGCTAAATAAGAAGGTGAACCCAAGGAAAAACATATAGTTATCCTCTTGGCTATGGGAAGTAGACAAAATTGCCAGGGAGAAAATTGGGATCTTGGGGGTGGGGTGGGATGGGGGTAAGGGGAGATGGGGAGAGAAAAGTGAGATGGGGAGGATGGGGGGAACTTGGGTAAACAGGATGATTGGGATAAAGGAAGGCTGGATAGGGGAACACGGAAGCACAATTCATAGTTAAGGGAGCCACCTTAGGGTTGGCAAGAGACTTGAACCTAGAGTGACTCCCAGGAGCCCAAGGCGATGTCCCCAGTTAGTTCCTTGGGCATCTGAGGATAGGGAACCTGAAATGACCCTATCCTATAGCAATACTGACGAATATCTTGCATATCACCATAGAACCTTCATCTGGTGATGGATGGAGATAGAGACAGAGACCCACACTGGAGCACTGGACTGAGCTCCCAAGGTCCCAATGAGGAGCGGAAGGAGGGAGAAGATGAGCAAGGAAGTCAGGACCACGAGGGGTGCACCCACCGAGACAATGGGGCTGATCTATTGGGAGCTCACCAAGGCCAGCTGGACTGTGACTGAAAAAGCATGGGATAAAACCGGACTCTCTGAACATGGCGAACAATGAGGGCTGATGAGAAGCCAAGGACAATGGCATGGGGTTTTGATCCTACTTCATGTTCTGGCTTTGTGGGAGCCTAGCCAGTTTGGATGTTCACCTTCCTAGACATGGATGGAGGGGGGCAGACCTTGGACTTTCCAAAGGGAAGGGAACCCTGAATGCTCTTTGGACTGGAGAGGGAGGGGGAGAGGAGTGGGGGGAGGGGAAAAGGGTGGGAGGAGGGGGAGGGAAATGGGAGGCTGGGAGGAGGCGGATACTTTTTTTTCCTTTTCTCAATAAAAAAAAAAAGGACAACGCCGAAGTAACAGAGTATAAATTACCTCAAAGCATGTTTTCCTAGGATTGCCACACAGAAGTAGATGAAGAGCAAGGCAATGCTGGACAGCTGCAAATGAACCGCAGGCCAGCAAACACCTGTCTTAAAGGACTTGAGTGATGGCTGGTCAAGGACCAGGAAGAATGGAAGACACGATAAAGCACTGGATGTCATCCAAGGCAACCATATATTTCACTAGACCAAAGAAATAATGCATAGAAATGTAACTAGCCAAGGAGTCCTTCTAGTTTAAAAATACACACGGCCAAAGTTATATGTGTGGGGGATGGGCTGGGGAGGTTAAAGGAAGCTGGCATGCTCTGCCTCACAGCTGTGCTACTCATGGCCAGCACGGAGGGTGTCAGCGAAGGTCACTGCCAGACTGGGCACCTTTCCAGGCTGCACAAATTAGTGCACTGGAGGCCAGCAGGCACCACCAGATTCTAAGCCACCACGCCATAAACAGACACTAAGCCAAGCAGTGAGAATGCTTTAATCACTTCACCAATAATTGGGTAGAACCAAATATATGGTCTGAATTTCAAGACAATGAAGCAGGTGGCAATAAGTGTATTTTTTTCAGTTCTCTGCTATAAGCTATTTTCATTTTGCTTTATTCAAAATATTTGCACTTCCAATTATAGAGTCCTGCTTCATTCCCATTCGATTAACTTCACTGAGATATTCATATTTTCTTGACTGTTTTCATAATGCTCATTTTATTAAAGATCTATAAGAAAATGTCATGTATTTAAAGTCTCCTCCCTAGAGTCTTCTTAAGTATGAGATCAGCCAAAGGGCCTCATCCTGAGAATTGAAAGTGAGTTTCCAGACATCACCCTCCTGATTCTGCCCATCCTGAAGATGCAACGGAGTGAGCATCTGGGTGTTTGAGATATCTTGACACTGCTCAGATAAACTACTTTTTGTGTTCAAGGGAAGCCCATGCTTCCTTCGAAAGACCAGCTCTATCGTTGGCACTGTGTCCTTCTCTGGAACAATGACACATCTGAACTCACTCAGAGGTTGGCATCTGATCACATCAAATCGCCCGTGTGGAGGAAGTGTGTTCAGAGAGTCAGTGTGGGGGTAAAACACGCGGTCCTCCCTCAAGAGTGCCATGTGGGTGTTCAGAAGGATGAATGATAGACAGGGGGTACAACTGGCTTCATTCTCCAATCTGACTGTGGTATAGAGCAGTAACTGAACTTCAGCCAGAGAAGGAATGCTGGCCTCCATATTTCCATGAAGAAAGTAAACCATATCAACCAAGGTGTTCTGGAAATTGGAAGACAACTGAACTCCATTTGCCAAAGCTAGAGCAGGGATTTCTGCTTTCAAATCAAGGGAGAGCTGAACCAGATCCTGCTGGAGCAAAGGGTGACTTCCGGGGGCAGCATCTTCAGACCCAGGCATCAACACACCCAAGAGGTCCTGACAGAGTTGTTGAGAGAGGCTCTTGTTGTAAGTAAGCACAGTTAGCAAGAGGTCCTGTGTGGAGCCCAGGAATCGAATGCTTTGCCCACCAAAGCCAACCTGAATGTCCTGCAGTGCAGAGAGAGGAAGAACATGAAAGATGCTCATGGAATCTGGGCAATTATCTAACAGGACCAGAGCATACAGAGTTGAGGGCAGCAGGAGCAAGCATGCAGCTTGGGGCTCAGGTTGGGTGCAGTTAGCAACAGCAAGCCAGTAAATGCCTTTGACAGCCTTTACTCTGCCCAAAGGCTCTGGCAGAAAACAAGTCATGTGTTCAAGGAGGTCTGTGAGAGGGTACTCTTGAAGCTTCCGCATTGGCTCTGGGAATGATACAAGGGTCTGCTTAAATGCAGTGATCTTCCCGGAATCTTCATAATCAAGACAGAAAACTGAGTTTGGCCAGGAATTTGGTGAGCCTGTAGATGAGAAGGTTAAGTCCGTGGAAGGTGCTGTGCTCTTGGCTGACCTTGGGCTCCCCTCATCTTCACTGTTAAGGCTGCCAATATGAGTTTCAAGAAGAGGAGGAGGATCTGACAGCATCATGAGTGACCTCACAGGCAGCTGTAGGGGTAAGCGCTCCAACAGTGGCAGGCCTCTGATGAAAGATGTCACTTGGGAGGCCAGTCCACCTGAGTCACACATACTCCCTACATGCTTGGCTTGGCTCATTACTTTTGTCCCAGCATGTATCAGGTGACCACTGGTGTCTTTATACAGGTCTGAGAGCTTGTGGTAAAAATATCCCAGTCCTTTCTTTGCTTCTGTCCTGATATTGACTAGCGGAGCTAGAAAGCGAGTGTTTTCAGCATCGAACTCTTTCTCATTTTGCTGCTCACCACACAATGTGGAGGCTGATGCGCTCTGAGGAGAGCTGCCAGTGGGATGCTCCTTTTGAGAAAGGCTTTCAGAGAGAACAAAGCACTGCACCCTGCTTTGCACCATTTGCTGGCTCCCTCTGTCTATTGGTGCTAGCTGGGACATGTGTTGCAGCAGCGTCCAGCTGGACCTGATTCCCCAGCTTTGTTTCTCTTCATGAGTCATCAGCCCACTGCCATTTTCCGATCCACTCTGGGAATTCTGTGCATCCCTAGTGGTGATCCCATTAAGGAAAGTGATTTCAGGCAGATGAACACATTTTGGCTCAAGGTGGTCAGAGCTTCCAAGGTAACAAAGTTTATCACTAGTGTTCTTTAGTACCTCAGGCCCTGTGGACAGAACCATTCTCTCTTGGGAGGCCATGAAGAGAGCTGTGGGACGTGAGGTGCTCTGGGACGTAGGATGGCTCCAGCGGCTGCTCAGATCCACCTGAATCTCTTCTTCTCTAAGGACGCTGGAAGAGTCAGTATCATCTTTGGGCAGAAGTGGGATAACACACCGTGCAGACCATGGCTGTTTTTTCTGTTTAGGATGTCAAAAGAGGTTGAAATGGGGTTTGACTCTGGGATTCTTTCGCACATCGTGAGTCTCGCATCCATTGGTTTCATTGGAGTGTATTAATTGAGAGGTGAGCTAGAAAGCCTAAGTCATTTGTGCTGATTGATAGATGATTTAAGAACAGATGATTGATTCATATATAGAACATCAATTTCCATCTTACACAGTCTAACAGATTGGCAGACAATTTGATAGAAACACACTGGTTAGGATTTTTCACAGTATCCATTTCTTGGTCTGTGAATGCATTTTCTCCGAGGTACATCCCCAGACTTCTGATTCATTGTTTAAAAGGTCACAGTTAGCTGTCTGACCATATTGCAAACATGCCCATCTCTTTTTTTGGTTCATTTCATGTAAGTCTTTAATCATCTTCTCCCTAATTAGACGACCATTGCTGATACCTATAAACCTTCACTAAGGAAGACTTGCTGTATGCCTATTATTTGTCGGGTGCCATGGAAACAAAGAAATAAAAGGCAGCTTCTTGTTCTCCCACAGGTACCCACTAGAAAGATGTCCAAAGAAGGCTAATGTCATTACTGGATGACTAGCAGGGAGAATGGGTGTGGTCCCAGTGAGTGAAGAAACTATGAACACACACCCTTTTTCTCTCTGCTCAGTAATGGACAGTAGATGTGGTGAGCAGATTTCTATCACCTAGCAATAAAAAAAAAAAAAAAACAAAAAAAAACAAAACAAAACAAAAAAAAACAGTACTTGGGCTAGCTGAAAATGGCATTCTCCTTGGTGGCAGAAAACAGAAGTGAATTCTTACCAATTGTATGTTCTAATAGCATCTGTCCACCAGAGAGACAAGACAATTGATCAAAGGTTTCCTTTGTACCACTGCCAATTATATATCTACAAAATGAACAGGTTTAAAAAAACACAGAATCTTTCATTTTCATTTCCACCGCCCCCTTATATCTGATCTTGATTATATAATTCTGCCTTTCAAATGCAGACCAAGAGAAAGGATACTGTTGCTAATGAGAAACCGGGCACAGATACAGGCCATTCAAATAAAGCCAAAGAATTTTCAGGCCTGCAGGATTCCCTTTAATTTTATGTCTATATAATAGTTTGCCTTTTCTATTAGCCATTAATCTCACTGGAACTTCAAAATTCTAATTATGCAACTAAACATTAAGAAAATTTAATCACACAAGCATGCCATAATTTAAACAACCCTATCAATCTGAAAAATCACTACCTACCTCATATTTTAGCTTACGTTGAGTGGAGCCATTGTGAAGGTCCTCATTACTCTGAAAAGAAGAGAAAAGCCTTCTGTATTAAATTATAGCATGCTCATAAAGGGGAGAAAAAACTGATTCCATTACAAGTATTTATGAGAACAAAATTCTAAAGAAACATATCTGCCATTCAAAAATGACAACCATTCTTCAGGATTTACATTCACAAAGTAAACAAGTCTCTTATTGATTTATTTGCAGGACAGAGAATTAAACCACTAACTTTTAATGTTAAGTTTAAAAAGCAAACTTACAATCAAGATCTCCTTAGCCTGCAAGTTATGAAATTTAGTACAAAAAAAATCAACAAAACTACACATACAGGTCCTATATGACTCAGGTACACTGCTTCTGAGACTATAGCCAAAGTACTCAGTCTTCATGGGTCAGAGAACCCACATGGCCATGTTTATGCAGCACTATTTATAAAAGGCAAGTTAGGAAACCAGAGAGGTGCCCATCAATGTGTGAATGGGTAGAGAAAATGTGAAATGCGATATGTGTGTGTATATACACAGAGGTTTTGTAAAGGAGTTTCATTTGGCCATGAAGAAGAGCAAAACTGTGTCAGTTACAAAGAAATGGATGTAATGGATCATCACATTTATACAAAACAATCCAGATTTACAAAAGAGATATCAAGACTTTTTCTCAAATGAGCAATTAAAAAAAAAAACCACAAAGACTAAGCCCTATCAGGACATGAAAACATAAGAAATACAAAATTAAGGATGTGGATGGAAATCGAGGGGAAGGGGATGAAAGAAGATGATGCTGTAATGTATAAAATTATCTTGTACGTATGGAAAAAGTATCACAAAAATGATTACTTTTTAAAATTTATATATGCTAATATAAAAGACATGAACTGTCATTTGATAAAAAAACAACTTACAAAAGTATACATTTCAAGAAGAAAAGTATATGTCTACTTGGAATAATTTACAAAGTAAATTATGTATTATAGAAATTGGTTTTATTTGGGGAGAAAACAGAAAATGTTACATGTAGAAATTTTAGAAATCAAAGCAAATAAAAAATGTTAAGAACCTTAACATGTGTATTTAATGAATGTTTCCTCAGAATTATAAAACTGTAAAATAAGCTACTCTTCAATTAATTTTATTTGAAAACTGTTCAGCACCATCCAATTGATATTTTGTGCTCTTTCTGGAACAATCCACATCTGAATGTTCATTAAGCAGCAGTAATGACCATACAACCTGGCTCCGTTAGCTCACCTTCATCACATCAGCAGGTGCATGGCTGGCATCACCAATCACCCTGTGCAAATCATGAAGGCGTCTTTGGACTTCTTCCTCTATGTATGCACTGATCCTGAAAACCATGGAAATGTGACAGTTTTGAATATATCTAACTGGTACACACAGTCATTATGTATGCTTTCAAGATGCTCCATATACTAGGGGTCAATTCATTCCTAAGGCCATGTATGTGCATATATGATGGAACAAGAGATCACATGTTAAGTCAAACAGCCTAGACTCTGAAAGAGAGGTATCAGGTCTTTTATCTAATGTGTGCTATTTGGAAAAACTGAAAACAAAAAGCAAAGCCCTATTAGGACTTGAAAATCCTGATATTTGCTTTATTTATTAAATATAAATGAAAATTTGGGATTCTAAACTATTTTCTTTTTTCTAAGAAGTGTGGTACTATGCATTCAATCTCTGGGTTTTCCCCAAGCGAGGACAGGATTGCATAAATAAGTAAGAGAAAATTGAAAGTAAATGGAGAGTAGGCTATTCCACTGAAACCCTCCATGGAGCACATTCAGGGTAAAGGCAAATCACAGCCACGGAATCAGAGGCTCTGTGTTCCTAAATCCCACTGTAAGACAGACGATAGGGTCTCCTCTTTTGGAACAGGAAGACATTAATGAGAGTTATTTCTTAAGCACAAGGCCATTTATGATGATTACTAAAAATTAAAAAGAGGTGGAAGAATACTCTAAGGATATTGACTGTTCATCTAGAAAAGTGTCTTGCACTCTCCTGGCCTATCTTGTAATTGCAACTAGGTTATCTACATGTGGCCATTGAGACCATATCTGAAAGTTATGCAATGTGGATTGCTTGGCAAGGGGCCACAAGAGAAAGGAAGTCAGAAACTATTGACTTATAAAACAACTGTCAACGAATATCTGGTGTCTCATAGAAAGTATCTGAATCTGTATAAAATTTCCATGTCAGCTTTGACCATCAAAGTGGTGTTCAATGCAGTCGCTGATCAGCCAGATTTAGTCCAGTAGAAGAAACAGAGTCAAGAGGAATAATAGGATACAGAGATCTGATATGGAAAGTGGGAAAACAGCAAAGTGGAGGGAGGTATCAGAAGAAGGAGGTAGGTAGGTAAAATAACAACAAGGATGTCCAAAAAAGGCCAGCATAATCATACTATTAACTATTTACCCCAAACAAACATGTAATAATTTAACTCTCTCTGTGTGTATATATATATAGTTAATAATATATAATCAATATATACTATAATATATAGTTAATATATTATAACATGTACTTAATATAAAATTTTAATAAACTCTTCTCATCTTGGCTAGTAGAGCTCTTGCCAAGAGGAAACACCACCTAACAAAAACACCAATACCAAACATGCAAGTCCTTGTCTGAGTTATTAGCCAGGGATGTCCAAGAGACTCCCAAAACATACAGCCAACTGCTGTTGTACTTGGTTGCCCCCTAGAGATAGAAGGTAAGTCCCTATTGCTGAAGACCTATGTACTTCTGAAACAGATCCCAGAGACCCTGAGCTGGAATTGTCCTGAATGCCCCCTCCTGTAAACTAGCTTTCATGGCATTAGAAGGTGCCACATAAACTTCCAAAGGAAGGAGGCAAGCAATATACTCAGCTAGATACCTATGAAGCACCATGATCATGCAGCATTGTAATATAACCCTAAGGGTATAGTAGTGGCACACATACCTCGGAGGAAACTAATAGCTCTATAATTAGACTTAAGACTCATTCAAGAAAAACAAAATCATGCCTGGTACTGGAAACCTAGCTAACAACCCAGTGCTAGTGAAATCATGATTATTGTAGGAAAATCTACAACCACTAATTTACTAAACTATCATAATCCCTAATTACATTCTAAATATTTGTCATTATACCCATATGTAAGTGTAATCTTTATCTCATCAAGGAAACTTCTCTTTGCAACAGATGAAGACTGCTATAAAAAATATAACCAATCAAAATTCAGAGTTATAGGCCTTGCCCTGTAGTCAGATTGATAACTATCTTAAATGTAACCACAGAACCTTCATCCAGTGACTGAAGGAAGCAGAGGCAAAGAGCCATAGAGTTTCCAAAGTCCAGTCGAAGAGTGGGAGGAGTGAGAATATGAGCAAAGAGGTCAAGACCATGATGGAGACCACTTACCTGAGCCAGTGGGAGCTCACCAACTCTGGCCAGACAGGGAAGGAACCAGCATACAACCAAACTAGGCCCTTGGAATGTGAGTGACAGTTGCATGGCTGGGGCAGACTATGGGGACACTGGCAGTGGGACTAGGATTTATCCCTACTGTTTGTACTGGCTTTTGGAACCTATTCTCTTTGGACAGATACCTTGCTCAGCCTAGATATAGTAGGGAAGACCTCGATCCTTCCTCAAAGCAATGTGCCTTACCCTCTCTGAGGAATGGATGGGGTGTGGGGTAGGTGTGGGGAGTAGAGGGAATGGGAGGAGGGAAGGAGTGGGAACTGGAATTGGTATGTAAAATGCAAAAGTAAAAAATGAAATTCAGAATTATGGAGCCCATTCCCAACAGATACATCAACAAAACACTACTGCAGCTAAGGCTCAGCAAACATTTTGAAAGAGGTAGACACAAAAGCTGTAATAGCCAGAGGATCAGGGAGTTTGGTATGAGATTGTGTCTCCTGGTAACATGAGAACACACATAAAATTTCACTGACATGACTGCCCAAACATGAGCTGAGCAAGGATGACACCAACTGACATGCCAAAGTAGATGGGGAAAAGTCCATGAGGCTTCAACACTACACCAAGAACTATAGGCAACTGAGGAAAGCTGGAAGATGGACAGAGAGTTTCCCCAGAAAACAGCACACCAATTTGCTGTTCAGTGCCAAATGGTTAGCCCAAAAAGCATACATACAAGTAACATTATAACGACCAAACAGGTTACATTTAGGAACATATATGTATATGCATTTATGCATACAATAACAATTAGTGAAAAAGAGGCTATGAATTTGAAGGAGAACAGAGAGTTATATATGGGAGGGCTTGGAGGGAGGAAGTTAAGAGAGATATATTGTAATTACAATATAAATTACAGTAGCTCAGACTGTTCAAAGCAATCATCACTTAACTATAGGATAGAATCCTCCAGTTCCACAGATGTGTCCTTCCCTTCCCCCTTCTCATTCATTCATTCATTCATTCATTCATTCATTCATTCATTCATGTGTGGATGTGTATGAGTCTCTATATGTGTGTGAGCAGATGCACATGTGTATGAGTGTCTATACATGTGTGAGCAGATGCACATGTGGATGAGTGTCTATATATGTGTGAGCAGATGCACATGTGGATGAGTGTCTATACATGTGTTAGCAGATGCACATGTGGATGAGTGTCTGTGTGGATGTGTATGAGTGTCTATACATGTGTGAGCAGATGCACATGTGTATGTGTATGAGTGTCTATAC
>NW_004949101.1:5809039-5839705 GCF_000317375.1 Microtus ochrogaster | reverse complement strand
ATGAGTGTCTATACATGTGTGAGCAGATGCACATGTGTGTGTATGAGTGTCTATACATGTGTGTATGTGTATGAGTGTCTATACATGTGTGAGCAAACGCACATGTGGTAGAAGACAGAGGAAAACCTTGGATGTTGTTATTTCTCAGGTGTCGTTCATTCTTTGTCTTTGAGAAAGGATCATTTACTGGACTGGAACTTCACAAGCAGGGATCAACTTGGGTCTGTCTCATTGGGTGTTGGGATTACAAATGTTTCAATATGCCTGGCTTTCTGTTTGTTTTTATTTTTAACATGGGTCCCAGGATCTGTAGCCTATAAGGCAATCATTTTACCAACTAAGTATTTGTAAATATTTTCAAAATCCTACCAATGATTTGTACTGCTGACCAACAGAGAAATGCTTTTCTAAAATGCTGGGTAGATATATTAATATTTCAATAGCGTAGCCCAAAGAAAAGGCAATATGTACTTTTCAGTGTTGAAACTAAAATCATATATAATTGGCCATGAGCCAAGGTCATTTACAGATGACCTCCCTCACCTTATGGCCATTTTTAAACTGGTCCCATGTAAAACACAGACCTATACTAAGAGGCTCATACCATTCTGTACACATTTTGATAAGCACTGAGCTCCTAAATCTAGACTGCAAGGATGCCCAGTTAGATAGTTCCCCCATGGAAAAATTCAATTAATCCTCTGACCTGGTTCTCCCAACCTGGCCTCTGCATCATTTTGTTCTGGATGAGTTGGTTTCTCTGCACCTTCTGATTCTGCCATCTCACACGAACTGTTTGTTGATGTTGTGGATTTGGCTGACTGGTTCTTAGGGCCCTGATTCTCTTCACACTATCACTCACCCAGCCACAGGCCATCTCAAGCACAGTACTGCTAACTACTATTGTGTCTGATAAATCCCTCCATAAGTAAACTAGACAATATAGGTACAATAAGTCATTACACGGAAACACAGCAAAGCATGGCACCAGCTGAATGTTGAGTACCTGGCGTCCATCAGTGGAGCCAGATGAGAGTTTTCAGCACTCGGTGACAAGCCGGAAAGAGCAGCTTTCCCCTCTGAGGTCCCATGATGAGGTCTTTGAACACCATCTACCTCACAGATCTTCTGTTTCAGCTGGTGGATTTCATGTTCTAACCTAAAAGATATGAACCACAGAACTCCATTAATTAATAGTATTACACGAATACATTCTCTGTAGGGAGCTATTCTAAAAACCTTAGGGGAGCCAGAAAAATTCTAGTGCAAGGAGTTTTCCCTTCTAGTAGAAAAGGTGTCACCTACAGGAAAAGGAACAAGGTGAAAATGAGCCATGAGAAGGGTACAGGGCAAGAGTTGCAGGTATCCAAGGTTTAGACTTCCTGGTCACCAAGGACAAAGGCACTTTTGCTGTGTTGTAAGCAAATCTTTAAAGGTGCTGCCCAGGATTCTGAATCCCTTAAACCTTGAGACAACAGAGTTGGTTGTGGACTATATATCCAAATTCTGTTAAATACTTCTGTTTGACATGTAGTTCTGGGCTGAATCTTCAAAGGTCACTGGAATTATGGGCATTTAGAGATGACAACAGAAGATGCACCAAGGACAGAAACCTATCAGGGCAAAGAGACTGTGCCACAAGACGCAGGAAGGCACTTTGGCCAAGACAGAGGGGATGAGAAAGGGAACCAAGGAAGACAGATCTAGGAAATAGAGTTACATAAGAAATTAAAATGCGCCAAAAATTGTGAAACCAGAAAAGCATTATTGCAGATGACAGCTGGTATATTTTTCAAGCTCTGCATTGTATGAAAATTCAGGTGTCCCTGACTCCTTAACAATCAGGCTAAAGGGCCCAGCTCACCGGCAGATTTGGTCCAGGGAACAGAAGACTCAGCAGCTGATAAGCTCAGCCCACTCGGCATGGCGTGTGAATACAGACAGGCACTGGACCTGGATTTCTACTGCCGGGATCACATGCGCTCAACTAATCTCTTTGTTAATCCCTCCAAATCAGAGATGTTAGTATCAAAAGCTGACACTTCTTGATGCCGCCAAGCCTCTGGTGCCACCATCAGTAACTTGACTGTTTCATCCTCTGCTGGATAGCAAGTCTAAGGCCAGTAAAGGTTACGTGAGACCGTACCTCAAAAACACCACCACCATCAACAAATAAGAATGGTGAAAGGGATCACATGGATGGCAAAGGACCAGGACTGCTTTAGACTGGGTCTCAACAATGGCAGACAGAATGCAAGCAGAAGATGGCAACATTCATGCTCTTCTAACGTCTGCTGGGTTTTCTCATGGCATTCTCCCAGGCTAAACCATTAGAAAATCTGTGCTGAGGTTACTTAGCATGGACGTTTGATTGGGATCCTAAATACGCAGTGAGATTTATATATATAGTGGGGCTCAGACAGTACCTATGTGAAGTACTGTCCTATCTATATTTCAGCCACACTACCAGCCCCCTAACAGCTGGGAGAGAAACAAACCTAGACCAAGCCCCTAATATGCCATTTCCTGTATGCCACTGGTGTCCATAGTAATATAACCATTCAAGTCCCCTACTTCTGCCTGGGGGTGATGTCTCTTCTTCATGGGAAAACACACATTTTGAGTTACATGGGATTATTCCTCATGGAGGGCATCATGACTACGATCATCATCATCACTGTTGAGGACTCTAATAACAGAGTTGACTAAGCTCTGAGTATTAGTGGTTTTCATCGTATCTTTTCTATGGTGACAAGAGGGCTTCTTAGTGGAGTTGCCTGTTATGTTAGGAGCGGCGGGGCTGCGTCCCCAGCACCCCGCTGCCTGCAAGGCTAGCTTTACCAGAGATAATTACACGGAAACTGTATTCTTTTAATCACTGCTTGGCCCATTTCTATCTAGTCTCTTTTTAGGCTAACTCTCGCACCTAGACTAGCCCATCTCTAATAATCTGCTGTAGCCCACAAGGTGGCTTACCAGGGAGATTCTAGCCTATGTCCATCCTGGGTCGGAGCTTCATCGCATGCCTCAGAGAGCAGAGCTCTCGCCTCTGCCTGCAAGAGTGGAGCATCGTGTCCCTCTGAGGCATCTGCCCCCGAGAGGAGAGCTGTCGAGTCTGACCTCACTTCCTCTTCCTCCCAGCATTCTGTTCTGTTTACTCCTCCCACCTATGTTTTAACCTATCAGGGCAAGCAGCTTCTTTATTTAATTAACCAATGACCTTCCTCCATCAGTTGCCTGATGCATGCAACTGGGGCAGCTGGGATGAGCAATGGAAAGGAAGGCTGTGGCTTAGCGTAAGCAGTTCATATGGCATCAAGGAACTAGTGGGCAAACACGTCCAGTGCAGTGCTGTCCCATCTGGTGCCATGTGGTTCCAATGTTTCAGTTTATCAGTTTCACAAGGGGCCAAGCCAGGCTGCACAGCCAGTCCTGGCTTACCTGTGAGAAGGAAGAAAGAAAATAACACACAGAAAAAAATATCCTTAGAAAGCTGCTGAACCCTTGAAGGCAAAGCAAAGTACCCAGAATTCATCAGCCTGAATTAGATATTGGTAAAGTCTATGTCCTTAGAACTCATGAAGCTAAGTGCCTCTTCGTGAGGTTTTCAAACTGCTGACACCAAGGAATCACTTCCATGGAAATTTCAAGACCATGTCTGTTATTACAGAGTATTAATACTGAATGGCTAGTTGATAAAAGTCAGGGACATCAAGCTAAAAGCTCGGGCTGCCTCTTACTGCACACTGCAGGATACAAATTGAGAGCATGCCCTCCACTACTTTAAATTTCCTGGGGCTAGAGCTTTGTCCAGCAATTTCATTTACATAACATACCTGCAATCATTTTCTTAAACCTCCGACCTACTTCTCTGAAATAATAACATTATGGTTTTGACTGTTATTTTGTTTCTGTTTGCCTGAAGGAATTACCAGAGAGTGACTGTAAATGGAATCCATAGGATAAGCAGATCACTTAAAAGGAAGCAGTCCTGACCTTCTCAGGAAAATGATGGGTATACAGTTAACACTCTGAGAAGGTCTTGCCTTGTCTCGCAACTGTACTGATGCCTCTGCCAAATACTAAGCTTGGGTCTCACGGCTAATAGAAAGAGCACTGCTGATTATGGGTGGGATAAGAATGAGCTCCATGTCCTCCCACTTGGGCTTCAGTTAGGAACTATGAACAGAGGCACAGCATGGTGGTGCATGCCTTTAATCCCAACACTCCAGAATCAGAGGCAGGCAGATCTTCATGAGTTGGAGGGCATGAGTATCAAGTTCAGCCAGACATACACAGTGAGAGACAGTCTTAAAAAACAAACAAACAAACAACAACCTACAAACTGGAGTTCGCTGAAAAAGCTATATCTATGTTGAAGATTCTGCAGACTGATTGACTAAATAGACTAATTAGCAATTATGAACAGCTGGAATTTTACAGATGGAGAGCTAAACTAATTTTGGGCAGTCTTTATTTCTGTTAATAGTCACTTATCAGTTATATGTATCATATCTAACCCAATGACTTTTTAATCCTTGGAATGTTTTCCTAAACTTGACATGCCTAACCTCCACCAATCCAATGGTAACTATGTTTCAGATAACAGCTAAAACCTACTGTTGAGATTTTCTTCTCAGTCTATGGAATCCACTGATGTCCTCATCAATGCATTTGGTAAATGCATGATTTATGACTTTGATTTGTTCGAGAGAAGTTCATATGACCACTTCAGAGTGGATCATATCACTCAGGACAAGTAAAAATCTCTGTTTTCTGGCTGTAGTCACTCAGAATTGGCTCAGTGTAAATGATCTCTTAATCCCTCTAGAGCACTGACCACAGTATGGAGCTGAGAGAAAAGAGCCCTAAGGACATCCAGACAGTAAGAAACAAGTCAACCAGGGCATGTCTCCACTTTGCAAACTGGTTATGTTCACACACAGGTGGCCTTTAACCTCTCTGGGAGTCTTAGCATCACTGCAGGGTACCAGGAAAGATGCTCCTAGGTTTCTATATTTACTTATTTCAGAGTCTACCCCTGCTAATAATGGCAACAAAATAGAAAGATAACTATTCTTTCTTTACCTTATCAAGAGAGATTGTTTCCCAGTTTTCTTTCTAAAATGCTGACTTTAAGGGTGGGACATCTACCTGATTTTAGTAGGAACTAGTTAGGGATTCACGGTGCATGAAATCTGGGGACAGGACTTCAGTGAGGCCAGTGCTGCTCACAGAGAAGATGTGAAATCCTGGTGAAGGAGGACAGGTGCGGGAGAGAGAAAGACATGGGGTGGTGAGGAGGCAAGGACAGGGATGAGAAGGGAACATGGAGGGGGCAAGGTGGGGTGAGGCAGGGATAAGAGAGAGATAAAGGGTGGGAACCTAGGTTGAAGCTCACCCAGTTCCTACCCTTGTCAAACTACTAGAACACACACATATTCCACAGGTCAGGGTAGTGAAGGATGAGGGCTTTTCTTTTGCCCATGTGCTTTTCTCAATTTTAAGTCAATGATTGACAATGATGGACAAACATATAAAAATTCTTAGGGGTCCTTTTATTAGGTTGAGTTTTGGTTTGGTTTTTGTTCGTCTGTTTTGGTTCTGAAATCCTTTCGCCTACTTATTAGAGTGCATAAAGCCTACAGTGAGCAATCACGTAGGTCTGTCCTATGCTTCACTCCCTCTGCCTTAGCCTTACCTTGCAGGGCCCTTCTCAAGGTCCTCTTGTTTGGCCTCCAGACTGGCCTGCAGCCCTGAGTGCTCGGGGCTGTGGAGAGAGTTAAGTTTCTGCCTCTGCTCCTGGACCTCCAGATCCAGGGTGGAGCACCTCTGTAGGGCAGAGCGCCTCTGCTCTAGTTTGGCCACAGCCTGCTCCAATGCTTCTCTCTGCTGATTCTCCTGGGACTCAAAAATCTCCTTTTCCTTTTCTCTCACGTTCGCTTCCTGTCTGGAGACATTAGCTGTGAACTGGAAGGTGGCCTGGAGCCGCTGCAGCTGGCTAGCCTTAGCCTGGTACTCTGTGACTGGCTCTTCTTTTTTTTCCAGTTCCCTCTCTACTTGGTAGAGAGTGTTGTCTAGGCCCAGGGTGGCCCTGTCAAGGATATCAAGAGCTCTTTGCTTTTCTTCCAACAGAGCTGGCAAATGATTTTGCAGAAGATCGCGTAGCTGGCGCTCTTTGCTTTGTAGCCTGGACTGTGCAGTCTTTATTTTCTCTAGATCTTCAGGCTGGTAAGGGATGCTACTGTTATCTGTTGCCAACGAGCTAGCTTCCTCGTGGGCTTTCCATCTTACACGCTCCAGGGCTTCCTGTTCTTCTTGGACTTCTTTGCTTAGAAGGTCTTTCTGTTGGACTAGGTCCTTCTCCAGGTTTGCTAGCTTGACAAGTTGCCTTCTCTTGAACTCTAAGAAGTACAGCTGAGCCCTTTCCAGTTCATCCTCGCATGTGTGATTCCCTCGTGCTCCAGCCTCTTTGGCCTGCAAGAGGGCTTCCTGGATGACTTCTAGTTCCCTCTTTTCCTCCAGGGACCGCTGGACCCCTCCAGGACACGGCAGTGGAATAGTCTCCTGCTCCCGCAGCTGCTCCTCCAAGTGTGCCACCAGCAGCACCTGTCCCTTCTCTTGCTCCTCCAGCCTCCTTTTCTCCAGCTGCAGCTTGGAACTCTGGGCATCTTGTTCTCTGTGCAGCTGGTCCAGCCCCTGGAATACCTGGACCTTCTCCGCCTGCTCATGGCTGTTGAGCTCTTGGAGCCTGCGAAGCTCCTCTCTGATACGGGATAAGCTCTCTTCTTCTTGCCTCCTCTGATGCTCAAGTCCCTGCTGCTCCCTGAGCCTCTCTTCCTCAAACCTTTCCTTCTCGGCCAGCAGGTCCTTGAGTTTGTTTTCAATGTGGAAGCTGCGGCGTTTGAGGCTTTCTTCCTGTTTGCGGATCTGCCGCTGAACTAGCTCTGTTTCCTTGCGCCTGGTTTCCACCTCCTGCTGCATTCGCTCTAACTCTGCCTTGTCCGATTTCTGCTTTTCCTCCATCTCTTCGATGAGTTTTCTGCAATGTAAACGCTAATTGGTCATTATTTGATCACTACATTCAGCTTAGTCCAACTTCCCCCTAAGTGGACTGGTTTTGAAAACACACAGGCAACATAAAACCAAACCTTTCATTAGAACAAATGAAGAGGAAGTGCTTCTCATTCATGTTTTTAGAAGCATGCTATTTCATTTATTTGATTTTATTTACTGTTCAGTATATCGTCTGCCTAGTCTCCTGAAGCAGCCTCTGGTATCATCTCTAGAATCATGTGTTATGCAGGCCATAATTAAAAAATCCCACGAAGTTCAAAGAGAAAAACACCCATTTTAAATTTAAATGTGGCTCATTTTATTCATCCCAATGACTAAACTACAACAAACATTCAGTTACAAGGTGACATTAAGTAAATATTTTTTTTTCTCTCTTCAAGTCACTATGAATAACAAAGTCAAAATAATGGGCAGTAGGCTGTTTCAGTTCAAAAGAGAATCCTATATGGTCTTTAGCATTTAATCACTGGTTCTGAGCAAATTACATTCATCAAAATGGCCTCCAACATTGCAAACAACTGGAGTCTGTTAGGATGCTTGGACACACAGTGTCACATGCTGTGTTTTCTATAGGTGCAACTGATGCTTACCTGGCACAAGAATAGCTTAAGGAGTTGGAGTGGTCTCCAGAGCCAGAGCATGCAATGACAGTGCTCGAAGTTGACCTCCATCCCCTGACACCCAACCTCCTGGTTAAACTCATTCCCATGAGCAGTTTAACCCCAAATTCTAGAAATATGTAATTGTGTTTTAGATCATCTCTAGCTTTAGCTTCTTCTTAAATGCCTACCCACCCTTGATCTACTTCGTGACTTGTTAAATAGAACAAGGGAAAAGAGAAACTATGATTGAATTAAACATGTCTCAATTAAGCAGCTATACACAACACACACACACACACACACACACACACACACACACACACACACAAATGAAAGCAAGCAAAGAAGAAAAAAATGAATTACAGGTAGAAAAACACCAATAGCTGTACAGAAAGTAAAGATGTTTAAAAGGACAGTGGTGCTGGCTGTGGTGGTGTATGCCTGCTTTCCGGCACACAGATGCAGCAGGCAGATGCAGCAGGCCAGCCTAAGTCACATATTGAAACCCTATCTAAAAGCAAGCAAAGCAATCAAAAAAAAAAAAAAAAGAAAAAAAATCAAAGGCTGGGGATAGAGCTCAGTGGAAAAGCACTGGTCTAAGACAGTGCTTCTCAACCTCCCTCATGCTGCAACCCACATGTTGTGGTGACCCCACCATAAAATTATCTCTTTGCTACTTCATAACTGTAATTTTGCTACTGTTATGAATTGTAATGTTAATATCCATGTTTCCTGATTGACTTAAACAACCATTGTGAGAGTGTCAATGGACCCCCAAAGTGGTTGTGACCCATTGCACTTACGTGTAGGCAAAACATGAGTAAACTTAAAATAAAATAAATAAATCTTATTTTTTAAATTAAATTGAAGATGGGACCGTTACAAAGGAAAATGCTTTTTATCTTTTATCTTTATAAACTCATGACTTTTTAAAACCCCAAGAATACTAAGAAGATTTGGTGTTAATTTCAACAGAGCTCAGATATTTAATTTACTGACTATTCCCCTCCACTCACAAGTATTTAAAGATGAACTGCTGTGAAAATTTAAAGATGACGTAAAGTCAATCCCTAGGGGGGAAAAAAACCACCTACAGGCATGAGACGCGGAAATAGCAGACTCAGAGCGAGAAGGAACGGTGGAAACAGAAGAGGTGAACTCAAGGGAGACACTAACAGAGCCGTCAGACGCAGCTGGCCATGCAGGCCTCACAGCTCACCTTTTACTTTCAAGTTTTTCAAGTTCTTCACGCTGTTGTCTCTCAAATTCAAGTCTGATGAAATCAAATGAAAAAAGTCACTTCTATGAAGGAGCTTTTCTCTCTTCACACAGAATCACACACTGGAGCACAGATTTGTCTATTACTTTAATTACTATGGATTAGCAAGTTTAAAATGCATTCTTTGCTCTATCACTATGATTAGAAATTAGATATAATTTAGATGTTTGAACTTAGACTGAAGAGAACAGATTTGATTTGAAAGAAAATAAAATATCACTGTAGTTTTAAAAAAACAGAATTAAACACAACTTCTAAATGCTAAGCATGTCTATTCCATGCAGCTTAGTCACTGGTGAGTAAGTAAGAAGGAGAATCTACCTTAGACAGATGGGTCCTTTTATAGGGAAAAGACTGCCAGGGAGGTAGAAGGAGAGAGCACAGACATCCATTAGGAAGACAATTCAAAAGGAGAAAACACAAGGAGAAAAGCAGTAAGGTACTTTAGAGACAACGGTCATGCATTGATCAAAAGGTCTTTTTGCAAATATCACATTTCCCAGGAAGTACATGAAGCAAACACTGCAACAAGTTAGCCTGCTGTTTCTCACACATCTGTTACAGTCATAGGACCTTTGACTACTGAGCACAAACAGTTAAGTGCTTTATCCTCTACTCAGAGGCTCAGACATGCTATGAGACTACACAAAGTCACACAGCTATAACAAAATAATGGAAAGCAGGTCATGAAAAATTTGCAAATTCTAACATAAGCAATTTCCCTAACATTAAGAAATATGTTTCATTTTTTCAATTTAACACCATGAGTTGTAATCCTTGGACATACACATTTCCCTGTAGTAAATGGGAAGACACCACTTCACTCAGGAACCAAACACCATAAACTATTTTCCTTTGACCATGTGCAAATCCAAACTGGCAACACAGATGCTTTTACAGGGATCTAAGATATGTGTCAAAGTGATCTCTTCTCTCTTGGCTAATGTGGAGAGGACGGTGTCTGGTGGCCTTTCTAAGCAGAACTGTTCATGCATGACACAAGAACAGTCATGCCGATCTGCACAGGCTGTCTCCTTTGTTCTCCCAAAATATTAAGGCTGTAAACTGTATCTCAAATTATAGACCAGGAACCCAAATCCTGGATGTGTCCAGAACTTGCTCCAGGTCACAGTGGTCATGTGTGGTGGAGCTGGCATTTGAACCCACAACAATCTGCTTCCAAAATGTGCCATCTGTTGACTCAGTCAGCAAGCTTGTTCAGATTTGTGATATAAAATACAAGAACTTACCTCTTAAGATTTACATTATAAAAAAGAAAAAAAAAACAATAGACCTAGAATCAAGATAATGATTCCCATTTCTAGAAAAGACTAAAATTTAAAAATCATTAACAATCACAAAACCTCTTTGGTGCTCACTCAAGTAAGGTCATGATTCAGAGAAGAACATCATGCTTTAAACATGAGGGGACAGGAACTGATGCTGATAGCATATAACTTCTGTCAAATATTACATATTTACTAATTATACCTTAAAATGTATCCCTTTCCACAATCCATAATTATTTCAGATAGCATACCACAATAGACTGTAAAATAAGTGTGAGCCTGTCAGTATCTCTAGACAGTGTACCAAGTATAATTGTATGTAAATGTAGCTACATTTTAAAGCAAGTACAATTCACTCTCTTACATTACTGGGATTATCATGGCCCCAAATGCTAATTTTCCAAGAGTTATAATTAAAAAGAAAACTATAAAAGGATGTAATTTTTGCAGCTGTTTTTAACATTTTAAAATGACATTTGGAGGTACACATTCTGTGGTAGGTCCAACAGAAAAGCACAGCATACCATCTATTTTTATCAGGAATAAACTCTCTTCATTAAAAGACAGCTAGCATTTTTAGGTATAACTGCACATCTTGCAATTTACATTCCTGTTATCATCAGCAATAGAAAATGAGAGGGCTGGAGTTTCTCAGTTCACACCATTACTTTGAAAGTGAGACTGTGATTATTTTTAAAAGAGAGAGAAGAAATGAAGAAAATTTTAAATAGGCAAAACCCATAAATATTTGCATCCTTATGCTGTTGTAATACTGATTAGTTTAGAACCTCTAACGTCAGGTCCAAAGGCAGAAAGATACAGCTGCCCATGTCCAGCCAGTACTTTAGCTGGCAGCTACAGTGGTACAGACGAGGGGTATGAGAGAATGAGCTCCAGACTGCAGCAGATATAGAAGGAGTTCCTGTTTGCAAAGGCTCCTGCCTGGATATCAGACTCTATTGTCTGAACAGGTATATGGTTAAGAATCAGGAAAAAAAATATTTATCATTGGATAGACTTGGATTTTCTATTAGCAACTTGTAGTTATGTAGGTCTAGTTATGTAGGTTGTAGTTATGTACATTATCAAATTGATGTGCAACTCATACACAGGGCATGCCTGGAATTCTTATTATATTAGACCCCACATTTTCATTATGTATTGGGTTTTACAAAGTACTGGGTCTCTGCTCACAGATACCTGCTGAACATACCCTGTCCAGTGTCTGGAGGCTTAGTGACATTCTTTAGTAAAGATCCAGGTAAGAAAATCCTAGCACTCAGTAGAGGATGATTGTTCTTTTTCTGGTCCATTACAGGACATTAAAATCTTTCCTCAGGGTAACAGTGCTCATATAAATGTTCACTGGAAAGCTAGGAAAAGGAACTTTATAGAGACGATGGACACAAATTTCTACCCCCTCCATGTTACACACTGGGTTATCCAACAGTGGCTACTATACAATTGCAATCTAAGGGTGTGAGGCAAGAAGGGTGTGAAGCAGGGGTACGAAGTTTCAGCATACAGTTTAACCTGGAAAGTTACCCTCTAGCTAAGACAGAGTTTGTAATGTGAACATCCAAAGCATCCTGGGGAGGATTTCCTAAATAAACTCTCACACCTTAATCCAGAAAGTATCCATAGACTTCCAGATTTTAAGATATTTCCTGTTGCAAACTGAAGATAGCCAGAAGCAATACTCTTTTTAAAGCAGTGTAATTTGATGCCATAAGCATTTTATGTAGTTCTTCCCAGGCTACTTCAGTTAACAGTCCTGTAACCCGATTAAGTACAATTCAAACATACCCAAACCAGTCCTGTTTTAGCCCAAGATCAGAGGCTTGTTGAAGTGGGTATAGACACAAGAGGCATCGGCTTCAGCTTGGCACACACCCCTACACCCTAGCCATCCCTGCATTAGAGTCCAGGAGTATTAGAGAAGAGTACACCAGAAGCCCCTCCTACAAGGAGCTGGGAGGAGAACTCACCTCGTCTAGCTCTCCACCCATTCTCATATGGACCTTGAAATTCCACTGACCTCTTTAGACAAACCATGGTTGAAGAGGTGAGGGTCCTTAGAAGTTAAAAACGATCTGTTATTTCAAAACCCACTCTTCCTGTTCAACACACTAGAACAGTGTGTCACAGGCAATCTTCCTACCACCTGACTAAAGCTGCCAAGTTCTGCTGCTTCATGGGATTGGAACATGGCCCTTTATTCAATTCCATCCGCATCACCTTTCTGCTTTTGATGGCTTCCTTCACTGCCTCAGTTTGGCTATCCTAGAACTTGCTCTGTGGATCAGACTTGCCTTGAACTCAGAGATCCAGCTGCCTCTGCCCCCTGAGTACTGGGATTAATTATGTAATACGATGTCCAGCTCTAAGCTTTCCATTATTTCCTTTCATAAGTTGGAAGTTTAGCAGGTGAGTTCTTACCTTGAGGTCACCACTCCCTTTATTCCATTTAACATCAGGTTTTCTGTAAACTTCTTTTAGGTGTTCTTTTTCTCCTCAAACTGCACATCTGGTAATTTTTCCTTGCTTAGCTTGCTCCTTTTACTTACAGAACCACATAAATGTGGCTGCTAATAACCAATGGAACAGTCAATACCAGGCTGTCTAGAAATCTCCTTTACCAAGTCTCTTAATCCATAACTCAACTTAGCCTCAAACAGATTTTTTGGGGATAAGGGAGGAAGCATCCACATTCTTTGGCAAAATATCATAAGAATGGTTTCTAGGCCACATACTAACATTCTTCTCTGAAACCTCCTTAGCTGGGTCCCACAGTTCAAATCACCCTTGGCAACACTGGCGTCCATGTTCCTTCTAGTATGACCCATTAGGCCCACTTTTTCTAATACAAAGTCCCAAATCCGCATTTCTCCAAACAAAAGCAAGGTCAGATCTATTACCCAGTCCCTGGTACCAACTTCTCTCTTAGCTTTGGTTTCTATTGCAAAAAGGTGAAACCATGACCATGGCAACTATTATAAAGGAAAACATTTAATTGGAGCTGGCTTACAGTTCAGAGGTTTAGCCCATTCATGGTGGGGAACATGCTATCATGCAGGCAGACATGGTGCTGGAGAAGGAGACATGAGTTCTATATCTGGATTGGCAGGCAGTAGGAAGAGATAGTTTTACTGGGTCTAGCTAGGGATTTTAAAATCTCATAGTCCACTCCCAACAGGCCACCTCCTAATAGTTCCACTCTCTAATGATAAAGCATTCAGATATATGAGCCTATTGGGGACATGCCTATTCTAACCAGCCTCTGGTCCATTTCCACTTATTTCTGACAATGATGACAATTAACATTAGCAGGTCATGTAAGATGCAGGGGGTGCTGATGTTGACCACCTGATGTCGTGGAGCTGGGTGATAGCTATTCAAGCGTAGACTTATGGTCTATGATAAAAGGAAATGGAAATGCCTCATCATGGCATAAGTCACACCTACACACCTACTCCATCCCTAAAACACCTACTCTGAAGTGGGGACACTGCATTGAGGAAACCAGCCCTGTTAGCTTATTTCTAAACATGGACATAGAGAACAAACTACAATCACACCAAAAGACACAATCCCCAACTGTTTAAATTGCTAACAAGAAAGATGGAACAGACTACAAATGAGTAACTCAGGAGATGAAATGTGGCTTGCAGCTAGAAGTCCCCTTTGAGAAAGTGACATTTAAACTGAGCCCTTAGAAGTGACAGTGGATTCTGGTACCGTAAGAGCTAGCTGATGGCTATTTGGACAAGAGTTGCAGGAGGAACATGGGATACCCTGGGAGGGGGACGAACACGTACAAGGTGAGTGCATCACAGAACCAGAATGTACTCTAAACAAATGGTTGCCAAGGAACAGAGATAGTGACACACAAATTAACACAATAGGGTACTTCAACAGATATCATGCTGCTGTGCAGGACTAACTGGAACTCTCCTGCCTCACCTTTGCCCACAACATCCATTTATCATCTCACTAAGGAATGGCTCATTTGCTCAGCTGAGTTTCACAGTAGCTCTAGAATGGAAAATAAGGAAACTAACATGGCCCACCAGGCAAGCTACAGTAACACAAGAAATTGGCTTGTTCATGAAATCAACAGTCCAGCTTTCTATCCACTTTGTAGACAGGAAGCTCACAGGCCTATCATTCAAAGTGGATCACAGTGGAATGATATTCAAGATTTAAAAACCAACAAAAAACAGCAAAGTCAGTAATTAACACCAATCTCAGCTAATGGAAGAAGAAACCACTTCCTTTAGTTTCCTTCATTACAAGTCCCTAAATACTGTGTATCTTAACAAGCTATTTAAGACAATCTATAGCCATCGTAAAGTTAGTAAATGACCCATAAAAGAGTGAGACAACTCAGACCAAAGTTGGAGAAGAAACCAGCACTGCAGCAAACTTAACTAGAAAAAAACAACCCGGCAAGTCTCAATAAAATGAAGCCACAGAGATAAACACAGTAAATAACCCTCAAGTACACACAGGCTAACTACCAAATTACCAGAAGCATAAATATTGTCAACGACATGTGTAAAGCTCACATGTTCAAGGTCAGAGAGAAAAAGAGAAGCAACTTACAAAGTAGGAGAAAGTGAAGTGGAAGGAACAGGAAATGGGTAGCTGGGGAGGTGGGCAATATTCTTCCTAGGGAAGAGGATCTTTCCTAAAACATATGGGGAGAACTACAGCCTCGCTTGAAGGTGCAAATCTCAGCAGGAGTATCCCAACTACAACCAGACTATTCCCTGGGGTCTCCTGTGTGTTGCTGAAAGAGGGAAAGTGAACTCTGCTAAGTTCTACAGACTGTGCTGGAGCCACCTGACAAACCACATGCTGTGCCTGTTTCCTAGAAAGGGTTGGTTTCATCCTTAGTGACACTAAGGGTAGAAACTATGGCAGCTGTTATTCTGATCCTTACAACTCTTTCTAGCACAATGCTGGTTATCTTTTCCAGTTAGTGAAGAAAGGGAGGATGAGAGGGAGGCCAACAGGAAGAAATAAACAGGCTTTAAGAAAAGGGGGTAGAGACAACAGAGCATATGAGACGTGAAAGGAAAGGGGGGCTTTTGTGGGTAAAAGGACACAGGTAGAAAATGGGGCATATAGGGCTCGAAGAGGGAACAGCATCTGAAATGAGCGCGCGTGTACAGTCTTATCATTAGTGTCATTAGAGCCTCAATGCTGTATTTCCACAGTTTTTCACATTGTGTTAGAAAGCTTTCATTAACAAGAACCAGGAAAAGGGCAGAAGATACAAGGAAAAGAAACCACTTTCTTGTTAGGTAACAGTTATCAGCTGGTAAGAATTCTTCACAACTATCTTGGTATCTCTCACTTGAGTTCCTTCTGGTTTTACTTTCTGGAACTCCATTCCAATATTCAACCAGAAGACAGCAAGAATGTGGGAACTATCCTCACTCAGTGTTCTTATAAGTATAGTCATAGACACTGGGTCCTGGGTTATGACCAGGACACTGAGGGAGGACATGCATTTCTAGACAGCCATAGTTGCAGGCTTCCTGGGAGTATGATTTAGAACTGCATCCGGAAAGCTATATTCACAAGAATATATTCAAGAACTCAAGAATATTCTTTGAATCTGTCTAGAAGAAAAAAAACTCTCAAAGTATTAGCGGGAAGGAGATGAAATAATATATTAATGTGTAACCAGTGGGACAATTCTGTATTCTGTCAATTACATTTTAAATAAACGCTGATTGGCCAGTAGCCAGGCAGGAAGTATAGGCAAGACAATGAGACAGGAAGTAAAGGCGGATCAATGAAAACAAGAGAATTTGGGGAAGGAGGAAGCCCATTCCTCCCCAGTCCTGCCCAGACACTGAAGAAGGAAGATGTGACCTGCCCCGCCAAAAAAGGTACCGAGCCATGGAGCTAACATAGATAAGAATAATGGGTTAATATACATTATAAGAGCTACTACGAAGCCTGAGTTAATGGGCCAATGAGTTTATTATTAATATAGTCCTCTGTGTAATTTCCTTGGGGCTTACCAGCTGTGGGAACTGGGCAGGATAGAAACCCCAACAAGTAGGCCCACATGTTACACACAAGGATATATTCAAGAATTCATGAAGATACCTTGAAACTGTCTGAAAGAAAAAGAAACTCTCAAAGTATTAGCAGGAAGGGGATGTAATAATTTATTAATTTGTAACCAAAAGCCTTCAAATTCTACTCTCTGATCTAAAAATACTAATACTACATTTTGTTTTGTTTTGCCTCGAGGAAGACAGTAAGGAGAACACAATAATTAGCTACAAATCTCTTCAGTCTGAGGCACGTGATAACTGGAAACTAGACAATAAAACAAAAATCAATAGAAGACACGTCCAGTAAAGCAAGGAATATCTATAGTAGAATATTATATGGCTATTAAAAGAGTATAAAACAGCCATGAAAGGAATATAGTAAATGCAAAAAAATCCCAAAAAAACAAAAACAAAAAAATGTTTGCAAATCCAGTACGAGCCCATCTCGACAAACACAGTAAATGACCGAATCTGACAAGAAGCACATGATCAGAAAAGGGCAGGGGCCATCATGGCCCAGAAGGCAGGAAGATGGGACATAGTGGCTTGTTGGTACTGATAGCAGGAGCGATGGGCAGCAAGTTATACCATAGTAGCAGTTACAAGGCAAAGAGTATTCTGTAATCCCAGTCTGGCTAGAAACCTCAAGCCTAAGTTCCTAGAGACATGCTTGCTCCAGTTAGATCCCACATATCCCAAATGGGGCTACGGGTTGTAACTGACTCCTCAAAGATGAATCTGTGGAAACCATGTTGGAGAAGGAGAGAAAGGAGGCATATTTATAGGGAAGACCACAGTCAAGGCAGAGTGCATGGCCACAGACTAGCTCTGCAGTGATTTCTTTTTCTTGTTTGTGATTTGAACTTCCTACGATAAATACTTAAGTTCACTAGCTCTCTTCTATGCCTTCCTTGATGGTGGATAGCTTCAGGCCATCTCAGAGTCATGGGCCTTCCATGGCCACAAGCTGTGTGGTGGCCTTGGGTGAAGTCCCTTAGCTGGTTCACCAAACATAGTCCTGACCCCGACTTCTGACATTTTTAGAACTTAGCTTGGTTAGAAACTGAGTTGATTCTTTTCAGAATTTAATTATTCAAATTTATCCATTTAAATGGGCTCACCACTGTGCAGTACTTAGAGGAGGCTAATGTGCCAGCAAAAATTTCTTTTATTTTCAATACTGAAATGAACTTGGAAGGTATCTAATTTTGCTTCAAGCACTTTCAAGAAGCTGTGAATGCTTCCGCCTCCTGCCAAATTAGCTGCCTGTTTGCAGTCTCCAGCGAGGTGGAGGAGGCTGAGCAGTCGGCTTGCTTTCTTCTTAAAGACACTGTGCCAGTGAGAAGGAATGTTTCCCCTGCAGGGAAATTATCTGCTGGCAAAGACCCTGGCTGGGCACTTCTCCAAAGTAGAGCTAACTCCCCAAGGAAGCCACCAGGCTGCTTTGCCCCATCCAGAAATTCTCTGGCATTAAGAACCGATGTGTGTACAAATCAGTTTCCAGAGAGCTTGAGATGCTGGCCAGCAGCGGCTTCCAAAATCTGTAGGAGAAACAGTGAGTCCAACTTGATGTGACCAGCTGGACAGAGGCGAACCATGCATAGATATAAGGACTTGATATTAAAATAAGCAAACAACCCCCAGGGCCCACTAAATTCAGATTATGATTCTATTGTTGCTGTTTGTTTTTAAATACTGGCTATCTGAGAGATGAAAGGTTGTCCATTGAACATAGAGGGGGGAAATGGAGAAAAGAAAGGAAGGAAGGAAGGAAGGAAGGTAGGAAGGAAGGAAGGAAGGAAGGAGGGAGGGAGGGAGGGAGGGAGGGAAAGAGAGAGAGAGAACCAACAGCTTTAAAGACAAGTTGGATCTCACCAGATATGATCATTAGCAAAATAGCTAGCACCACAGTTGGGATAGTTTGGTTCTGGGATAGTTTTTACATCTATTATAAAACTAAATCTCACTCCTCCACTCTTCTCTCCATACCAAAGGAAACATCTGTGATTTTTAAGCAAGCCACCAACCCTGAAGGAAGCACTCACTAAGACAGGAGACAGAGAATTATAGAGCACAAGGGTCATGCACACTCCAGGCATCTGGAAACCACCAAAAGACACATCCCAGAGCCTCTCTGCTGCCCCAGACCTCTAGATTGGCAAAAAGTTACTTCCTCTGTGCAAGATTTGAAACTGAGTAAGGTATGCAGGGCCTTCAAGAGGGCCAGGCACTAGAAGAAATTGAAAAGAGAAGGCATGCACAGAATATCTGCCCAAGGAAAAAAGGCAAAATTTCAACTCAAAAGGAGCTGGGCAGAAGCCCCTGATTCCCGGATAAGATTACAAGGAAACTAAGCAGAGGAAGCAGATGGAAGGGCTTTACATAAACTTTCATAGGTATGGGGCAAGTTTGTTTTATCCAATCAGCCCAAGGGTTCAGAGCAAAGAGTGAGAAAAGACCACACTGCAGAGCAAAGTCTTGGATGACAGTGATAGATAGCACTTGGAAGTAGGTCACTTTGTGAAAGCCAGGCCTCATGCTAGGAAGAAGGGCTCACCAAGAAGGGCTCAAGGAACCTAATGCAGAGTACCCTTAGGTCCAGGTGGGGTAGAAGTCTAGAGCCCTCTTCCCCAGAGAGGAGCCAGGAAGCCTACAGAGCAATCCCAGGATAGCCCAAGGGTAGCATGTGCAAGACAACACCACGGTTCTGTGGTTCCTGCCGACTTTACAAGCACAGTCTTCACTTAACTAAATCATACCACAAGGGGACTGAGCCTGAGCCTGTCCTCACCATTCAAAGTAGGGCAAGTGAGAGGCTCTCAAACACAAGGCAAATGAATGAGTAAACACCCATTTTTATTCATCATTTTCATTTCATTTATAGCACAAGCGAGGCTGAGTGCTTCTGATAGGCCATACAAACACTGCTGCCATGAGAGCTTTCCCCATGGGGAATCTGACTGCTGACAGAAGTCTCAAACCCATAGTCACTCACAGAAGAAGTTCAAGGCCTGGGGCCCAGTTACTCAACACTGCTCTTATTATTCGTAGAGGCTTTTGACAACCTGACCCTCCTCTTATGTTTGTATTTCGGTGAAATAACATCCAACCAAAGATTAAAGCCTCAAAGTGAAGTCAACATAGTTTCCTTCATAAAGTCCACAGAGTTAAACTGCCAGGACCCCACAGCAGCCTGCCTCGCTTGTTTCTAGCCCACCTTTCCTCTAGGTTCCTTGTCCTACTGCCTCATTCCAAGCCCTTGCCTCCAGCATTCTGACAGCCCCTTCTCAACTGTTGTCATTACTCAGCCTTCGGAGTGACTCCTTCCAGTGCAAATATGACCAAACTCCTCCTTGAACATGAACACTTTCTGGACTCAGCACTTGTTGGGTTTTAACATGTGAGATGAGCTGGGTGTAATCACTGGGAAACCCTTTCATACTAGAGACATAGCCACCACCTATTTACAGAACTGGGGGGTGTTATTCTTTCTTCCTCTATTTCTAAACACTTTTTCCCCCAAATTGGATAATCTTCAGAAAACAAGGGGATAAGACAGAGTGATGATGAGCCACAGGAAGACAGCTCCTTGGATCCACCAGGATGACTACTATCAAATACAGAAACCCTCACGGGTGGGTGAGCCTCCCTCACTGGTAAGAATATGAGGATGGCAGAGCCACATGACAAGCAGACGAGCCCTCACTGAAACGTTTAGAAGAGCTCAAATCAAAGGCTCGAGCAGACAGCTGCACGCTGCTGTTCATGTCCTATTCCAACAGCTAACAGAAGAAACAGCCACTGCCCCATGTCCATTAACAGAGGAGCGGACAAAGGAAATATGAGAAACAGGTACACAGGACTGCTACTCAGCTGGAAAACGGAATTCTGATGAAACGGTAAAACCTGAAGAAATCTGCTAAGTGAAATAAACCAAACACAAATGGAAAAATGCTCTGACCCCACGTGTAAGACATGAACGTATAAAGAAGTAAAATTCATGGAAACAAACAAAGAATAACAAAAACAAAAAATGAGTTGTGAACAGGAAGGCGTTATTTCAAGAACACAGAGCTGCATCTTATAAGATGAAGAATGTTCTAGAGGTTGGCTACACGGTAACAACAATGCACTTTCCTACACAGTGTACTTAAAATGGCTATGATGGTAAAACAGAGTAAGTCACTTTTACCACAGCTACACATAAAAGTAGTTACCAAACATAAAAAGTAGTTATTGAACACGAGTACATAGAGAATAAGTCATGTTTGTACACTGGAATACAGACTTTAACTATACATTCTAGATTAGCTGTTTTGTTTTGTTTTGAGATAGGAGATTGTATAGCCCGGGCTGGTTTTGAACTTATTACATAGCTGAGGCTGGCCCTAAACTCCTGATTCTCCTGCATCTACCTCTCAGTGCTGAGACCGAGGACATACATGATCTACATGGCTCTGAGGAAGCTTTCTTAAAAGGCTAATCAGAATTTACAGATGTAATTTTCATATACAACACTACATTCATACTTTAGGAACCAGAGCTACAATTTATACTCTAAATTCATCCTGACAAACACAGAAATACAAACCCCCAAAAGCCACTCTGTAAGTGCTTGTGAGCTTCCAGGGACCTCTCCCTCCTGCTGGGCCTCACCCTGCTGACTCTTCTTATGGCCTTCTCTCAGTGTGACTCCCTCTGCCCTGCTCTCCTTTGGAAGCCCTATACTTCCTGCAGTGGAGCTCCTCAGCTAGTGACATCTCTCTCCTGCAAACACTTCAGGGCCCAGCCAGGACACACTTCACCTGGAAATCACAGAGTAAAACCTCTGGCACAAAGTCAGGGCAATGATCTGAGTCTTTGGAAGGTGGGTGATGATGACTAAGTCTCCAGTTAACATTCACTGCCTCTCTCTTCTCCAAGCAGGGCCTTGTTACAGGCTGGGAACGTTATGACCTCAGTTACAGAGGAGAAAGTATACTTAAGACTCCTTGCAATCCTGCTGTCCACTCTATGACAAGAACTCTGGTCACTTAGTCCAGGGTGTAAGCTTCTGTGCAATTGAGAATGAGCTAGACTACACAAGAAACCGGCACCAACGCAAGGAAATAACATTCCATTTCCAAAAAGAAGACAAATGGTTCTCATGAATCAAACTCATACAGATTCCAAGAGACTGGCTATAGGTGACGTCAACCCTAACAAAGATTGCTGTTGGAAGTCACAGGGCCTCTGATTTTTGTCACCCAACACATTAGGGCATGGCTACCCAATGGGGGTGTGGCACTAGAAAGTGATCCCTTCTTGATACTTCCTGCCACATCAGTCCTTTCCACCAGATCCCAGAGAAGACTGCAGACACAGCTGCCTTCTACTCGGAACTGCATGCTGTCTTACACTCATTTTACATGCATTCACATGACAAGCCCGTGTTCCTAGACTCTCCGCAGAGAGCTGGAAGCCGAGTACTTAAACTGTCAGCACACAGCAGATCCTCTCAGTACCCACTGCTCAGAGGGAGCACCACAGCCTGAGGTTCCATCTGAGAAATGAACATGCTCGGAGTCCAAGCTGTGGATTATGTGGAATTAAACAACTCTTTAATGAGGGCCCATGTACTAAACATATTTCTTTCAATGTTCTTCTTCCTTAATTTATGCTGAGAGTATTTATACCTGCAACATTAAAAAAAAAAGATGGTAAAAACAGCATGGCTATGGCTTTAATTATGCTTCCATTTTGCCCACTTGCTAGAGCCAACAATTTCATAATGAGGTATCTGCCTTCCCATAAGTCAGAGTAGGCAATTTTTTTTCAATTATATTTTAATTCATGGGTAATCACTCTTTGCAGCAGGTAGCAAGTGCAGCAGACTGGGAACCAGGGAGAAGGAAGGAGTAATGAAGTATTAAATAATTTTCTTTGAATTTGTACCAACAAATGTTACATGAATATGTCTGTTTTCAGAAGCCAGGTGAAGGGGCTGCATCATGCTCATATCAGAGGAAGCATCTAGAAGCCACCAGCTGTAATTCAGCTACAACATCTTGCTTCTCAGTTGGGTTTCTCGACTGCCTTTGCTCACTTTCCTACTTTATCATAAGGCATTCTCCTCCTTCTAGCACCTTTTGTCAGGGATCATGACATGACCTTGAGGCTATTTAAGTAACTGCATCATCTCTGGGATTGTAACACTTTGCACACTATGTCTTATCTCAATAATTATAATGTTCATGCCTAGAAAAATTCATAAAAAAAAAAATAAAAAATATCCTAGAGGACTCAGATGTCTTACTAAATGAGACATATTCAATCTGAAACTATTTGCTAAGTTATTGATAACCAGGATATATGTATGACACTGTGAAATAAACTAAGTAAAGACCTTTGAGATCACAAAGTTTCCAACCTAACAAGAAAGACACTATGGAAACAGAATTCTTATCACCTGTACACTTGTCATCAATCATCTTCCTTGTCTGGGCCATTGCAAGAAAGGGTACAACATCTGCCCCACATGTTCACACCCGAAACCTGGAAATCTGGTCTTTACCCCCTACTTCCTTGATCTCATTTTTTCTATCGCTATGGCTAAAGCCCAGACACATGCCACCATTATCTTCCATATGGTCTAAACACACAGCTTCCTTCACAATATCCTGATTCTACACTACAATTTCCACAGTGAGTGCTTTTGGGATTACTGTCCCAGCCAACGGCTTCTAATGTTTACCAACATTCTCAGAGGACACTTTCGCTGCAGTGCCCCACACAGGCTACCACTGATAGCCCCTCACCTCCCAGGAACATACGAGTTTAATGAAGCTGATCTTCAACACCCTGCGCCACCCTTCTTCCTATATTCCACTTATTCTGGTCCGCCTTCCATTTCTGCTTCTGCACCATTTTGGTTCTCTTCTCTTTCCCCGGAATGTGTTCCTTTCCCCGTGTCTTATCAGTGTCATTTTCACTCCACTCGAGTCTGAGATCTCCTACTCCGAAGTCCTCCCTGAACACTCCTGCCGAACACTGCCCTAAAAGCATCACATGCCATTTCTCCCTCACTCCTCTCATCTTCCAGTCACCCACAGGCTCATTATCTCCTCCAGCTGGCATGGACATCGGACACTGCCAATACCAAAGGCCCCTGTCATAGGGTCTGATTGATAGCAAGTTCTCAGAAGAGGTTTGCTGAAGGGTGGATTGTCTCTACAAAGAATGATAAAATAGTGATGACAGACATGCAGCAATGTGCACTGGACAGGAACATTTTATTTTGATGAGAGGTGGGAATAGCGTGCAGAATGGGTTCATCTGCATGGTGCCTTCTTTGCAAAGCACACGGCAGGAAAAACAAATACCAAACCCTGGACCAAGCAAAGAAACAGCTCCTATGGCACAGTTTTTTTTTTATATGTAGCTAAGTCAGAGCCACAAACTGAAGGCCCAAAACTTGCAGAGGGATGTAGTGAGATGTCCCAGGCTGCGCGGAGGGGGATACGCCAGGATGCGCGGAGGTGTGCTGCGATGGACAGGTGGTGGGGATGCTGACTGACCATAAGGAATCAATGAAGTAACATTTTACTGGTAGACACAGTGAGTCAGAAGAGTTGTGAGGATGTAAATTGCCTTAAGTAACACGGGATCTGGGCTTTAGCCTGCTGGTCTCCAACAGGAACAAGGTAGAGATGCGATTGAAGGTGCTTCCCAGGACAATGAGGCAACGATTTCTCATAGACATCTACTTTCCACTACGGAGAGTAATAACTGGATCAGGGCAGTTCCAGGCCTTGGCTATGAAACTGGGATAGGATTAGAACAGGGAGCAAGGTTCAGCAGGACCTGGACACCACCAAAGCTCTAATTCATAAATACATGCACATGTAAACTGAGGTTATCGTGACTCAGAACTGAGAGGACAGAGGTCACTCAGCACCGTGCCTGCCCCAAGTAAATGCTGAAAAAGGACAGCTCCAGAAGGCGTCTATGAGTTCATTTCACTCACTCAGCTCATTAGCTTATGTGACATTCTCTTGGAAGAAAGCATGAAGATAGTGGGACCTTAAAAGTGGGTAGTACCCAAAGGCCTTCTCATCTGGCTTTGTGTTTCCAGATGTTTTCATTATCACTGTCATCTTACCGATGAAGTCACCAAGGACTTGAGCACTTAGGCTAAGAACTCAAGGTCACCCAGCCGCTAAACTACTTAAAATACTCTCTTTTGTGTCTTCGGCCATCCCCTGATGTCTGAAAGTAGTGAAGATAATTCTCTGGGCTATGGAATGCTGGAGGATCAAGGCTGCCCCTGTTATTACAGATAATTTATAAAAACAAGATAAAAGCATTTAAGCCAAAGGGATCGTGCACTGGGCAATCAAAGTGCCAACTTAAAATATTAGACAGTTATGAAAATGATAATGAAGCTTGTAACCATCTTTGCTAATGCTTATTATGTTGTTAAGCAAAAACTCAGAGAACATAATCCCATTTGCACTGTGATTAGAACTAAGTACAATTATGTATATACAGCACTGGCTGGAAAGAAACTTGGAAAATGGCTGTGGGTGATGTGCTGAGGAGGTGCCCTTGCCCAAGCTTTATTACCATCAAGTGACTATAATGTAGTTGGCACCATAAATACCATCAGAGTACAAATCATGGGGAAGAGACATTGCTGTTCACTCACCCAGGGTTATATAACATGACTGCAGACAGGTTCTCACACGACTTGGAGAGGTCGGTCATAGACAAGCTGAAGGAGGACAGAAGGCCACTCTAAGAGCAGACACAGGACAGGGTGGTTACCTTAGTGGGTATGAGATGACCAGTGCTCAGCATCCATTGCCTTCCGCTAGTAACGGGCAATGAGATGCATACACTCATGTGAATGCTAATACCTTGCAGATGAGGGCTAGTTGGACCCTTATACACCAGAAACCACCTTTTAAAAAGAAAATGTATTTATTTATTTATTTTACAGCCTGGTCTCTGTTTCCCCTCCCTCCTCTCCTCCCAGTGCCTTACTCCCACCCACCTACCCCCCAATTCACTCCTTCATTTCTGTTCGGGAAAGGGCATGTCTTTCATGACAAAACATGACATATCAAGATGCAGTAAGATAAGCACCTCCACATGTATTAAGGCTGGGTTCCAAAAGTCAATAAAAGAGTCAGAGACAGTCCCTGTTCCCACTGTTAGGAATCGCACAAGAAGACCAAACTACACAACTGTCACATGTATGCAGAGTGCCTAGGTCAGTCCCAAGCAGGCTCCCTGGTTATTAGTTCAATCCCTGTAAGCCCCCTATAAGCCTGAGTTAATTGATTCTGTGGGTTTTTTTGTTTGTTTGTTGTTTCATTTGTTTGTTTTGTGATATCTTTGACCCCTCAGTCTCCTACAATTCCTTCTTCCCCAATTCTGCAAGATTTCCTGAACTCCACCTAATGTTTGGTTGTAGGTCTTCGTCTGTTTCCATCAGTTGCTAGATGAAGACTCTCTGATGACAATTGGGCTAAGAACCAATTTGGTCACAGGAGATAGCCAGTTCATGCTCCATATTGCTCTTGCTAGGAGTCTGAGCTGGGGTCATCCTTGTAGATTCCTTTGTGCCAGATTTAACCTGCCCCACAAATATGTCCCTTTATTCACTAGGCATTCCATAGCTCAGAAAGCCTCCTAGCTACACTGCATTGAGGTTTGGGTAGATGCTAGAAATTGTAGCTCTGCTGCCCTCAACATTCACATTTACTGAATGACAGAGATAAAGGGATAGGTAAGGGGAGGCTGAAAAGGTAAGAATTGGTCTATCTGCTTCCCAGGAAAACTATTGGCAGACATGTTTCCACTGTATCTCTCTGGAACCATGTCTAAAAGGTACTGTCTAGAGTGGCCTTGGGTTGGAATGGGCAAGAATATTTATTGGCTGGATCATCAATCAGCTGTGGATTAGGCTGAGGGGTGTAACTTTGCTCTCATATTCCACCAGAGGACCTGGCAGCCTTGGGCAGCCCTTATATTGAAAGGAGAGGCATGAGATGTTATATCACTTTTTGGTTAGAACAAAGGTCTCAAGCTTGTGGGTCAGGACTGTCTTGGTTGCCTGCCTCCTGCCCTCACAGACTGTTTTGGACAGTCTGTCTTAGTCTAATTTACCATTTAGTTATGTAAATTGGAGTGGTAACAGCTACTGTACAGGTAACATGGCGGTCTCTGCATAAGTTGAACACAGTTTGCAGCTCATGAAAATGCAAGCTGCAGTTTTTACTGTTTTCAGCAGTCTAGGGAGAGGCCATGGTGCAGACATCTTTCCTTCCCATTCAGTGGTCCTCTCTGTGGGCTGCAGCCTTCCTCCACTACTATGTATTATAAGACCCGTAAATGGTCCCATCCAACCAAGCCCATCTCTCTCAATGGTCCTAAACTCACCCCATTCCATCTCCTGCCCAAATGAAAAACACCGTTTACTATGGTGGACTTACAATAAGAGCTATTCAGTGCTATGTTTCTTAGACAGATTCTGGTAAATGCAAGTCACACCTTAATATCACACAAAGTATGGCTCTTCTAGGTATGCATAGACTAGCAAGAAGGGTCTAAAAGGAACAGCTTTTACTTGTGAGCTCTGGACTCTAGTTGCTGGCTCTCCTACTCCATCATCTGTCAGGAAACAACTGCATGGAACTGACCTGGCTACAGAGCTTCCTTTCCAGAGGTTTTAGTCCCAGAAAGTAAAGTGCTAGGACCTAGGAGAGACCCCACCCCACTTGGGGTCAGCCCAATGCCCTCACCTTCCTCTTCTCCCTGAGCTTGGCAGCTTCCTTTGGATGGTTAAAGCGGAACATGTTGGTTCTTCCCAAGAGTATCACAGCACCTGGAATACACAAAAACAACAGCAATGGATGGACAGCAATGGATGGACAGCAATGGATGTCAGTGGTAGGCAGTGAGGTCAGCTGGCAACAGCAGAGCACAGATTTATCCTTCCAGTGCATTAGAAAATAATAAGGGGATGCTTCAGTTTCAAAGGCCCACCTATGGAAGCAAGTTTTAAACCTGCATGTATTTTTGTTTTTACAGATGGGTGTAAAATATATTCAAAATAACTTAGGCAGAAGTGATGAATCTAAGCATTATAACCCATTATGAGATTTTAAACTTAATATGCAGATAATTAGACTTACGATTATTTGGAGGAAAAAACCCTCCAGGTATTTAAAGAGATGCATCATCAAGCAAAACATGTGATTTCAAATATAGGAAATGTTTATTAATGCTTACAAAAAGAGACACTCAAAGACAAGCAGTTTCAAAAGAAACACAGTGGAACTGGCAGAGAACAAGCTCCTATTGCTAACACCTGCCAGTATGGAAGAAACTGCATACATAAATATATACATGTCTATTCTCAAGGAAGTATGCTGCTTCCTCTCACAAACCCTGTTAAAATTTAGATGTCTGTATTAGGTACTGGACCAAAATCCTCATTCAGTACCAAGTGCCCGTGAGCAAGAGAAGTCAAGGCCAATGACTAAGAATACTATGAATGACCAAGGAAGAGGGGTCAGCAAAAACAAGCAAATAGTTTCTGAAGTCAGACTTGTCCAGATCCAGTGCATTGGCTATGGAAGGTAGTGAACTCCCTGGCCTTACAGGCATTTAAGAGAAGCTATGCCATACATATTCTGTGGTTTCTTCCATACGGAGCACTTTGTCACTTTATGATAGTTTTAGTTCTGTGACAGGCAATACTTATGTTCTCGAGTCAGTCATCAAGAGAAATGACTGTGACAGTATAGCACCAAGTGGAGACTAGAGGAGCTAAAGACCAATACTGGTCTCACTAGATAGTCAGAAGACAGCAAAAAGTAGAGCATGGGGTACCACAGGGAAAGCTTGGGTCACAGATGGGAGACTACCTAGCTATGTTCAGAACATAAAAATTCAAATCCAATCCATACAAAAGATTTTTTAAACAACAGCAAAGACAAGCACATGTTGTGTGGATCTGGAAAGCTGAGAAAAAGATTGACCACTATTCACCATTGAGTGGACAGTGATAAAAAAGCCAACCCATAAATTTAGTATTTCCCAGAGAAAAATTCAAAAACAAAATTACTAATTGTTAGTAGTTAAAAACTTAAAAGATTTCAGGGGTATCTGTGGAGGTTTGAAAGAAAATGGCCGCCAAAAGGAGTGGCGCTATTGGGAGGTATGCCTTGGCTGGAGTAGTTGTGGCCTTGTTAGAGAAGTGTGTCACTGTGGAGACGGGCTTTGAGGCCTCATATATGCTTAAGCTATAACCAATGTCTTAGACCACTTCCTGTTGCCTGATTATCAACATGTAGCAGCTCCTTCTCCAGCATTATATCTGCCTGTATGCTGCCTTGTTTCCTGCCATGACAGTAATGGATTAAACCTCTGCACTGTAAGCAAGCTACCACAATTAATTTTTTTCTAATATGAGTTGCCATGGTCATGGTGTCTTTTCACAGCAATAGAAACCCTAACTAAGACAGTATCTTTCTACCTCCCCTGAAACCTCAGAAGATACAGTTTGTTGAGAGGACAGTACCACCAGATCCTTAATGCCCCTTGGTGCAAGTCCTGGAGCTGCTGATGGTTGATGTACCCTCTAACTGAGCACAAACAGTAACCTCTTGCTTGGGTGTGGTCTTTGCCTGGAGTCAGAAAGCATCTCCTCACCCAGCCTCAGCTATTACCTGGTCAGTATAGTGTCTCAGATGAATCAGAGGAGTTTCAAATCCATACAGTTAACCACTGACTGAATGACTGGTTTAGACACAAGGCATAGGGAGAAACTGAAGAACTGGGTTCAATGGAACTCATTGTTTCACAGGAAATGGAGCCAACATGAAGAGAAGAATTTTGGGAGATTCACGAAAGCAGCAGATCTTTGTCTCGCTAACAATTGGTATACTGTCCTCATTAAATTCACACTTGTGTCTCTGTCACTTTGGAAAGGCAACTTCACTATAATTAAGAAAGGTGTTTTCCACTTTTCCACTCAGAGCTGTGTCTCTTGCAGAAAGTTGTAATCTAAGCAGTCATGTCTAGGATGTAGGCACTTTTAATACTCTTCAGCTATATTAGAGATTAATAAGGCGATCAAATTCCAGGTGTTAATTACACCTAACCCAACTCTTTTTCCCTTCTATTAATCAAATGCCTAGCTAAGCAAGTTGAAAATTGCTAAAATATGTTAATGGAAAAATAGAATAGTAACTCAGAGACATTATTTCAACTCATATTGAGTCACTGAAAATAATCCAGCCACCTATGTTACTTGCATGAAATATACAGCTAAAAGCCCTTTATGAAGTTATGAAAGAAAGTAAAATTATCCACAACAATTCATTTCCATTTTGATGTGTGTCAAGTAAGTGCCTGGCATTTGTAATGGTCTCCATTAACAGTTGTCTCTTCTTTTTTCTTCTACTGTTCATTTTCACCCAAGAAACACTGAATCAAAAATATGCACAAAGCTTATGTGATACTGCTTTTAATTTGTATAGCTACAAATACTTTGTGAGCACTGACATGCTAGTCATCATGATAAACACTGGGATACAGAGATAGAGAGGGCTAACTAGGCCTTGCCCTTAAAGAGCATAAACAGTTAACAAGATAGGGGTAAATGAGTGAGAAGTTTCAACAAAGGAAAAACACACCTCCTTCAAAAAAGTCATACCTTCTAATACTGTCACTAACTATGGGTCTATGGGTGGTGAGTGACAATTGTCTATATTCTGTCAATTTCGTTTTAAATAAACGCTGATTGGCCAGTAGCCAGGCAGGAAGTATAGGCAGGACAACCAAACAGGAAGTAGAAGTGGATCAATGAGAACAAGAGAATTTTAGGAAGGAGGAAGCCCATTCCTCTGCAGTCCTACCCAGACATGGAAGAAGCAAGACGTGACTACACCTTTCTGAAAAAGGTACTGAGCCATGTGGCTAACATATACTAGAATAATGGGCTAATGTAAGTTATAAGAGTTAAGATAAAGCTTGAGCTAATGGGCCAATCAGTTTATGATTAATGTAGACCTCTGTGCAATTTCTTCGGGACTTAATAACTGTGGGAACCAGGCAGAACAGAAGCCTCAGACAACGTGGGGACCATTTTCATCTATCTATCTATCTATCTATCTATCTATCTATCTATCTATCTATCTATCTATCTATCTATCTACCTACCTATCTAGAGTTTTCTTTACTAAATGAAGTCACTGCTGTGGAAATGTCACTCAAATAAAGAAGAGGAAGAAAAGAAGGGAAGGGAGGGGAAAAGGGAAAGGAGGGGAAAGGGGGAGGGAAGGGAAGGG
>NW_004949101.1:5802533-5808924 GCF_000317375.1 Microtus ochrogaster | reverse complement strand
GAAGAGAAGAGAAGAGAAGAGAAGAGAAGAGAAGAGAAGAGAAGAGAAGAGAAGAGAAGAGAAGAGAAGAGAAGAGAAGAGAAAGAGACAAGACTTGGAGGAAAGCTGGCTTTTAACAGCCTTGTAGAGAAGGTGACCTTGGAGAGGGAAGAAACAGAACTAAGGAGGAGACACCAGTAGAGAATGCCGCCAGAGATGCTAAATGGAAACCAGAGATTACCAGTGGGTGCTGCCTCAAGGAGAGCTGTGTAGGTGAGAAAGCAAAAAAGGAGGAGCTGGAAAGAAAAGGGAGCTGTAAAATACACAAATATAATTTGTATGACGGTGCTTTACAGACCCCTATGGCCGGAAAGCCAGGCTGCAGAAGAGACAGCAAGATGAACATGAAACCCAGTGACAGAAGGACTGGGACCTCCCATGCCCCATCAGGGCTATATATGCCAAAACTGAGCTAGGAGTAGGCATGGCTAGATCTCCCAGACACAGCAAATAATCCAAGAAGGGTCTTAATAGAAGGTGGGGTTTTTGAGTCTCAGATCTGTTTTGGTTCTGTAGATGCACCCTCCCCTACCCATTAAAGGTACCTTCATCTTTCATAGAGTCTATTTTTATCATTGTCTACATATCCCTTGGTTCAGTTCTTTGTTCCCAGACACAGGAACCTCAGTTGGTGTCCTTTGAACTCAGATCATACCTATGACATGTTAATAAACAGAGGGTGAAATGGGTTTAGTGGCATAGTTAGCTGTAATTTATGAAAGAGGAAATTCATGTATATACTTAGCAATAAGCCAGCTAAAGGAAAAGGGTAGCTTGGTGGGTGGATGGACAAACAAAGGAAACTAGTTAGTGACATAATATCTAAGTGAGGGCTGGGAATAGGGGTCAATGAGTAAAATGATCACTATGCAAGCATGGGGCCCTGAGCTTAGATCACCAGCATCCAGGTAAAAATGTAAGTCAGCTGGTATACCTGTAACCCAGCACAGGGCGAGGGTGAGGAGGAAGGTGGACTGGGGACAAATCACTAATATCTAGGTTTACTGAGAGACACTAGCTCAAAACAGAAGGCTCAGAAGCTACTGAGGAAGACATCTGACAAAAACCTCTAGCCTACACACCCATACCCCACCCCTAAACTCCCCGCACATCCTGAGAGAGAGTCTATGCATGAGACCAAGGAGGAGCTATAACACTCTTTGGAATTCAGTGTTCTCATCTGCTCAGCAACTGGAAAATTCCTAAGGTTCCTTCTCGACCTTAAGTTCTTTTTAACTGTCAATGACTCCTTGCTTGAGGTTAATGTGATTAATCGCAGCAGATGGACTTTCTGTGATACACTTAATTTGTAATTTTGAGAGCATGTCTAATCCTCGCTGAAATATATGATGGCTTCACTGAGATTACTTCAGAGCTTGTTAAATATCCAAGACAGACAAATTCCAGACGGTCTTAAAAGAGAATGGAGGAGGAAATGACATTGTAAAATGGGAGACAAAGCCTTTTGTTTAAAAAATATAAAAAGATTCTTTTATTTAAATCTCTGTGAATGAGAGATACAAATGATGATTTCATGAGATTTTCTTATTTTAGTATGTAAAGTAAGCTGAAAAAACAAGAATATATGTATTGCTAGTGATTTCTAGGGGAAGAAAGGGACAATACTTGAGACTACAAGTAATTACCCCCCTCCTTTGATTTTAATGAGATTTTCTAATTCTGCTACTGCATGAATAAATTAACTTACTTTTCTATTAAATGTTGTCATGTGAATATTTTAGAGGTGACTGTATAAAGGATGCTGTTCTGAGTTATAGCTGATACAAACACAGGAGACAACTGCATTCCCCAAAGTGCCTGGTCCAAGATAACAGGAGCTTAAAGGCTTGAGACAATAGAAACAGGATTCTGCTTCAGGGCTCCTCATTTTACATTTTAATTATTTCATCACCCTTCACAAACCCAGCACACACACACAGGGGCTGCATTCCTAAAGGACACTTGGTGGGAAAGAGGTTTCATTTGAGTTATGATGGGTGGAGGATCCAGACTCAGAAAATATCAGACGCTGCCTTTAAAGGTGGCTGAACAAGAATCTTGGGTAAAGAAGGACAAGGGTATTCTCATTTTGTTGCCTGATTCCAGGAGAAGCTGTTTATAAGAACCGTCTCTGTGATTTGAAATAGCTTAAAAACCTTAGATAGAAATGAATTGCAATGTTAGCATCATTTTGGAGCCATGATAGAATCTAATCTTCCATAACATGAATCATCACATAAGAACAGATTAAGTTGTATGTTCTAGGGCTTTCTACTCTTTAAATAATGACTATTACCTAAGGCATAGGAGTTATAGTAATTCTGTTTCAAAATGGCTTTGGCAAGCTAGATGTGAAAGATTAAGAGTTATAGGGAATAAATGACTTTGTGCAGATTCTAAATGAATTCAGAAAAGACATGAAGATGCCATTGATAGGCTTGGGCATGAGTGCCAGGTACTGGGCCTCAATGCGATCCTGGAGCAGATGTCACCATCAAAGCATGTCATCTGATCACTGCTTTTTGTGGGGACAAATGTACATGACACCTTATCAAAGACCAACCAGGGCCCTGACACCCCCCTTATCAGTGCTCACATTTCAGACAATGAGTTATAACTTCCTGCATTGGATAAATCACTTTACCCCTCGTTTATTCTCAGTAAAAAGAAAATTTGTAAGCTTAGATTCTGGGCCTCTAGAGAAGAAAGGAAATTGATTTTCAATCTTTACTATTGATGTACCCAGTCAAATAACCATCAAGGGTGATTTGATGATCTGTGTATGAACTGAGTGCAGAGCTTTTAAATCTTCAGGATGCACCAGTCCACCCCTCCCCGTAAAATCTTAGACGAGTGCCGGAGTGAGTCAGGCTAATGTTTTTCTTCTTGAAACTTCATGGGGAAACGGATTACTTCCTACAGGGGACAAGTCCGTCCTTTCTAAGGAAAATATGGATTTGACATGGAATACTTCATGAGCAATACAAAATCATACATGTTGCGAGAATGGCTGTTGGGTTATCTTGGGTTCACCAAGGCTTGTCTGGCTATGGTGCTACTTTCCACATCTCCTGCAGAATGTCGTCGTAAGCCTTGCCATGGATGAGGGGGTCCTCTGTAGCTGCTGAAGGAACCTCAGAAGGACTAACATGTCTAAAACAGATGGATGGGCCATCATAAAGGCAGCATAGCAAGTTGCTTGTTAAAAAAATTTCTGCTTAGCTTGCAGACTTAATTCAAGGCACCTCACTAGGGAAAGTTCTATGATCTGTCAATTAAAAGTCAACCACACTGCCATCTTAGCTGATTTCAATACAAAATAAACATTAAAAATAGTTGTTTACAACCCAAGCCAGTCATTAACATCACAGTGCTTTACAGTTTAACAAGGCTCTGACAGAGTACTGGTACTCTTTTAAAGACTGCTGGGGACAGTGAGGAGGCTACATGACTAAGGGCAGCCAAACAGAAAAGGATGAGTTTCTGCATCTTGCCTGGGACTAGAAGGAAGCTCAAAAATGCTCATTGCTATGAAACACCGATGAGAAGAAGTCCTCTGCTTTCATCTGAACAACAAGTTCCCCGGTACCAAATAGAGGCAGCAGGAGGTCTCCAAGTTACCCAGGATGGTATGGCAGGCTCCTGTGGCTGTATGCTCCCTCTTTCTGTCTTTAAGTCCTTTGCCCTGGACATGGATGTAGGTAAACAGGGTAGAAGAAAGAGGGGAAGCAGAAAACTCCAATTTCCAGTTAGAGGAGAGAAGTAGAAGATCCAAGGGAAAACTACTGGGGACACAGTAGGAACTCCAACGTTGACTACCACAAGTGCACATATAGCCCTAAGCCTCGGTAGCATATTCAGCCTGAGAGATGGGCTAAGGGGCAGAAAACTGCTCAGACTATCCACATAGTCAGACCACTGCTATGTGGACAGCCCAGAGGCATTGACAGTGAACCAGCATTAGTGCTGCAACCACAATCTGTATAGGTGAGGCTGCTCCTAACTTAGGTGAGGGAATCAGCAAGGGAACATGCTCACTGAAGGAGGATATCGCAGTATCCCATCAAAGAATTTCAATGAAACTGACTCTCCAATGTTCAAAACTTTCCGGATTCAAACCATTATCATTACTTCCTTAACAAAGGGAGTCAATGAATTGGGAAAACAATACAAGCATGGCTGAGCCCTTTGAGCTAACAATAATAAACATATTTAAATAAGTATTTCAACTTTAAAACAAAAAGAAAATTAAAAATGCAAAAAGACATAAAACATAAAAAGTAGAACCAAATGTTGTGACCCAAAATCACAACAATCAGATAAACAAAAGCTTTGGAGGATGAGCCCTATCGCAGGAAGTGGTCATTGAGGAAAACTCAACTAGATAGCAAATCAGAGCATCAAAAGAACAAGAGACAACAACTAAAATAGCTACTGTTTATATGATTAGAGACTCAGAATGAAAGAGAAGTGTATACAATAGAGGAAAATGTTTTTAAACAAATTATGGTGGCAAACTTCCCAACTCTAAAGACAGACAGACACCCACAGATTCAGAGGCTCAGTAAATTCCAAACTGGTAAACTTAAAGACACCCATGGCAACACCCACTGTAAAGCCATCTAAGACAATGTGAAGTCTAAGTTGTTGAAGGGATCAGAGAGACTAAAACAGGTATGAAGGATGAAAAAGAAAAGAAGGGTAGAGATAGGCAAATAGTTATTTTTCTGCTCATGTCAAGGGTGTCGAGAATCTGACTTCAGTGTGACTAGCTTTAGTCAGCTGCTCTCACGCAGAAGCATGCATCAGAATTACTTCTGGACATGAAAACCCACTGGGGTTTTTAGATCTAGATCTTTTGCAGCATAGGGCTTAGGAATCTGTGTATCTAATAAGCTCCAGGGTAGTGCTGATGTCACTGACCTGGGACATACTTGGAGAACCATTCTCTTTTTAAAAATAGTTCAGGTTTTAAAATTCAAAAAGAAAAATCTCAGTTTTCAGGTCTCTAACTTGAAGGAGGCATCTGACGGGTGCTCAGGTCAGTATAGTGGAGCCCACAAGGAACACGTTCTTCTCTCCCAGCTCTCTGAAGCATATACATTCTTGGTCTTAGCTGGATGCCGTGGTTTAACCCTCAAAGATCTATTTTCTTTTCCAATTCCACTAAAATTCTTTTTAATTTGTCACTGAGCAACTCACAGCAGCCTTCCAGCAGATGAAAATTTTATCAAAGGCTCCTCTGCTCCACTCTGCAGACAATCACCTGTTCACTCTTTCAGGGTACTTGAGTAAAAGCAAATATGTTCTGGCACTCAAGCATATCACATTCAAATGCACCAAATTGTGAATTTCCAAGATGCAGTTTCTGTAGCACTTTTAAAATGAGAGGTGAATGTTCAATGAATCTGGCAGGCCAGCAAGAAGACCAAAGGTATCCACTGATATGAATGTAAAAATTATTTACATTTAACAGTGATCAGATTTAAAAATACATATTACATCAAAAACTAATTCAGATAAGAAAGCCTAGTTCCTGGAAATTCCAAGAAAAGGCTGAAGTATTTGCTGAATTACTACACACTTGATTATTGTGCCATTTCTTATTAAATATATAGTGGTTAAGTTTGGGAGAACTTAAGAGCTTAGACTCCCAAGAAGAGCTGTGGTCTCTGGATATAAATAAGACACTGTGGTCAAGAATTTGCCTTCTTCTTTCTATGGATTCATTTATGGAGCTATAATGGAATCACAAGTAGTAGGTGATCTGAGCTTTGGACACACACTAAGAGATGGGTATATTTAGACCTGAAGATGAAGGAAAAGGTGTCTGATGTAAAATATTAGACAATACACAAGGAATATTCCATCCCATTCATGCTTACAATTCCAGCAAATACTCTTCATTTTACTGACAATGCCAATGGATGAAAACCTTTCCTTTTCTTTATTATGTGTGTGTGTGTGGGGGGGGGGGTGTATGCTATTTGAAAGAAGGCAGTTCATTGACACAAGTTAAAAATGAAGAACATTAAAAACAAAAAAAAACTTGTCCCTAATGATGACAACCTTCTAAATTTAGATAAATCTATTTTTTGGCATTCACAGTGTGTTAAGTGGTTTATTTAGATAAGGAAGATGTAATTACTACTTGTGCTTTTTTTTTTAATGACACAGTCTAGTACATTTCCAAATGGGAAAGTAATTTACCAATGAAGAGGCAGCTGACTATGGAATATCAGCAATAAGGTGGAAGCTGGAGATGAAAGGGGAGGGCGCCGTGAGTGATATAAGGTGAAGCTAAGATGTAGTCAGCTAAGGGTGATGTGTTAAGACATGGATATGATGTGGG
>NW_004949101.1:5791619-5802014 GCF_000317375.1 Microtus ochrogaster | reverse complement strand
GTGGGTTGGTATGCGGGTGTTGTGTAAGACATGGATATGATGTGGGTTGGTATGCATCTGGGCTCCTATCCTATATTCCTGCTGTTCGGAAAGCAGAGAACTGTTACAAAACTGTTCCTTCTTTGTGTCTTTCATGAACCCAATCAGCAGTTTACCGAACAGGTCAATTCTGTGGACCAATAAATAACGGGCCAGAAAGGATGACAGGCCAGTAGCCACTACAGTAAGCCAGAGACTAGAGTTAGTTAGAACAACAGGTGTGGGAAACCAAAGTGGCCCGGACTTCACGATCCTCGGGCCTATAAATAGAACCTGTGCCTGGCTTGGAAAGCCAAAAAGATTTAACAACAGATACAAGTCAAGGATTCAGAGGGTAAAAGTCTGAATAATAATAATGAGAGATAATGAATAGTCTGCTATCATTTTGTCAGTGTTCTGTACTAATACAGCAGCTGTCCAGCTACCCCAAGATCCAGCTCCAAGAGGCTTGGCAGCCAAAAGTTAATTCAAAACATCTGACTTTGCAAAAATCACCTAAGCAGGACTGTGCAGAAGTACTCTACAGAACTGACTTTAAAAAGCTGCTTCATGGGCAAAAGCCAAGAAGGATTTTAAGTATAAAAATACTGTTTTACTTAATCCTGCTTCATTTATTATATTTTTACTGAAGTCCATTTTTTTTATATTTTACTATAGGTTTTAAAAAACTAAATGCTTATTGAAGTCTGTGATCCTTGTCTATAAATGCTAAAGTTGCCTCCTTCCTCTCTGGCAGGGAAGATGATCTGGAGGAGGATGGGTCAGTCCCATTCACCGCTTTTATTTTCACTACATAGAGTCAAAAACCTCCAGTTTATCATATCACTCTGCAATTTAAAAACATGTTTCAGTTTTCATTTTACTGAAAAAGCATGGGATAAAACCGGACTTGCTGAACATAGCGGACAATGAGGACTACTGAGAACTCAAGAACAATGGCAATGGGTTTTTGATCCTACTGTACATACTGGCTTTGGGGGAGCCTAGGCAGTTTGGATGCTCAACTTACTAAACCTGGATGGAGGTGGGCGGTCCTTGGACTTCCCACAGGTCAGGGAACCCTGATTGCTCTTCGAGCTGATGAGGGAGAAGGGCTTGATCGGGGGAGGGGGAGGGGAGTGGGAGGCGGTGGCGGGGAGGAGGCAGAAATCCTTAATGAATAAATAAATTTTTAAAAAATTAAAAAAAAAATAAAAAATAAAAATCGACAAACACTAAGCAAGCCAAAGTAGATAATTTTATTCCTTAGTTTACGATGGACAGGATATATATTAATGAAAGAAGGTCTAGGTTAAAAAAAGAAAAAAAAGTTGTCATCTCGTTACTCTCTCGCAATGCCTTGATTTGATGCCATCTAGCATTCCCCAGCTCGGAGGCTTGTTAGTGGCATTTATACTCTGTACAATGCTCTTTCATCTTAAACATGGTGGAAGCAGTTCAGCAGTTCAGCATAATACTGGAGGAACTCAAGCCCACTGGATCTGAACATCACCATGGAACCACGACAATAAAAGAATTAAGAGCATCCCATAGGGAAAGACAAGTGTTGCCATTAGCCTTCAACATCAATTAGTTCTATGACTCTTAGTCAAAGTCACATCTGAGATAGACTAAAAGGTCAGAAGTTTGCTTCCTAACCTGAATGACTACCCAAAGTAGACATATTTTAAAATGAGCTACCTAGTTGAGTAGAAGAACAAAATAAAATAAGGTATAATGTAAAATAAAGTTACTTCATGTAGACATTTATCAACAAGCTTTAATCTAGAGGAGAATTAAACACATAGTTACAGCTATCTGAAAAATTTCTGCAAACTCAGCAAACTTGTGATCCTGCTTCCTTCCTGGGGAGTACAGGGGAAAAGAATCACTCAAGGTTAAATGTTAAGGAAGGTCTACACAGAGCCCACACTGGAGAGCACCCTTTAAAGAATTGAAAAGTTCTAGAAATGTACAAGGTGCATCTAGAATATCTTGCCTCAGAAGGTATGCGAGAGCTTACAAATCAATGAGGTCAAGCCAAAACACACAGATGCCACCTTGAAGAAACCCACACTGGCCAAATCTGAGACAATTTGAACATTCAAAATAAATAAAGGCAAAGCAGAGGAAATACTAAATACAGTGACTAACTATGCAACCCTGCTACTAAAAACTCAATTGACAAATGCGGAAGAAATGATAAGAAAATCTTTTTAGCAACCAACAGAATAATAATAATTCAGCAAAATTTTAAAGACAGTTTCTGAAACAGTAAGTCAACATGTGACAAAGGAAAGAATACTGGTAACCAAAGTGCCTTCCCAAAGCATTATCTAAAGCCAAAGTCAAAGGAAGAAACTACACAGGGAAAAAGCTTAGCCAGCTGCATGTTTACCAAGGACCCAAAGGGAGAGCCATCGGCAGTGGATGATGGGAGAGGAGGAAAATGCAGCATTGTCAGAAATGTATTATATTGGAGGTGTAAGTCACTCAGTGTCACAGCCCTTGCCTACTCTGTACAAGTCTGGCCCAGCACTTCCTGCAAACAAACAAAAATCGAACTGCGAACGGCACCAGAGAAATCCTACAGAGGGAATGCCTACAATGCCTCTGACACACTCTATTCAATGTCATAAAGTCCAAGAAAGACCAAGGACCTGCTCTGGAATGAAGAAACTAGAGATGTGGCCAACACGACCATGCACAAAGCTGGATCCACGAGAAGCAGACGGCCAAACCTAAATGAACCAAATCTGAGGATCACCATTAGTTTCCTAGCTGTATGGCTGACGTGGAGATGTATGGAGAATCTCACTGGTGGAGGAAATATACGCAAAGGTACTCAAAGACTGGAATCCGTCATAAGCGGAATCCCATCCTTCCCCTAGAGGACATGTAATCCACACAGCTTGGAACAGTTGGAACCTTTAGGATGAGGAGTCTCCTGGAAGGTCTGCAGAGAGGTTTGGTGTGCCTCCCTCTTCTCTGTTTTCAGGTCATGAGATTTAATTCACCACAGGCTCAAATCCAAAGGACTAACACTGACTGGAACGACCTTTTCTCTTTATAATCTTATCAATTTAGCTACAGAGAAAAAGAGCAGACTAATTAACATGTACTGGCTACTTTCACATGGCTCTGTGATTTGAAAGTTCTGCATCTATTCTTTTCTTTTTTTTAGAATACTGAAGTTGTTTCCAACAGAAAAGACATCATACCCATCCTGTGTATATAATTGTAACCACTCATAAGAAGGACATAAACACTGAAAACAAAAGTCTTAAAAGAAATCATTATTATTAAATTTTCTTGTAATAGGTACTTTTCACTTAAAATCATCTAATAGCTAATTCTCACAACAACAAATATTCATAAATATGTCATGTTTAATTTAACAAGAAAGTGGGTGTTATGAAGCAGGCAGCCCCCAGCAATACAAAGAGAAAACACAAGGAGGCAAATAGTTTTAAATAGTCTTTAACCTCTGTGTCCCTTAATCAGCAAGATGCATATGCTCCCCAAGGCAAGCTTGCTTTCTCAACAGATACAGAGAACTCTGAAAAGCAAAACCAGATACCTTGATTTAGCTGTGTAGCATCCACAATCTGAACACCATTCACGGAGCACTGGGACCCGCTCAGGGGTATCAGAGTCACCATTCCCCCAACATTCTCAAAGACACAGTGCTCACTCTCCAAGTCAAGACCATGAAGGACTAGGAGAGAAAAACAAAGGAGAAAGTTGGTCCCCACTCGGGTGTCTGTTATAATGACTCCCAATTATTTATCTCTTTTCCATTTTGAACGCCTGTTACTTTCCACAAAAGCACTGTGGACAATTACATTGAGTGAGTTTGCAATGTCAGAGACAGAGGCATTCACGATGGTCACCTCAGAGGGTCTGGCCACCCCCACCCCGTGACAGTGAGCTTTGGCATGGCAACTTATTCTTCTTAACAAGAATACAAGTTGAGTAGCTGTTTAACTGAGAATCTCTGTTTAATGTAGACAAACTCCCGCCAGCCACAGGGAGACATAAGAATGAAAGCATCTGTGGGTCTACGAGCCATGAGCACCTCTGTACTTTCAGGCAATACCTCCCAGAAGTACAGAGTAGAGAGAGGCATGGCACGGCATGGACCTCAGGAGGTCTTACGTCTTCCAGAGGCTTCTCGGAGATGCCCAGTGCCACAGCCTGTGCTGATTCTGAGACCTCTGAGAGCAGCCAGTTGCTGACAGTTATCTGGTTATCTATGGACATCCTGGCAATGGCAGATACGAGCACCTCTCAATGTCTCAGGAGTAGCTCCCACTTTCTCTGCAGAACTGCACCACTGAATGTCTCTGCTCAGAGAACACTGTCCTTATTAACTGTCATCGTTTATGGCTGATCCCAAGACCAAAGGCATGATCCAAACAAGGGATCTGATGTAAAAGCAGACTCAACAATTCTTGTGTCTGGGGGCTTCTGGAGTGGGTTTCCAGCTCTCCCACTTCTAGTAAATACTGAGTGTATAGAGAAACATATAACAAGTGGCCCATTAGCATCTACTTGATAGAAAAGCAAGTTCCTTATCAGCAACTCTAAATGTGTCTGGAAATGGATGTAATATTCCCCCCAATCACCATTGTGCCCTCTACACATATACACTGACTACTACCACATTCTCCACTATAGAGTGCCAAAGGGATGCTCAGAACACTGTGTAGGCTGTCATCTTCCCAGATAGAATAGCTGGCTGTCTGTATGCCTTATGAAGACTATAGGACACCAGAAAGTCATGCTTTCTGATGTAGGCCTGGTCTCATATTTGGCCATCATCTCTGTGTAGAGAACTGTCTATATCCTGCCTTTTAAGAGGCCTGGGAGCCTTTATCCATGTCTGCTGGCTTATTTTCAGAAATCACGTGACAAGTATAGAGTGGCAGGTGTACTGTGGTTTAAATAACTATACTAGTAGGATAAAGAATGCACATGGGGTGGCAAAAAGAAGTCATACTGCTAGTGTGTTCACTGAATTAACTGTGCTTGTTATTTATTTGAACTGTGGTCAAAATTGTAGGTATACATATACCAAACAATATGCTTCAACATTTTCTCTTACAACTACTTCAATGTCAATTAAGAAAACGAAGGTTGTTTATTAAATATGATTCTTTAAAAGCACTGACAGATCATTGATAGAGTCTCACCAATATCTTGCTCTGTTGAAGCATCTTCTCGGCCAACGTAAGTCTGCCCTTCCTGAGAAGAAAATTCAATAATATTTATGAGTGAGTGCAGAGCAACAGCCTGATTCTCCACTTCTCATTCGATCTTGATGCATTTTACCTGCCAGGCGACAGACTGAGCAGGGTCTGGGGCATGCAAGGGCCTCAGTGAGCTCAGTGGACCGAACACTGCAGTGACACCCTGTGTGATCTGCTAAGTACCAGTACCACTGCAGAGGCCAACTGTTCAAGAAGGCCAAGGCTTGGCCTCAATTTTAAGGATGTTTCAGATCCTTTCTACAGAGTTCCTCTGTCAGTGGACAAGGGTTGCTTTGTGTCCAAAGACACATGATATGAGAGGCCACAAAACTCAAGAGAGAACAACCTCATTTTGGGTCAAAGATGACAGAGAATATATTAAAATCAAGGTCACAGAGGCACTCCTTGAGAACTCACAAGGAACTCTGCTCTCTAGAACAGTGGGAACTGCTCAGAACCAAGCTTGACCATCTATAATTACCAGGAGGAACAAGCAACTGTGCACAAAACAAATCCTAGTTCTGTATCCTTGCTCCTTCCTCAGTTTTTTTCTACCTTATTCCTCCCCCCATCTACTTTTTTCCCTGATTCCACAGAAGAGAAGCCTAAACGGATGACTCATCATTTAACTTCAGAACTCCATAAACACAAGAACTTCAAATACCACTGAATCCCAACGAACTGTAGAAAATCCCCAAAGGCTCAAGGATTTGTTGTATATTCTTTAATTTAATAGTTGTATTCATGGCCATAAAGTATTATAATAAACCTTGCTAGAGTCTAAAGGGAAATCTGGAAACAAAATTAGAATGTTCCACTTAAGCAGTTTCTACCTTCAAGTGATACAAGATGATCCCAGTACTCAGAAGGTCATCATCAATGCCAATCAAGTGAGGCAGCTCAGAGTCCAGAACCACACCAATCCCCTCTTTCCTAAGGGCTAGAGTCTGCTCCTGAAATTAGGAGAAAACACAGAAGGAAAAAGGTTACTTTGGGGAAAGACAACTTCATATTAGCTTTTCTTTAGATATTTGAAATAAGTCATATTTTATTTCTTATAATAAAAAAGCAGAAAGAAAAATGGACTTTAAATTTCATGTGGAAAACCTGGCAGGCAGTAGCCAAAGTGAACTTGGAGCATATAAAATGTTCAACACAAAATGAATTAAACTCTTAGCTTGATATATATAACCTTTTCAAAGTCAATCTCAAGTCCCATCTCCCTTAGCAAAGACTTTACAATCACCCTCCATAAAGTAATCTTTTATCTGTCTTCAAATCCTGCACTTTAATAGCTAGAAGTCTTTTTAATTGCCAGTTCTTCTCTCTGGTCATCAAGTTGTATTGAGCATGCTCTCAAGACAACAGCTCCAAGACTGAGCAGAGCATCTCTACACCAGAGAGAACCCCCAGACTCCCTATCATCTTCTCAGGGATGCAGACCACTCCCACCTACACACAGCTGTAACAGTTCTTCCCATTCCATTTATGGGATGTTTTTTTTTTTAATTTATTTATTTATTTTTTTGTTTTTCGAGACAGGGTTTCTCTGTGGTTTTGGAGCCTGTCCTGGAACTAGCTCTTGTAGACCAGGCTGGTCTCGAACTCACAGAGATCTGCCTGCCTCTGCCTCCCAAGTGCTGGGATTAAAGGCGTGCGCCACCACTGCCCGACAAATTTATTTATTTATTAAAGATTTCTGTCTCTTCCCCGACACCGCCTCCCATTTCCCTCCCCCTCCCCCAATCAAATCCCCGTACCTCGTCAGCCCAAAGAGCAATCAGGGTTCCCTGACCTGTGGGAAGTCCAAGGAACCCCCACCTCCATCCAAGTCTAGAAAGGTGAGCATCCAAACTGCCTAGGCTCCCACAAAGCCAGTATGTGCAGTAGCATCAAAACCCCCTTGCCATTGTTCTTGAGTTCTCAGTAGTCCTCATTGTTCGCTATGTTCAGTGAGTCCGGTTTTATCCCATGCTTTTTCAGACCCGGGCCAGCTGGCCTTAGTGGGTTCCCGATAGAACATCCCCATTGTCTCAGTGTATGGGTGCACCCCTCGCGGTCCTGAGTTCCTTGCTCGTGCTCTCTCTCCTTCTGCTCCTGATTTGGACCTTGAGATTTCAGTCCAGTGCTCCAATGTGGGTCTCTGTCTCTGTCTCCTTTCATCACCTGATGAAGGTTAATATTCAGGGTGATGCCTATATGTTTGTCGTTGGATTCACCTTCTTATTTAGCTTCTCTAGGATCGCGAATTATAGGTTCAATGTCCTTTATTTATGGCTAGAAAGCAAATATGAGTGAGTACATTATGGGATGGTTTTTATGAGAAATGTTCCTCCATAGTCTTAGGTATTTAAACATTTGGTCCCCAGCTGGTGGCACTATTTTAGAAGGTTTAGGTAGTAGAGCTTTGCTGGAGGAAGTAAATCACTGAGACCAGGATTTAAGATTAAAAACTTCCTACCATTTCTAATTTGCTCTGTCTTCCTCATGCTTGCCATGGAAGGTGTGAGATCCCAGTTTCCTGCTGCCATGGCTGCCCTGTACTGTCATATGTCCCCATTATGATGGACTCTGATCGCTCTGAACTATAATTCAAAGTAAGTTTTTTTCCTCTGCAGGCTGTCCTGGTCATGTTTCTATCACAGCAACAGAAAAGTAACTGACACAAACCACAATGCCCATCACCTCCCTCGGCCCAGCTTATCCTTCTAGACTCCACCATGCGCTTTGTGTCCCCTGAGAGAAGCATCGCATGCCCCAAATTTCCCTGTACTTCTCCCGTTCCTCCCTGCTACTCTTTTGACACTATGCCATGGAGGCTGCCAATCTTGGAGTCTACTCATACTGGATCATGGACCTTATCCTAACTCTTGACTTACCAGCCATCCACTTGCTGAGGACCCTAAAATTAAAATTGACAGGATGTACCTCTCCCTTAAATTCCATACTTGCACACACACACACACACACACTCCTGCCTAACTCAGTATCTATATATAAATACCAGATGGGTAGCTCAAACATAACATATTAGTGAACAAATAAATAACCAGAAACAAAACCCCTCAAACTTTCAGACTATCCACCTCATCTCAGCAAATACCAATCTCCATTTCAGTTATTCAGACAGAAAAAAACTATAGCAATACTTCACTCCTTTCTTTCTCTAAATTCTACTCTTTTTGTTTGTGCTTTTGAGACAATGTTTCTCTGTGTAACAGTTCTAGCTGCCCAGGAACTAGCTCTTATAAAGCAGGCTGGCCTCTATTTTCTAATGCTCATAATACCCTTCATCTCCCCAAGGCAGTGGCAACCAAAACTGCCTCTGGATAATGTAATGTGTTCCCAGTGTACACAAAGAGCCTTGGTTGAAGCATTCTCTTCCACAGGTACATATCAGGCCTCATCACTTCCTTCATGACTCAGTTCAAAGTCCCTCACTCCATCCTACTACTAGACTGCTCTGTTGCAGGAGCTCCTTCCACTCCTTTAGCCAACAGCCTTTAAGATACCAGCCCATTTGGGTATCATCTCTTTTGCTTTAAAAAAGCAGTGGTAGCTATGTGCTCTCTCTTTCTTGCTTTGGGCTCCACTTCGAGCTACTAGACTCCTTTCCTGGTCACGCAGAGGGCTGTTGTCTAGGACGGTAATCTGTAAGTTTTTTTCCTTTTATTAATCATAATTTCAAACTGGTGTGGGATTGTTTTGTGATTTACGCATTCATTAGTCCATGCTTACTTGTTCCCCTTTTTAGAAGCTCTACAACTCTTGTTGCCAAGGAACTGCTAAGTGGGGAGATATAAGAAGTTAGGGCAGTGTGTCATATATGGACCTAGAACAGTCCCCCAGAGAAGAAACCAGCAGGCCCTTGTCTTCACACCACACCGAACTGGTCCAAAACTAAATTCAAGGCTCTGGAGAAGTTCAAGGTGGGAAGTTCAAAGATTCTAAGAAATTTAGGGTGAAATTTCAGATGAAATGGAGCAGTGCTAATTCTGAACTAAATAAACCCTAAGTGTGTGACAATGTTGATGAATTGGGTAGTGGATTCTAGCTACTGACCAGGTATTTCAGGAGAAGCTATTCCTAGTGAACATCTCTCCCACTCTTACCTACCAAAGACACATTTCTCTATTTCATAGGAGATACCTAAGTACCTTTTATTTTGGGGAGGAATCTATGCAAGGTACCATTTAATCAGGCAAACAACATACCACCTACAATTCTCTAAGCAAGAGATTCTGAACCTCTCAAGCTAGTATCAAAGCAAAACTCAAATCTTGACCTTAAAGGAGCTAGTGATAATTTCAGGATGGGGCACGAAGAGTGGGAAACTATTTGGAACTTGCTTCTCTGGAAATTTTAGGTTTCAAATGCACACATGGAAACCTGAAACCACACAAGAGGGCGATAGAATGAAGGGACCCAGGTAGATTTTTTTTAAAAGACACATTAAAGACCACCACTTGGAAGAAAGCAATTTAATTTAACATCCATTAAATAGATATGCAGAGAAATGACCAGTGCATAAGTTAGATTCTAGAAAGGGAAATGAAGCATATCATTGTTCTTCAATTATTTCTCCTATCAACCTCAGGCTTTGAGATCAAGAGATTCAGTAACCTTGATTTATGATGCCAAGGCCCTTGTGAACCATGGCTGAAATGAGGGCTCTAAATAGAATGGGCCCTACTTCTACTTCTCGTTGGTAGGATCCATGCCTCTCCTCCTGATGATGGAATTCCAATAGAAATGAGATGCATGCGATATCATGTGTGTGTGTCTGTCTCTGTGTGTGTATGCAGAATTTAATAACACAGTTCCACCTATAAAACAGTGTCACACACCTTTAATCCCAACACTTGGGAGGCAGAGGGAGATTAACCTCTGTGACTTTAAGGTGTGGTAGCACATGCCTTTAATCCCAGTGCCTAGAAGGTAGAGACAAACAGATCTCTGTGAGTTCAAGGTGTAGTAGCGTACACCTTTAATCCCAATGCCTGGGAGGCAGAGACAGGTGGATCTCTGAAATGTTCAAGGACAGCCTGGTCTACAGAGTTATTCCCGGACAAAGATATACAGAGAATATAAAATAAAAGTAAAAATAAACAAAATAGAGTTAAAA
>NW_004949101.1:5783805-5790103 GCF_000317375.1 Microtus ochrogaster | reverse complement strand
TGTTTAAACAGAAAAAGGGGAAATGATGGAGGAAGGTCATTGGTTAAGTAATAAAGAAACTGCTTGGTCTCATAGGTTAGCACATATGTGGGTGGAGTAAACAGAACAGAATGCTGGGAGGAAGAGGAAGTGAGCTCAAAGAGACGCCATGCTCCCCTCTCCCAGGCAGACGCGATAGCTCTGCTCTCTGAAGCAGACACGATGGAGCAAGCTGCCAGGTCAGACATGCTGAATCTTTCCCAGTAAGCGCACCTAGTGGTGCTATGCAGATTATTAGAAATGGGTTAAGCAAAATATGAGAATTAGCCCGTAAGAGGCTAGAGCTAGTGGGCCAAGCAGTGTTTAAAAGAATACAGTGTCCGTGTAATTATTTCGGGGCATAAGCTAGCCGTTCAGGAGCCGGGAGGGAAGAAAAGCAGGCCTGCAGCTCCTACTACACCACTGGAAGGTCTAGTCTCTGAACCAGGTGATGATACTTTGTAAAGGTTAAAGGCTCCATGGTCATGACCTGTTTCCACCATAGACATGAAAAGAAAAGTGACTCCTCTCCTAAGTCCAGAGCCATTGTGTTTTCTTTCTACAAAAATTATGGGTAAGAACCCCCACCACCAGAAAAAGGAAGGAAAGAAGGAAGGAAGAAAGGAGGGAGGGAGGGAGGGAGGGAAGGAGGGAGGGAGGGATATTTTTAATCATAACACTTCTGACTTAAACCAGAAAAATCATTTTGGATTACATCCAAGTTCACTCTAATATTCTTTACCAAAAACCAAAAAAATGAAAAGTGCTTTTTTTTCTTCCTTTAAGTAAGTTTTAAAGACTCTGGAAAGCATTGGAAATGCACAACTTTGAAGCTATTAGGTCAAAAGCACTACTTGTCCCCACTCACCCCAACATACACACATGCACGCGCATGTACACGCACATGCACGCACTTGTACATATGTGGCATGGGGCAAAACCTGCACCCAGAAAAGTTTACTAGGCTGAAGAGTGGGGCAGATGAAGTTTAGATTAATGCTGCCCTAAAGCTCCATGACATTCAAGCTGCATTCGACTACATGATAATATAAAAGTGTCACCTCATAAAACTGAAAACGAGGGTTTAAATCATTGCTCAAGTGAAAAAGTAATTTCAGACAAAAATATCTATCACATATAAAATATTTATTGAGTGGCATCTACTGTTATACATAATTTATGAAACACCTCTTGGATAAGACAGAATGCTTAACATAGAGGTACTGGCTCCCCTACCATAACTCCTGGCACAATGGGCCTCAAAGAAAGAAGTGAAATATGTAGAGCTGCAGATAGCTTACAGTGAAACAAAGTTTTAAGCCAACCGAATGCCTTTGCATGAAAAGGGAACCTAAGAGTGATTAGAAGTGTCAGAATAGCATCAAGTTATCTTAAACAATGTGTCTCTCACAGCTGAAAAAAAAAAAAAGCTCACTGTGTTTTGCCTCAACCTCCAGACACCTAGTCACATAAAACATTTCTGAATGTGAAGTGTGTGTTTGAACAGAAGACAGAGCACCTCAGTCACATTCTGAGGACCTTGGGGTGACATAGAAGGTTACAAGCAAGGATTCCTAAATTCAGACAAGATCCTATAAAGGGTACTATTTGCTATGGAGGAGGAGCTTGTAGTCACCATACAATATTACACTGAACAAGATTCAGCTTTTTAAATCACGATCTATCCTTACTTTCTCACACTGAGTAATGTAAAACTCAACTACTTTCTTGAATAAATGAGTAAGTTAAGACCAATAGAAAAGCGTCCTGAACCAGGAGTGTAACTCAATGGCAGAGCAGGAGCTTAGCTTGCATGAGGTCTTGGCTCACACTGAGTCTGCTAAGAGGCAATAGTGTGCCAGGCTCATCTTAAATCACTCACTGGGTGCTTGCTATTTGGTAGTAGAATAGTGATTTTTAAAGTGGGTTTTTCCCCAAAGAGTTAACAATTAATAAATGTCAGATTTTTTGTAGAAATTTAGTCTTACACATTTTACCAACTAGTAACATGGTATAGCTCTGACTCACAGAAAGTGTAGCTAACATCCTTTATATACACTGTAAAAATTTGTCACTCATATTTGTTTAATAAAATGCTGATTGGCCAATAACAAGGCAGGAAGTATAGATTGGGCAGACAGACTAAGAGAATTCTGGGAAGAGGAAAGGAAAAGTGTCAGTCACCAGCCAGATGCTGAGGAAGCACGACCAGAACGCTGCACTGTACCAAGCCAAGTGACTAAACATAGAACAATTATGGGTTAATTTAAATGGTAAGAGACAGTTAATAATAATCCTGAATTAACAGGCCAAATAGTTTATAATTAATATAAGCCTCTGTTCTTTCTTTGGGATCAAACAGCTGCTGAACTGTGTAGGACAGAAACTTCCATCTACAGGTCCCTGTTCACTATGTTCATATTTTCTCCAGACATGTTTTGGTTAGAGAAGATTATTTTCTGTTCGGAATTGTGATGGAATTGTGTTCCTCCCACCCTGACAAATGAATGACGTTAGTGATAACAATTTGGGGCAACAGGTAGACTGCATTTCCTTTCCTACGAAACACTGAAGAGAGGACCACTGTCTCCTGAAACAGAACATCCTTGGAGAAAGTATTGAGTCAATTGAACTTTTAGTGCATAGCAGACAAGTTGGTTTTTTTTTTTTTTTTTTAGCTCATATCCCATTATCCATGAAGTTCAATGGTATGATTAGGGCAGATCTCAGCCATGAACAGTCTTTCCATTTTCCTGGAACACAATGCATTACACCAATCTGCACACTCAGCTTTTCCATTTTATGAAAATTGCCCTGTCTTCCTTTCCATTCTCAGTTGCATCTGCTGGCTGTCTCCTCCAGGAACAGTGATTACCCCAGCACTGCACTGTCTCAGTCCCTCCCTTCTAGGAACAGTGATTACCCCAACACTGCACTGTCTCAGTCCCTCCCTTCTAGCTTCCAGCCAGAGCAACATCCAGATCACTTCATCTGAGCACGCACGCTAGCCAGCATTCACTCCAGTAACTTGATTTTCAATGCTATCTATTATTTTCCTTGAGGTTTCTAATTTTATTTATTAGTTCTGCAATAATGTTGTCTTAGACCTCAAGATCATTCTTTAGTCTACAATCTCTCTTTCCATCTCCTCTGTTTTTTATTATCATCTCGCTTTGTTTATTGAGTTCCTGCTTCTCATTAGCCTGTCTTATGGAATGAAAGGACTGTAAGGCTCCCCCTTCTTGCCCTGACATATGTTTTCATCTAGATTAGGACTGTTTTGTCTTTAGACGGTTTATGATTCATATTCATTCTCTTCCACCCCTCCTTTTACATAACGGTCCTACTTTTCTTCACTAGAAAATTCCATATTCTTTACACAAGGCTCCTGTCCTGTCATATCTGTGACCCTTCTGGTCGGAAGGACCACTTTTCTCTAGCCAAGCAACAAGAGGAGACAGAAGCCCTATAGAAGTTGTCTGCAGACTCAGGGCTCTGCAAGTCCTCTAAGGAGTTCCTCCTCCTGCTTGGGAGGACTTCATCCAAGGGATGAAGGAAGGCAGCTCCAGCTTCCTAGCCTTTCACCAGGACTTCTAGCACCAGCTGTTTTCATTTCATCCCAGTTGTCACCATCAGTACTACTGCCCTTCAACAACAGAGAAGAACTGCCTTGTTACTCTTGAGACTGAAGCATACTGAGAAGGGGTTTTAGGATCTTCATGGGTTTGGCATCTGAGTCACTCTACTTCCTTCTCCTCAGCAGCCAGCTTATGATTTTTTTTCATCTTGCTTCCTTTTGAGAATTTCATGGGGCTATTATAGCCACAGGGATGTATATGTTGTTTTTTATTATTTTCTCAGTTTTTTTGAAATCTGTGATATTATCTCTAACTAATTCTTTAGTACAGAAGTCAAGGATGGTATTTCAACATTCTACAAACAACAGCAGAGGCAGAAACCAAGGGCATGAACACAAGAAGCCAATAGAGAATCCCTTTAGCTGACAAACTGGAAAGGGCTCTCTCTGGGAAGATGGCATTGGTATTGATTTAGAGACTGGAGAATATTTGACAACTTTGAAAACAAAAATTGGGTACAACCACAAGAGTTGAACCTAGCAAAGATGTGTGGGCTGAAGGGGCTTAAGGAAAGAAGGGAGTGGGGACAGTCAAGAGTAGGGCAGTTGGAAGGTTAGTGGACCCTTGGGACAAACTTAGAGATTGGCCAACCTTACATACATAAGTGCCCTGATAGTGATAGAGGATTAGCCTCTATCATAAGAATCAGGCTCCAGGAAGGAGGGGACTCTGGTAGGAAGGCAGAGCAAGAAACTCATGAGAAAAGTTCTAAGAGTCCACTTGCAGTTTCTTCCATCTCTGACTCGAACCAGGAAAGGCCATCTTTGCTTTGCCTCTGTGACACAGCTGTAAGCACCCACAGCTGTCATTCTCTGTGGTCCTCGCCACTTCTGACATGTCCATGGTGAAGGTGGTGGTTTGTTGTCACCCTTGTCGTCGTCTTCCTCCTCCTCTTTCTTCTCTTACCACCATCCACTCTATTCACATGTAGAAGTTAGGACCATCTTCTCAAGTATCAAGAAGCCAGACTAAAACCCTGCACTGGCCTTCCATAGTGGAGAGTAAAATGACGCCCTCATCTCACTTAGCCCCTCCTTTATCCAACACTGGCCTCTTCTTCCTCTGCTCTCCATAGGATCCCAGCATCCTATCACAGTGTTACCTCTCTAGAATGGGGCCAGTGAACATCAAACTGCTGAGCAGTCTACGAGAACAAGATTGTTGCATATCAATATTGTGTCTGTGTCCCATGACAGGCAAGAACAGTCCACGGACCTCAAGACAGCAGTGAAAATGGCCAGAAGAAATCAGAAGCTGAAAGTGAAATCTAGCTAAAACTCTGATAACTAAAAACAACATGTCTGTACCTATTAACTGAAACTGGGGAAGAGGGCATCACCTGTGATGTCACAGACACTGAAGGGGAAGTGCAAAAGTACTGTTTTCTCATGACTTTGAAACAACCCAGATGCTACTCTGGTCAGGAGGAATGCATCTGAACAGATGGAAGGCTGTCCCAGGACTCAGCAGGGCAGAAACAGGAGGAGAAGGGCCCAGCTATCATCTACTTGGCGGAAATAACAAATCTAAATTTCCAGGCAGGACTGGCAGTTAGCCCCTCAACAGTAAATATAGTTAATATTGTCCTTTTAATGAACAGAAACTCTCAGGGCAGTTGAATTTCCATTACACTCCCCACTGTAGGAATTATTTAAGCACAAGACCTAACTGCTGGCATGCAGTTTGGAGGAGATACTGTATAGGTCTTTTTGATGAAACAGTCCTCTTTGCTGAGCAAATCATCCAGATGCTGGTATTTAAATTATGCAAAATACATAATACCAATTAAAGAAATTATGTGTGAAAATATGCAAGAGCAAATTTCCTCACATTAATATTTAACTAGACTTTTTAAGTGGAGCAGGATCTTATGATCACAAGTACTTTAGTATATTTGACCTAAATGGGAGCCTAAAATATCCAGGCAGATACACCGCAGCTCTACAAGGGTATTTTCTATGGAGCACAGACTTTAGCATAGGTTGGGCAGCTAAGTACAAGGATAATTTTAAGTGGGGTACTATATTCCAGAAAGCCTCAATCTGACAAGGGCCTTACATTCTTGTCTTCTAAAGCTGCCCTGCTCTTATTTCTCAGTCATGGTATATGCCAGGCTTATCTCTGCCTCCCAGCCTTGATTCAGAGGATAACACCAGGAATTCACCAGGAATCCTTCCAGTTCCTCACAGGCTCCTTCTGAAAGGTTCGTTCATTCCTAAGCTGGTATGTAAAATCCCCTCTGGGGAATGAGCCCTTCACTTCTCGTCCACAGAAATAAAACTCTTTTGTTTAGTTTTGTTTGCTTTGTTTTTCCTAGACAGGGTTTCTCTGTGTAACAGTCCTGGCTGTCCTGGAACTCACTCAGTAGACGAGGAGAGCTGGGATTAAAGGCATATACCGCCACCGCCCAGTTTGTTTTAGTATTAATGGTGAAGGCAGAGCATAACTCCCTTTTCCTCTAATAACAGAATATCCAAATGGATTACCAAAACCTACTTAGTGCTGGGTAACTTTTATATTTTCAAACAGTTTTAAAAAACTCAAAAGAATAGCCGGGCGGTGGTGGCGCATGCCTTTAATCCCAGCACTTGGGAGGCAGAGGCAGGCGGATCTCTGTGAGTTCGAGACCAGCCTGGTCTACA
>NW_004949101.1:5782926-5783227 GCF_000317375.1 Microtus ochrogaster | reverse complement strand
TTGCTGGGATTTGTCTAGAGATACTATGTGGTTGACCCTCCAAAGCTGTTTGTCCAGACATACACAAGAGTTCGGGATGGATAAATTGCTGGTTTTTGTATAGAGATACTATGTGGTTTGTCTAGAGATACTATGTGGTTTGTCTAGAGATACTATGTGGTTTGTCTAGAGACACTATGTGGTTGACCCTCCAGAGCTGTTTGTCCAGACATACACAGGAGTTGGGGATGGATAAATTGCTGGGATTTGTATAGAGATACTATGTGGTTTGTCTAGAGATACTATGTGGTTTGTCTAGAGA
>NW_004949101.1:5764565-5782673 GCF_000317375.1 Microtus ochrogaster | reverse complement strand
GACACTATGTGGTTTGTCTAGAGATACTATGTGGTTTGTCTAGAGACACTATGTGGTATAGGATGGATAAATTGCTGGGGTTTGTCTAGAGATACTATGTGGTTGACCCTCCAGCGCTGTTTGTCCCACATCTGCACACTTGACAGCAAATCAAAAAAATCAAAAATAAAAAGTATCTAGGGAAAAAAAATCCAGAAGTTCAAAAAGCTGAATTTGCAAAATGCCAAACACTACATTCCCCATTAAAACAAACAAACAAAGAAGCACAAGCCTTCCTTGCTGGAGACCCTTGTCTCTTCACAGGCCCTGTCCATCCCCAGCAGTTTCTTAGCCAAGCACTGCTTATCCCAAGGCTCTCACACACTGTGCAGCGAAGCCTTTCTGTGACTATAAACAGTTTCTTCTCTAAACATCTTCTGTACAGAACCACCATCACCAACAGGCTGGGCCTCAGCATCTTCAACACAGGACTTGAGTATACTCAGAGTTTGGTTTTATGGACATGGGATCCTTAGAACCAATCACTTGCAGAGACCAAGACACAGTTGCATAGTAATGAGAAACAACAGTTACAGAAAGCACAACATAATTTTAATAAAGCAGACCGAGAAGAAAATGTTATAACCTTTATGAAGAATTCAAAAACAATAAAATATCCTTTCCATATAGAAATCAGAATTTTGGTTACCATTCAGACAGTAACCAGGAGTAGACACTGGGAGGCCATGGTGGTGGGACTTCAGGCTAGAGCATGCCATTTTTTCTTTTAGACTTTGGTAACCACTGGTATTCAGTTTATGAATGACTTGAAATGCGCACATGTTTTGCAAAGGTTTGTTCCATGTTAATATTTCAATATTAATGCTTGCCCTACAACAGCAGAAGCAGGGAAGGACGATGGTCAGAAAGGGCAGGTGCAGGAGACCAACAGGACGGCAGAGGACAGTGAAACGAGTGCTCAGTGTGTCACCTGGCACAGTTCTCTGAGAGCTTCACCACTGTTTCTGTGAGCACACACAGACTGGGGAACAAAATGAGAAGCAGGCAAAGGCAACCTGGCACTGAAGAAAGCAACGCTAAATATTGTTTCAAAACACCACTGGATGTGAGTATAGGCTTTAATGATAATGGTCTCATGAGACTGAAACAGTGCGAAGTCCAGACACTGAAGTCTCCCCCTTCACCTACCGACTTGAGGAAACTGATTGCTTTTCTCAGAAAGTCTTTGACTGTTCACATCAAGACGAGAAAGAAACCCAGCCATGGCAAGCACACTGTTCCGCTATGCTATTCAAAGCATGGGTTTATGTGTTACACAGCTTCCCCAAAGTTTTGTTTTGACCCTGAATGGATGGAATAGATCTTCTTTGCTCTAAGGGGTAAACTTCTGTAACAGCAACAGAAAAAGACTCTTATGGCAAATACTTCACTCAGGATAGCATCAGAGAATGAGGCTCCACAGTCACAGAGGCAATTACCTCTGTGGATGTAAAGCTATCATCCATAACTCATCCTGGGCAAGCTTGTAAAAGCTAAAAAGCCAAAGCACATAGAAATAAAACATTGTATTAGCTTTCAGTTGCATGTTCATGGGTCAGGAGTCTGGAAATGGGCTATCTGCACGCTCTACCCAAGATCTCAGAGGACCACAGCAAAGCATGGCCCATATTTGCAGTCTCATTTGAGATTTAAAGTCCTACTGCAAGTTCATTCAAGCCATCGATGGAAATATGCTTCTGATGGCTCCAGGATTCTAAAACTTTTTTTTCAGTCTGCATGCTAAGGAATACTCTGTAGCTAAAGGACACGTACAGGTATCAACAGCCCTCACAAATGTCAGTTTTCTTTTTCAGCGTGGGCAGGAGACTCAAGATAGGTAAGTTCCATCATGATGTCCCTCTTCAAGGGCTGGGACGTCTCACTTTCCACATTCACTCACGTTGGAAAAGGCTGCTACGAGGTGTTTACAGTCATCTCAGATCTCTGCCTACCACAAATGCGAAGACAAATCCATTCACTTGAAAGGATTTCTTGTGTAGTGTGTACACATGATATACATGGATGGAAACGTATAACTAAGGTCAACATCGGATGTCTCCACCTTAACTTAGATATAGGGTCTCTCACTGAACATGGATCTTGCATATTTGGCTAGGCTGGAAACCTCCCTAGATTCTGCTGTCTCCTCTTCACCAGAGCTGGGACTGCAGGGCACGCCATCATGCCCAGTTTTTACACGGTGCATGGGAACTGCAGACTGATCCCCACACTTATACAGCAAGCACTTTCCAGACTGAGGCAGCTCCCACTCTGACATTTATCATTGTTAAGACACCCATTATTTTTTAATACTTTAAATCTTAAGTTTCACGTAACTGTTAGCAAAAACTTAATTGCTCTTTGCTGTTTTTCTTCCATTAATAAAAATATGTATACTTTCACCTACACATACAGGCACAGACTGCACAAGGAATATTCAATGAGAGGAGATTAAGCCCGCATTTCCATCCTGTCTACTCTACAGATAGTCCCTGAAACACCTCAGGAGGCAGCACTCTCCATGCACTGCCCCCTACTCCCTCAGCTTTAAATTCAATACTAGACAAACACATGGTATTAGTCAGGAACAGATAATAGGAAAATATAATGTTCCTCTACACAATCTATGCAGAAACTTATGTACCCATAGAAGACCATGTACCTAAAAACAACCCAAAGTGTAAGTCAGTGAAAGAAAAGATAGTCTGCTATAACGTTCAGCTCACTTACAGATGACTGTGATCAGAATAGTGCCTACTGCCTTCTCCATAAACACATGCACACGTGCATGCACACACACACATACATACACACACATGGACACACACACACACACACACACACACACACACACACACACTTGCTCAATAAATCCAGAGTCGCTATCACAAAGGACCCTACAAGAACTAATTTAATAATAGCTTTAAATGAACAATGTTCTAAAAGTCACAAATGGCTTAGAATTCTAAGTATTCTCAAATATTTTGAATAGCAGAGAAGATCGTTTCCTAGAAAAGTCAATTTTGATGTTCCTGTGATGTTTTCTATCAAAGTCTGCATTCCAAGAAGAGATCCTGTGTCAGGTTCTATTTCACAAAAGCATGAGGAACTCACTCAGTGTCATGCAGCATGACTCATGGATGGATGGTTTGCAAACCATTTGCAGTCAATATACAAATTAAATGCAAACATTCAGAAACCTTAAGATCCATTTAACAGTAACTTTACGAGTATTGAATCTAATAAAACATGAGAATTTATACTTTTGAAATCCAAAACTGACCATCGATATTGTAGATAAGAGGTTTCCTATGAGAATCTGCTGGAATGGACAGCCCACAGCCCAGGGAAATGCAGAATCTGTTGTTGCTACTCTGGTGTCTACAATACCCATAAAGAATATGATGGATAAGGCACAGGAAACAGTCTGTCATCTCACAGGAAAAGCAGCTTGTCATCTTTAATGTGAACAAAATTTACCTTTGTGCTTCAGTTAAACCATGAGGAAACAATCAGGACAGCTAAAAATCGATTCTTTACTAAAAGATAAATTCAAAAGTTTAGGTAAAACCATAAAGGAACCCCACTGTGGTCTTAACAAGAACAATGGCAAACATCAGATGATTCCAAAGGCAACAGCCCTGAGGTCATTATCAAGCCACCAGATTGGGGTTAGTTTTCACTTTAATTAATCTAATGAACCGGTTGTCTGGCTTCAGAAGACATTTTTAAAATGTCACCGCACACCTCAGGGCTTCAAGTTTCTCCTACCCCATCTTGATTCCATTAACTCTTGCCCATGGTGACATTTTACATCTGCATCCCCATATGCCCTGATAACATGGTCAATTTGTGCTTTATTAACCCAATTAAATATAGAAATGTTAAGGAATGGAAAAATCACAAAATTAGAACGATTCCTTAAAATAGACTATATCTTTAATTTAAAAAAATATGTGGGAATATAGCTGTCAGCTTAGGTTATCTAAAAGGCCGAGGCTCTAGATGTTAAACAGAGGACACTTAAATCTTTGGTATTATATTAATTTAGTATAAAACACAGTACACGTAGTAACCAGAGCCGGATTTCTGAAGGCTCTGCAGAAAGGCTAGTATTTGCGCCTACAGAAAATTCACAAATTCAAGGAAAATACTAGATGCAAAAAAAAATTTGCTTGACCACATGGACCACACTTTAATACATAAAAGGAGCAAAGTGTTTAATATATTTCTTACTTGATTTGCTTTAGATATTGGACACTTAAAACACTTGTGTGTGTGTGTGTGTGTGTGTGTGTGTGTTCATTTTAAGCTCCCCTTGCTCTAACAAAATGTACTATGCTTATAAAAGGATGCACTCCAGTAAGTGTTGCAGACAAGGAACAAAACACAGACTCATTTTGATGGGGAGAAAGAATACTGCGATGCCTTTTATTACCATCTGAAACTTAGATCAGAGACCTGCTTTCCAGCTCCACACATTCTTGGGCAAAGGTAGAGGCATGTGGCCCAAGAAGGTGACTGATATTTCATGAAGAGAAAGAGTGACACTGTTGAACCACCACCTATAATCGCATTGGTATGCAGTGTGAAGGAAGAGGCAGGAGCATCATAAGTTTGAAACCCTGTAATAAAAAAGAGGAAAGGGGAAGAAGGTAGGAGGGAAAGGAGGAGAGGAAAATGGGAGATGAGAATGGAGAGAGGGATAAAGGCTAGGGAGGGAGGAAGTATGATGGGCAAGAAAAGCCCTTTGAAAATGCACCCTACTCAAAAAAGAAAAAAAGAACAAACAAAGGAAGGAAAGGAGGGAGGGAAAATGGAGGGGAGGGGAGGGAAAAGGAGGAGAGGAGAGGAGAGGAGAGGAGGGGAGAGGAGAGGAGAGGAGGAGAGGAGAGGAGAGGAGAGGAGAGGAGAGGAGAGGAGAGGAGAAGAGAGGAGGGAAATGCACCCTACTTAAAGCCTCAAGGAAGACACTGGCTGAAGGTGGAAAAACCAGATAACAAACAATGCCCTTCTGCCCTCATCTGTGTCTTCTGTGGAAATGTTAATAAAACACCAAACAAACTGAAAACTTAGAAAATACTTTGGAATTTAGAAACAAAGTGTCACTGAGCCAAATGCTGAAAGATATTTGCATCAGTACAATCCCAGAAGGTGTTTGAGGAAAAGCAGCTAGATCAGACAGAAGGACACCTTCTTGCCATAAAGCTCCACATCCCTGGTATGTTTTGGTAAGAAGAACTGCCTTCCTAAGACAGTCTAGCTTATTTCCTGACTCAGATCCTCCACATCCCTACTGATGCTAGTCTTTACCCATCAGTTCTTACAGCTATCATCATAGCCAGGTAGAGGAGCAGATCAAAGATCACTATGCCTGGGCACATAATAGAGGCAAAAGGAGACACAGCCACCCTAACAATGTCCCACAGAGAAAAAGTTTTCATGCAGCATTTATGCTACAGAAATAATATATATGCTTCTACATATTGTGATGGACAAATATACACACAAACACATGCACGCACACACATGCACACTCACGCACGCACCTTTTTATCTACCCAGTAGCTTGGTGCTCTGCTTAGGCTTTCTATATTACACTGCTATTTCTGTCTAGCTATGATTCTCTGAGCGTGGGGACAGCCTCTCACTCAAGTCAAGTTCTGTAACCCAGCACTTCACAGCACCTGGTACACGGAATGTACTCAAGAGACAATGTCAGATTCAAGTGAGCTTTAAACAAAGACATTCAGCATTTAGAGACAGACAAAATCATATTTCAGATCCACGTTTTGATCCTCACTTTGATGACAGGAGTTCAATGCTCAAGAGGCTTGAAAGCACCACTCTTTGGAGAGTGAAACAGAAAATGACGAGCAGGATATATCTTACCCTGAGATTACCACGATGTATTTTAAATGACCGGCAATATGTAGGCGGGGATGGGATGTGGTGCGGCTCAGGAGACAGCATCATCTTCTGCCATTCCTACACATTCTTGAGCAGATTTGGGTCACTCAGACTCTCTGTGTCAATGTCTCTACCACATTCTCTACAAAATAAGCCTGTCAGCATACACTCTGCAAGCTATCTTCCACACTTCTATGGCATGTACATCTAACATATAGAAATGACAGACTCACCAAAGCCAACCACTGATATCACACATAGCTAAGTCTTTAGGGAAGACATTTTGTGATCATAAGTTGTTATTTAACCTTCTGATGGGTAACCATTTATAACATCTAGCAGAAGATGTCGTTGGATCCAAGAGACATAAACATCTCATGGAGTAGTGAGGGGCAGGGAGAGGGAAAGAAAGCTCCTTGGCCACGTGGGAAGTTCATGAAGCACACCAATATTCTCTGGACAAATCATAAAGGGCTACAGCTAAGACCTCACCATACAAGGGGGCAAAATGGGGACTGAAACCGTGTGAATGGTGTATAGATGTAGACTACCTTACAGGTAATATGGCTAGACTACTCTAGGTTGCTATATATCTCTGTAGAAGCCAAGGCAGGAGGAATGCCATTTAAATAGAAACATTTTACTTAACACTCAAGGGTGGTACTTTAATAAGCCTTATTTAAGGATACAAAGGCAATGATGAGACACAAGAGGTTAAAGTGGAGAAGAAAGGAAAGAAAAATTTGAAAGGAAATTCTAAGTGAATTTCATTGTGAAGGACTTTTAGAACCAATAGATGTGGTCTACGCTAAAAACTTGTTGTTATAAAAGTAGCTTCCTGCACAAGTACATATCTCCATAAATTCTAGAAATACAAACTACATATAAGGAAAGATACAGACATACATGTGGATTCATAAGCAACACCTAAACCAACAACAAAGAGCTAAGCCATTCATAGTGGCCTTTTCAGTAGTTAGAGCAAGTTTTAAATCAGTTATCTCCTCATGAGTTAACTATGGAAAGCCAGAAGGAACCTAAGACAAATGGAGTCAGAAAGAATCAATATCAAGCTAATGGCAATGATGTATAAGAAAAATTGAAAGCAGAAGAGTGTATTTATCTGTATCTTGACATTCAACAGCATCAAGTTGAGAAATAAAAAACAAGTGACACAACTGAATGAGCATGCAACACAGAAAGTCTACAAGAGAACTAGACCTAAACACATTAAACACTGGATGGCCCTGAACATGAGCAAACCAACTATGAATACGTGTTATGACATCTGATAACCTTTGGGAGATAGAATCAAGTTCAGATATTGCACAGAATGAGTCTGAGTACATTACAGATTTAAATATTAAGAAGTTACAAAATAAAATGCTTTTCTTGGTAATTACAAAATAAAGTTTCAAAATATAACACAAAATCTGTCATGAAATAAAATTTTAGTAAATCTAACTATTAAAACTACTTCTGGAATGGAGTTGGAGAGATGTCTCAGGTGCGGCAAGCACCAGCTGCTATTCCAGAGGAACTGGGTTCCATTACTAGCAAATGCATGATAGCTAACAGTCATCTACAACGCCAGTCCCAGGGGATCCTGGGTACTCTACTGGCCTCCACAGGCACTGCAGGCACTGCATTCACACAATACATAGACACGTAGTATACACATAAAATACTTTTTAAAATAATATTATTAAAAATGAAATGACTGCTAGGTTGGCGGGGTAGTTCAGTAGTACAGTGCTTCTTTATAACCTCTACGAACCACCCTCCAGGGAAACTCAGAGCAAGTATCACTGGACTATAAGCTAAAACTTGGTCAGCAGAATTCCAATAGGAGAAACTGATCTAGTGGAACCTTAAGGTATTGAACAAGGTAGAAAACTGAACGGAATCAGTATTTTAAATAAAATATCATGAAGGAATTGCTGGAGTGGGGCCAACCTTCACAATACAATACATGAGGCAAAATACTACTGAAGGATAAATTGAAAAAAATTCTTGGAGTCAAGTAAAAATGAAAAAAGAGCTTACCAAAACATAGCTAATACAATAAAAGCAGTCCTAAAAGGGACATTTACAACCGCAAGTGACTATACTAAAAATAGAGATAGAATATCACAATGTATCTAAGGCCTTACAAAAACAATAGTAAACCAAACTCAGATTCAGTACATGAAGTAATTAATATCTGGACAGAATTGATAAGATTTAAATAAAAGAAACACTACAAAAAACCAATAAAACAAAGAGTTTAGTGTTGAGGAATATTCTTTTATACTGTGTGAGGGTAGAGTCACAGGAAACATTGAGGAGGAAGGATGGGCAAAAGGGAGATAAGGTAAAGAGCATGTGGAAGAACATATATTAAATAATTAAATATATGGATTAATTAAAGTTTTAAGAGCAAATTAGAAACAAGTCTAAGCTAAGGCCACACTTTCATAATTAATAATGTCTCTATGCCATTTTTTTGTGAGCTAAGACCCAAAGAAAAAAAATCCATCTATATATGGCACCCAACATGGGGTCATGTATAAACATGTAAGGCCTGAGAAAACTAAAAAGAAAGCTAAATATGGAGTCAAACGTGCCTTCCTGGTGTGGCTTCTTGGTGACTGAGGTTGATCGGGTAGACTCAGCATACAGAGACTGCCTACAGGCTGGAGTCACTTGCCAGCACCATGTACCAGTGCCATGCACTAAGTAGAGCTGTGCTAGCGGCTCACAGAACAGTTTAAGATTTAAGATTTGTCTCATGTGATCAGAAAATGCAGCAGGTGTTTAGTAAAGCCAGATTAAGACACGAAAAAACCTTTAAAATGTATAGTATATTTAAAAATGTGCTTAGATGCTGAAAAAATAAAAGAAAATAGGTATAGAGTCATAGAAAAAATAGTTTATTAAAAAAACAATAAAGAGTAAAGTATCATAAAACTAAGCCATATAAGAATAGAAAATATTATAACATAGGGAGTTTATTTTGTCTCACAGTCTTAGCTGGCCTTTACTTTGGACTTGAAGTCACACTATCATAGTAGTAAAAGTGGGGGGCAGAGAAGTCTGCTCAACCTCATGGCCATCAAGAATGCAATAAAGAGAAAGGGGCCAGGGCAGGATATTCCCCTGCGAGCATATTGCCAGTACTTGACACTATCTCCTAAAGTTCCTAGGACCTCCCAAGATAATTTAGTAAGCTTCCAGCCTATGAGCCTATGGGAGACATTTTATATTCAAGCCATTATATACACATGCCTCTTAGTTTATATATCAAATTTAGTCTGATATAGTTTTGTATATTATGATTATGTAATTTAAATTCTAAACTGAACACTATAATGTACGATATGAGTAGATACATTTTGTTATCATATAATTTAATTATCCTTCTGTATTTTCTTTTGAAAAACAAGAATGTAAACATGCATTTATAAAGCAAATGAACTTACATTTTTGTCCTACACAACTATGTCTATTATATACATTGTTGTTTTCAAAGAAGTAGTGTTCTAGTTCTCCGTGGAGATTTTCTCTTTCTTCATTAACATTTTACACAGTATATCATTACTTGGATGTGTAAAATGAAATTACTCCAAGACTTTTTTAAAATAATGTTTTCTAAGGATGTCATACATATCTTGACCATATCCATTCGCCTCGTTCTACTTTTCTAAAATCTTTACCTATCTCCCTACCCACTTATGTTCATTTCCGTTTTCTCCTTCCCTCCTTCCTTCACTTCCTTCTTTCTTGCCTTCTTCCCTCTCTTTCTTTTCCCTCCCTGCTTGTTCCTCTCCCTTCCTCCCCGTCTACCTCTCTCCCTGTTTGTATAGGTCACCTATTCTTGGACATGGAGCCTGTCCTACAGTGTTGTTGATATACCAATTCTATTGAAGAAAATTGACTTTCCCTCACCCAGCAATGAATCTGATAAAAAGCTCCTTGACTGAAGAGAGACTCCATGTTCCTCACCTCTTCTCCATGCTGGTATTTTGTCAGGATTGAGCTTGTACAAGTCTTATACATGCTGCCACAATCTCCATGAGATTATATGTTCATCCACCCAGTATTGTCTGGAAAATACTGTTTCCTTGAAGTCATCTACCACCTTTGGCTCTTACAATTTTTCCACTCCTTTTCCACATAACCTCTGAGCTCTGAGGGGAGAGGTATGGTATAGACATCCCATTTAAGGCTGAATACTCCAAAGTATCTCATTCTCTTCATGTTGACCACTTGTGGTCTTCTATATTAATTTCCATCTATTTCAAGAAGTGTCTATGATGAGGGTTGAGTGATGCAAAGATCTATGGGCATAGAAATAAACCATTATGAGTTCTTTTATTGTTATGTCCATTTATTAGAGTGTTGGTGTCCCATCTAGCCACAGGTTCATTGACAGTGTCAAGTTTGTTGTGGTGAAGGCCTTAATTCCAATTTAGAAAAGTGACTGTTTGCACCCCTACCATTTGTACTACTAATGTACCAATGGGTATATCTTACAGGCAGTTGTTACTCTAGCTAATAGGGTTTATAGCTGGGGGAGATTAATGATTACTTTTCTTCTCTGATAGTATGTATAGCACCTTCCTGTAATTGGAGACTACTTTTTTATTTCCCAGACACCCAGATCTGAATAAACACACAAAACTATATTAATTACAACACTGTTTGGCTAACAACTCAACTCAGGCATATTCCTGGTTAGGTCTTCTGTCTTAAATTGATCCATCGCTATTAATCTGTGTATTGCCACAAGTCTTACCAGTAAGGTTCTTGACGTCTTCCTACTTCAGCAGCCACATGGCATCTGCCTGACTCCACCTCCCCCCACTCTCTCTCTCTATATATATATTCTTACATTCATAAATTATCATTATGGCCTACATTCCCAAGGTCATTGAGGAACAACTTCAATATTCCCTTGCGTATTTGATGTTGTTTTAAAGCAGCATCACTAGTACTAATGATAAAGCTACTGAATGAGATTTAGAAATCTTTGGAGATTTTTCTACTCTTAGATTGCTTATCTTATGGAATATTTGTAGCCAAAGAAACACATAAATTGAATAAATGAAACTATTTATCAATGGCATTAGGAATTAAGATGCTCAGAGTCACAGGAAACATCATAATTATGATGACAAATTACACACAGACATGGAATTTAGTGGCTGAGAAGCCATAACATCTAAGAAGCATGAGATCCTGGCATGCCAAGTCTGGCTTCTACTGACATTCCTCACTGCAGAACCTAGAACTAGCTGAGAACATGGCTGATTCCAACATGTGTTTGAGATACCTGTTCTGGCGTAGGGTTTGCTTTTAAAGACTTGTAAGGGTGTACAGAGGCATAGGTTGATAGGGCATAGGTATGCAAAGGTATAGGTTGAAAAACAGCTACTGAATGATCATTAGACTTTACATATCAAAAAGGAAGAATTTCTGAAATTGAGTGAAAAACTCCAAATCTTATAAATTTCATGAACCTGTGGTAAAAGCAAGCCACAGTGAAAGAAAATATCCCTTATTTGAAGTAGTCATAAAACCAACTTCTTACCTTAAATATTATGAATAGAAAAGGTAAATATTTATCTGTCTTTTTAGTGGATTAAAATGTAACCTGGTAACAACATAGACTGCTAGGCAATCTATAAAGAATGATGAAGCCATCAAAGCTCATCATTCTGCAACTGCCAGAATCAACTCAAATCATTGACCAGGAAACATCCAAATCAAGCGCTCATGGGAGCCTAAGTGCACACATATTCTTAGGACTTCAGCTCTACCATACAACCTGCTTTGCACAGACATAGAGTAGCTGAGCCTAAACCTCTAGGTCTTCTAAGGCTGAGAGACAAGCACCACAATTTCAAAATCAACAGGGACTATTCAAAATAAGTCCTTATACATAATAAAAAAAACAAAAGAATATTAAAAATAAGGAAGAAAATAAAACAAAATAGCAGTTGGCTAAATTATGGAGAGAAAACTACAAAGTGTATCTGTTTAGGATTTATGGTGGTTGTAATAGGTGTAGCCCCCATAGACTACTGTTTGAATGCTTGTCCATAGAAAGTAGCACTATCAGCAGGTGTGGCCTTGTTGGAATAGGGGTGGGCCTTGCTAGAAGAAGTGTGTCACTGTGGAGGTGGGCTTTCCAGCCATACATGCTCAAGCTATACCCAGTGTGGCAAAGAGTCGCTTCTGCTGTCTGTGGATCATAGAACTCTCAGCTCCTTCTCCAGCACCATGTCTGTCTTCATGCCACCACAACTGAGAGGCCCAGACCCCCAAAATATTCAGTGAGTCCATAGCCCTAGCCTAACGCCCTAGCAGCCTGTTCTGGGTTCAAAGCCAGGGAAAGAAACACACCCTGAAAATGGGACCAGAGCCAGAGGAAGAGACACTTTGTCCCCAAACCTAGAGGAAGATAAAAGTCCCCAGACCCTGAAAACAGGACCAAAAGAATGCAGTAAGCCCCAAGACTCAGAACATACCAAAGATATTCACTGTGGTCTAAAATTTAGAGCAAAAGGTAAAAAAAAAAAAAAAAAAAAAAAAAAAAAAAAGAAACGCAGTTTGGCCTCAGAATCAGATCCATCTCTGTCCCTGACACAAAACCAGCCAATCTGTGAGCAGGGAAAACAGACCAATCACTGAGCTCCTAGAGGCTTGAAGTTCTCCTTAGGCAGTTACTGGCAGTTGGGAATTCTCTTCAGGCCTGGAAATCCCCTGACATTGTATAGGGCAGCCAATCCTAAGCCTGGAAATCTGGAATTCCCCTGATATCACTTGGGGGACCAGCCAATCACAAACCCAGAGGCTTGGAATTCTCCAAGCCTCTTCCCCTACATAAACCCACTGTTTTCGCTACTGAGGTCTCTCCTGTCTTGTTCCTACTGTTGCTGCTGCTGTCCTTGTTGCTGGTGGTGCAGCTTTGGATAGGCAGAGAAAGCAGAGCTAAATACAGTCTCTTGGTGATGTTTGGGCATAACATGACAATAATGGACTAAACCTCTGAAACTGTAAACCTCCCCAATAAAATGTTTCCATTTATAAGAGTTGCCATGGTCAGAGTGTCTCTTCACAGCAATAGAAATCCTTACTAAGACAGGGTAGGACAAACCTTTGACTCTAAATGAATAATAAAAAAAGACAAACACCAGTTGTCCCAGGACCTGTCCCTCAATAGTTTCTTCAATCACTAATGGCATCCTGTTTTCTAGACTATTTCTTATAATATCCTTAAATAAAAGTTAATACCATTCCCTGCCCCCCACAAAAAAAAAAAAAACCAAAAAACCTAGTTAAAGCATCCCTACTGTGAAATGGCAACTTCTAATGGTCTGAAGCCTAATCTAGTGAGTTTCTGGATATCTACCATTCAAGCTCACATGTTACTCATGTAAGTAAAGAGTTGGCAGAATCACGTTCCTATGAAGTACTAATTTGGAACAAAGCTTAGCTTTTCACTGCTTCAGTCCTGAAAGTCAACATAATGATGCCTTGAAGTTGATTAATTTTCTGTCTTTGAACCAAAAAAAAAGAAGAAAAAAGCTATAAGTCCTATGAGCAACATCTGTACCCCTAAAATTGTTCTTGGTACAGTTTGCCTAATAATGAAATTTCAATGATTCATGTTGCTGAAATCAATCTACAGCAGTGGTTCTCAACCTTCCTAAAGCTGTGACACTTTAATACAGTTCCTCGTGCTGTAGTGACTCCCAACCATAAAATTATTTCATTGCTACTTCATAACTGTAATTTAATGCTACTTTTATAAATCATAATGTAAATATCTATGTTTTCTGATGCTCTTGGGTGACCCTCAAAGGGAGCAACCCACAGATCTATAGGTTCACGGTTAATGTCAGCAAAGCCCTCTACCTCTGAACCAGGCAATGTTACAGAGTATATGGTAGTCGTGACTTAGCTCTTGCTGTCCACATATACATGATTTAAATCCCAGCATCAATGTCTGAATGGATCATAATGAATTCTATCTAGTCATTGTCTTAGGTACAGAATGAAGAGCACTCTGAAATAATCCCATGAAAGTCTTGCCTAGTGGAATCAGGGTGTGCAGAAAGAATAACAGTAAGGTGTCCCCAGCTAAAGAGCCCATCCTTAACATCCACAAGGACTTGCAACACAAGAATCAAGGGCAACTCCACGGCTTCACAGTGCTAGCACACTGGCCTAAAGTCACACCAAGAATGATACAAGCAAATCCTTTTATTCTTTGGGGATAAAGCAAAACTCACCTGTAGAATCAGTGTTTTAAGAAATGAGATCGTTTTCCTTTAGTTTCAGGAGGCCCTTCTACTTTAATGGATCAAGAAATCCATTAAAGATTCGGCTATAGTCACTTTAACGCCACAATGCAGCTGGTATTAGAGCATAGCACTGAGGTGTTAGTGGCTTGAGATGAGTATCAGTTAAAGGAAAAGACAGATGCAGTATGAGCAACTGCCAAACAAGCACTTCTGGCCAAAGGAAAAACCAAAAGACCAATGACCAAGGAAATCTCAGGAGGCTGCTCTGTGTAAAGAAAAATAGTTGGTGGACATAGTGGCACACTCTTTAATCCCAGCATTTATGAAACAGAAGAAGGTAGGTATCTGTGAGGTAGAGGCTACTCTGGTCTACATAATGAGTTCCAGGACAGTCAGAGCTATGTAGAGAAAGCCTGTCTCAAAAATAAATAGATAAATAAACAAAAATAAATTCTGAATTAGGAAAAATGTCACCTCTCGCAACTCATCCTTCTATCAGCTAGGCAATGCTCACTCAAGGGTAGGCACACACACTAAAGGCAATTACAAAGAAATCAAATTATACTTTAAAAGTCTAAACAGAAAGCATCTGCAACCCTTGCCAGAATAGCATTTCTGATCTCAATTTTTGATTAATAGTGTGATGCGCATGGGTAGCATAAGCTGTACCTTTTTCTGGAAATACTCGGTATTCATGAATAAGTGTGGCTTAATATTCTAAAAATGGCAAACAATTTTTTAAAACATGAGGCTTAACAAAACGCCAAGTTCTAACCAAGATTAGATTTTAAAAGTAACTTCAGCTACACTGAACAAAAAGGCAAGGGAAAGAGGGGCGGAAAGCCATGTACAGATGCCTGCACATGTTGTACACAGCCGCCCTGCTAGCCACTCGGAATGAAAGCCAAAGAGATTAATGAGATGATTTCTAGAAAATGCTTTGAACTCTTTGGAAGAAAGGTGTTATATAAATGGAAGGTATTAGTTTTCTTATTCTAAGAGGCAATTTTATTCACTCCAGGATGAAACATAATACAACTGATATCCAGTCTGCTTGCTTTCAACAATAAAAATTAATCAATTCAGAACTCTTCCTAGAACTTTCCTTGAGCATACACCAGTTCCCTATTCAACAACCCTAATGCTGATATGATTATCATTTTTTAAACAAGTGCCTGGAGTCATGATTCCTTGCCAAACTAATTTAATATAAATTTAATTACAGCTATATACCGATGTGTCTGACTTTTGAGACTTATGCCTTTACCATCAAGAAACTTACCCCCACACATTTAACTCACACAAAGGAGGGTAACATCCAGTCCTTGATTTCAAAAGCTTGTGACTACAGAGAGACACACACAGAAAACCCGACAACTGCACTCTGATGTCACCCCCAACCAACCTGGTGCCTTTGGAATTGTGCTCAGGGTTCCCATGAAAGAACTTTTCAAAACTCTAGACCTTCCATCATAAATCTCCAAACTGCATTCTAAAATGTAATTTTATTCAGAAACTCTCCTAAAAGGAGCAGCAACCCTTCTTGGGCTTTTGAGCCATGCTTCCTGTGAACTCTCTCTGCATTTCTCAGTCAGAACACCGGGAGGGAAGCAGAACTCCAGGTGTGGGGAAACCCAGCAGGAAGTCATGCTGGGGCTTTCATCCTAGCCACAGAGGCATCAAAACAGTTGGATCTGTTTAAATTATGTTGCCTCTTCCAATCAGTAAGACATCCTGGACTTGTCTTTTACAACCTCCATCCTACTTCTCTGATTTCTGTTAGTCTCCTAGAGGCTCAAACAGTATAAACTGCATTTGAAGACATATGCAGCAAACGGCCTTTGCTGTTTCAATAGCATTACTGTTTTTATAGCTTTCTTAGACTTTAATGTAGACTCAAAAGATTTCTGTGTACTTAGCTGTTGTCTAGGGAGTAAAAATTATCAAAGGCATATGTGTTTTACCTTTCACAAATAACTATCTTAAGCATAGAACATAAAAGTTTGGAAAATAAGTAATACTGGGAGAGGAAAAAGTCAGTATCTATTCAAAGGAAATTTCAAGTTATTTTACTATGAATGGAGACAGTGAGAAAGAAACAAGCAATGAATACACATCATGGTAATTTGCTCTTAAGAAAATGTCTCAAAGATGCACAAATAAAAACTACAGAAGGGTTGATTCAAAGTCACCAAGATTACATTGCTCTAAGATTTTTTCTCAGCTATAATTTTTTTGGGGGGTGGGGAATAGAGCATATCTAGCCTAACAGAAACATCACAGCCCTATAAGCTATCAAGCTGCCATTCAAAGAGAAGCAGAGGTCATCTGACACGATACTGCCACACATCAGAGACATCAAAACACAAGGGCAGAGGTTAAATGCATTCAGAGAAGCAAAACCAGAAACAAAGAGTGGAGTTATTAATCTAATGCAGTCTAGGCACAGAAACACTGAAAAACACTTAGGAGAGGAGAGGGCCTATTTAAGAGTACAATACTGCAGTAAAGTGATCACTGGTAGTAAGTCCCAAAGCAAATCCAAGCTTCATGGAATTTCACTCATATTCTCTTGCTTTTACATCTACAAATCCTTATAAACTTGTACAAAATCTACCTAGACGTCACTATTATATATCAAAATATGAATGCTACGAAAGCTGTACTAAAAAAATATAGCCTTACTTAATTCCTATACTGAAGGCCTAATAAGAACAATAAAATGCTTTCATATAAAAGAAGGAAATAAGACAAAATTAGGAATCAAAACCTCAAAAATAAGAGATTTGCAGAGAGATCTAAAATACAAGATTTAAAGAAATAAATATAGAATAAAAGAAAAATTCCATCATAAATCTAATGTAGAGAGAAAATGAAAACTATGCAAAATTAGTAATAAGAACACACTTAATGATAACAAGAGACCATTTGTGCAGAATTTGAGCAGGAGTTCTCCAACTTTTTTCCTTCTTCAACTGACTTACAACAAAGAACTCAAGACTTCATAAAACAAACAACTCTACTTTTTAAAAAAAAATATCACTATCATTATTATCATTATTATTCTAGTTCCACTTTTAGAACAAACAACTAAAACTTCCATAAAACCAACAGTTCCTTTTTCTTCCTACAAAAGGAAATCAACAATCAGGAAATGACAAAAATCACATTGTATCTCCTTAACCAAATTATTTCCCTGTCTCTACATAGAGGCAACACTGCTACCAAAGCCGAAATAAAGGAGTTTTACAACTCATGTTCACCAAGGACACAGACAATGACAGCAGAGCTCTGAAAATTACAGGCTAGATTCTTAATGGAATACTGATTATCCAATGTCTTCCAATAATTCACAATTTAGCATCATTAGTGTCCAGTTCTCGTTACATAGGCAAGAAACAAACAACCATGATGTTGAAGGATAAAACCTCACAGAATTGTGCAGCATTCTGAGAAAACACACAAGGCCTTTTCTGGCCTACTAAAATACAGATGGGTAACATGTTCCCAAAGCAGTTTTCTTCAAACTAGAATGTTAAGGACTGGTACAGACAGAGAATACTAATCATGGGAGATTATATGGAAATTATTTCCTAGATCTTCAATTTCTAAAAAGACATAGGTGCGTGAGAAGGCACCTAAAACAACTCAGCAACCTAGACATAACTTCCCTCTTGTTTGCTGTTCTCCTACTGCTCCTTTTCTGCATTTTAAAGGGACACACTATCTGGTGCTCCAATGTTGGTCTCTGTCTCTGTCTCCTTTCATCTCCTGATGAAGGTTAATATTCAGGAGGATGCCTATATGTTTGTCTTTGGATTCACCTTCTTATTTAGCTTCTCTAGGATTGCGAATTATAAGCTCAATG
>NW_004949101.1:5745446-5763550 GCF_000317375.1 Microtus ochrogaster | reverse complement strand
GAGGAGGCAGAAATCCTTAATAAATAAAAAATAAATAAAAGAAAAAAATAAAAAATAAATAAAGGAACACACTATAGTTTTCCCAGGGCATTCAGGTACCACTCAGAAAGCAAAGCTCTACTAGAGAATAAGTTAAACCTCCACAACCAAAGCATATGACAAGGTACGTCTTTTCCTGTCTCACACAGAATATTTGAGGGCCAACCAGATGCCAGCATCTGGGACTCTGGCCTGTGTCAGGATACTCTGGATTTAGATGCAGCAGAATTCCCTGAAGCATGGTAAACAGAACCATGGACATGCTGATGACATTACTTAGCTTACTTTCAGTCAGCAAAGTCACAAGAAAGTTTGTACTTAGTTCTCCTCATATAAGTAGTTTAGCATCAGAAAACGATAAATGTCATGGATGACACAGAAATCAATACTGGCATATGTTTTAGACATGAAGAATAAAGAAAGATCCAGCCATCTGATACAAGGGGAGAATAAAAAGGGTCATTTGTCCGTATATCAAGAGGCAGATAGAAAAGGACCTACAGTCCCAAGAATGAGCAGGGTGGCTATGATGCCTGTGAGATCCTTACTACCGAGTTTCAGCATCACTGTGACCAGAATACTTGGTAATAACAACTTGAGGGGTAGATTGATCCAGGCTCATAGTTCAGATGGTTAGACCTGGTGAATTATATTTGCCGATTTGGGCCTGTTGAAGGGTTAGAACATTGTGACACAGGAGCAGATAGAGCAATCCATAGCAGATAGGAAGCTATGTGACAGGATGTGACCAGGTATAAAACAGACCATGACCCCATCCCAAGAACCCACCCCCAGTGACTTATTTCCTGCAGCCACACCCACCTCCTAAATTTTCAGCACATCTCAAATTAGCACCATCAACTGGTAATCAGCTTTTCAACACAAGAGTTTCTCAAAGGTGTAATCTGTCCAGCCTCCTGTCCAGCATCCTTCCCTCCACCATCTATTCCCCAAGCACAAAAGTGAAAGTGATGCTGTCAAAAATTAAAGTTGTTCGTAGCACATCAGTGATTAAAACTACCCCATGGCTCCTACTGGCCTAGAGAAGGAGCTACAGGCTGTCTTATGATCCCTGTCTCTCTGCAGAGTGACCATCACCTCTCGGCTTCACCACTGACATGGCATCCCACCCTCCAACTTAATGGTCTAGCCATAACTAAATGGTTTGTTCCTTCCTCCAATGTGCCAAGCTGACTGTCCCCTCACCCCTACTCCTGGCTTCAAAAGGATGCAGGACTCTCCCTCTCGCCGTTTCTCTTGCTGCTTTGTAATTATCTCTCCACCTATCTGGCTCCTTGAGAAGTCCCTGATCATCAAGGAAAGACGCTTACAGTGCTCATCAGTCTCTCCCTCATTCTGACCCATAAGAAGTCCTCAATAAATGCTTGCTGGGAAAAGAAACAAGCTTTTTCAAATAATCGGTTCCCTAAATATCTGTGAGGACGCCCCCAAAGGACATGGACCACTTAAGCTACCACAGTTCAGTCCAGATGCATATATAATTTCCTCTTGACTGAGCACCTTAAGGTTATCTCCATTCCTTACTGTTAAGCCAAGTCATCTCCATCTCAGACCTGAGCAACTTCCAATGCAAACACTTGCATCAAGAGTTTCTTATGGAGGCAAAAAGAGGGGGGCCCACTTGCAGGATCCATGTGTGAAGGTGCACAGTCCTGGTCATTTTCAGGGTCCATGTGGGGATGTGCACAGTCCTGGTGTGAGCTTGCCTCTGGCTCTCCCCTGGCTCACAGATAATTCCTGGCATGCTGCAGAGCTCAGTGCCAGGGTGAAGAGCCGCCTCCGACTCCCCAGAGCCAGCAAGAATCACTGTCTCCATAATCGTCCAATTTACAATGTGCCTAATTATAACTGAATAAATTACTTCTGTCACTCTGCAGAAATACTTAAAAAAAAAGAATAAAGTAAGATAGCAATAGCAATATTGAATTTCACAATTTTCAATACATACACACACACACACACACACAGGTGGTGGGGTGAGCACTCAAAGTCCAAGATACAGAAATGCATCCCTGGATAAAAATGGACCTCAATAGTAAAGTACTTATCCACCATGCCTGGGGTTCAATTATCAATAGCATCACAGGCCTAATGGCTCACACCTGTGATCTCAGCACTTGCAAGTAAGAGGGTCAAGAGTTCTGGACTAGTTTGATATAGTAGGAAAAACTCTTCATCAAAATAAATTAGTAAAAGTAAGAATAGGAATTTAAATAAACCCTCTAACATCTAATGAGGTAGAAGCATTAACTAAAAGTCTACCAACTAAAAAGAATACAGAGCCAGATTGACTCAATACAGAAGTCTACCAAATCTTCAAAAGAAAAAAAAATACCAATACTCCTCAAATTGTTTTGCAAAACAGACACTAAAGAAATGTTTCCAAATTGTTTGTATGAAGCAAGTATTACCATAAGAAAACCAGATAAAGAGCCTCTCAAAAAAGAAAAAATTACAGGCCAGTATCTCTGGTGAATATAGAAATAGAAAAGGTTCTGGATAAAATACTTGCAAATTAAATTCAGAAACAAATAAAAAGGTTATCCACCATGATCACGTAAGCTTCACCCTACAGACCAGGGATGATTCAACATATATAAATCAATAAGAGCAATTTACCACACAAATAGACTAAAGGACAGAAACCATATGATCACATGAAGTGCAGAAAAAGCCTTTGACAAAATCCAAGACCCCTTCATGACAAAAGGTACTGGAAAGACTAAAAATACAAAGGACATATCACAACATAATAAAGGCAACATACAAGAAATTCACAGACAACATGGTTTGAAAGCGAGAAGCACAAGAAATTCCCATTAAAATAAGGAGAAAGATTAGGATGTCCACTCTCTCCATACTTGTACAATAGCTAGAGGAGTAAGACAAGTGAAACAGACAGAGGAAATACTAATAGGAAAGGACGAAGTCAAAAAATCCTTCTTCACAGATTACAGGGTTTTATATATAATACCCTAAAGACTCCACCTAGAAACTTTTATAGCTGATAAATACATTTAGCAAAGTAGCAGCATATAAAATTAACATACAAAAATCAGTAACCTTCTTAGTACAAACAACAAACAAACCAAGAAAGAATTAAAGAAAACAATGCCATTTACAACAGCCTAAAAAAATCAAATACCTTGGAATAAATTCAACTAAAGAAGAGCAAAATTTATACGATGAAAATTTCAAGACATTGGAGAGGATAGCAGAAGACAGAACAACCTCCCATGCTCATACATTGTTAAGGTTAACTTGTGAGAATGCATCAAAATAATCTATGGCTAGAACACCATCACCATCAAATTTCCAACATAATTTCTCACCAAAATTGAAAAAAATATTAAGCTTCATGTAGAAACACACATACACACAAAATACCTATAACTAAGCATTCCTGAAGGAAAAAAGCAAACAACTGCTAGAAGTTTCTCAAATATGTGAATGTCAGGTTTTAAGCTTTAGATATATGTGTTTACTTAGAACACCCGCAAAGGTTAAGTAATAAAAGGCTATAAAAGAGAAGGGGATCCTTTAAGGAAGTAAAATGTAGTATGGAATAAGGGGAAAATGAAACAGGAAGGATTAAATGGGGTGAAGAGAAAATGTGCGGAAGGATCACTAACACTAACAGCCTTTGAAACAGTCATATGGAAACCTACCACTGCAGAGTTTCCTTAAATATAAACATATGCATTTGTAAAGGAAGTTCAAATGGGTTTATCCTATAAAGAGGAGGCAATACCTCTGATAGACACCATATGCTACTGAATAAAACCCCCAGAACCAGGAATGGGTTACTTCTTTTGGATTTGTTGGCCAATAGACTCCCATAAGACACCCTCTGTACATACACACACACACACACACACACACACACACACACACACACACACACACACACACACTACAGCGCACTGATACTGCTTATCCTTAAGAAATTGACAGTAAGACCCTATAGACAAAGATGCCACATGTTTGAGTCATTTAACATGGAGGAATTTGATTGGTATTTGTGGTGGTTTGAATAGGAACGGTCCCATAGGCTTATATATTTGAATGCTTAGGCCTTAAGGAGTGGTGCTGCTTAAGAGGAATTAGGAGGTGTGTCCTTGCAGAGGACGTATGTCACTGGGTGAGGGCTTTGGGATTTCAAGGGCCTAAGCCAGGCCCAGTGTTTCCCTTCCTTCCTGCTGCCTGTAGATCCAGATGTAGAACTCTCAGCTGCCATGTCTTCCTGTGGTACCACCATGCTAAACCATGAGGATAATAGACTAAACCTCCAAAACTATAAGCAAGCTCAAACTAAATATGTTCTTTTCTAAGATTTGCGGCGACCATCGCATCTCTTCACAGCAGTAGAACACAGACTAAAGACAGTATTCACTGAAAGCTTCTTCTCTATTGGCTAACTTCATGGTGGTGGAAGATGCTGTACATACTATCAGAGAAGAAAAGTAATCAGCAGTCTCAAGCACCTGTGAACCTTGTAAGCCACAGTAACAGTATTCATGACAAGAGATGCCCACTTTGTGTAATATTAGCATGAATGTTACAAGAGTAAGCAATCACTTTCTAATTTTATTGAAGGCCTACTCCACAAAATAGAACCCATACTTGACACTATCAAGGAGGTCAGGAACCTAGACAAGTCAGAGTCCCTAGGGGAAAATCCACTACTAATGAACTGCTACATGGACATAGCAGTAAAATGAACCCTAATGACTTACTGTTATGCCCAGAGATCAGTGCACAGTTCAGCCCTCATTAGAGAAGCTTCTTCTTGCAGCAGATGGCAATTAACACACCAACAACTGGTCAGCAAACAGAGAATGAGACTTGTGGAGTCCTCAGCCCTAAGTGGGCAGTCTATAGCACATCTTTTCCCCTAAGGCTCGGGAATCTATGTGGAAGAGGGTATCGAAAGATTGTAAGAGCCAGAGGTCATAGATGGCTTCAAGGAAACAGTGTTTTCCAGACAGTACCAGGTGCACATGTGAACTCAGAGACTGTGGCAGTGTGCATTAACACCTGCACAGGTTCAAGTCAGAGGAAAGTCCAGGATGGGGGAGGAGAAGTGAGCACCAACTCCCTCCCACAGTAGAACAGCTACTGGCCACACTAAGAGAGAAATTAGTTTCTTTAATGACATGACACCTCACATACTGAAAACACTCTGGGGCCGGCCCTCTGGCTAGTTGTAGCCCACAAACACAAACTGAACTCAGTGGGTTTAAAAGATTGAGAAAGAGAATATGAAGTTGGGTGGCTTGGGAAGTGAGGGAAGTTTTGGGAAGAATTAGTGAAGGGGAAAATTTGACCAAAATATATTTTATGAAATTGTTAAAGAATAAAAATATATTTAAAAAGAAAATAAACAGAAAGTATTTCCAGGCTGTCTAGCGTGTGCAGAATGAACAAGATGGGTTAAAGGAAGAGCAGCAGAAAGGATTGACAGCACTCCCATAAGTCCAAGTAAAGCCTTTTTAAATTTTTCTTTTTCTTTTTTAGATTTAAATGTGTGTCTATACATGGTGTCTGGTTCTCTTGCAGGCCAGAAGTGGTTGCTGGATCCCCTGGAACCGGAGTTACAGAAGTTTCTTGTTAAATCCAGGTCCTCTGCAAGAGTAACAAGTGTCCTTAACTGTGAGTCATCACTTTAATTCAGGTAAAGCTTTTTAGGAAACTTCCTAGGAACTGAAAAAGCAAATAATTCAAATAAGACCTTAATGCTCTTTTTAGAAAGCAGGTGGTTTCCTCTTGTGGAATATTATTTTAAGGTGTGTTACATTTATTTATGCTGTAGAAAATGTGTTTGATAATGCAAAGATGTGTTGCATTCTTTTATGATGCATTTGTTTAACTCTGTGAAGCTGTGTTACTTTGCCTATCTAAGACATCTGATTGGTTCAATAAAGAGCTGAATGACAAATAGAAAGTCAGAAGAAAGGATAGGCAGGGCTGGCATTTAGAATAAATAGGAAGAGAAATCTGCAGGGAGAAAGATCAAGGATAGATGATGTGGGATTACCCTCTGTATGCTGTGACTATGGTTTATTATCATTAGTTAATAAAGAAGCTGCTTTGGCCTATGGCAGGGATAAATATAGCTAAGCCAGGAAAATGAAACTGGACGCAGAAAGAAAGAAGGTGGAATCAGGCAGACGCCATGTAGCTGCTCAGAAGCAAGATGTGAGGTAACCATGAGCCTCGTGGTAAAATACAAAATAAAAGAAATGGGTTAATTTAAGATATAAGAGATAGCTAGGGATATGCCTGAGTGGTTGGCAAAACAGTGTTGCAATTAATATAGTTTTTGTTTGATTATTCAGGTCTGGGTGGCTGGGAAATGAAAGTACAGTCTCCATTTACAGATAGGGAGGAGAGCAAGACTCCAGGGGTCAGCCACCTAGCTATACAGCAAGGCTCAGAGAAACACGTAAAGAAGGCATATAGAAATAAAGAAAGATAAAAGCCCAGAGTCAAAACATAGACAGGATAATTTAAGAAAAGCTGGCTAGAAACAAGCCAAGCTAAGGCTGGGTATTTATAAGTAAGAATAAGCTTCCATGTGATTCATCTGGGAGCTGAGTGGCGGGACCCCTAAAGAACCAACTACCTCTCAAGCTGCCAGAACATGGAATAGTACAAACAAATTCTAATGAAAAATGGAAAGATCACCATGTGACTGTCAGCTAACTACCTAAAAAACACCTTAATCTAGGGACCCTGCTAAAGCAATTTCCTTCTGACCCCATCAACAGATTTGCTTGAAATTGTCATCTTGGATTGTTCCTGGGTCTTTCATCCAATGTCACTGTGAATGATGTACCAGTTCATTTTGTTAAATGTCATACTTGCAATAGCATTTCTAATGTTTAATAATTACTTATCAAAATGCATCTTACTTATGTTGCTTTGATAAAGTGTGTGCCACTAATAATTATAATCATAATTCACTCTGGAAGAATTTTTAAGTAATTTGAGTCTCATGGATACAAAAATATTTTAATTGCATTGAAATGTATTTGCATGGTTTTATGGCAAAAGATTATAATAGAATGATCAAAGAAAAACTTACAAGCACAAAAACATATTAAACTAGAAAAATTGCATGATAAATAAAATATACAAGTTCATGCAGAAATGAGAATTATCCAGAGAGACTATTGATGTTTTCTTCAAGGCTGATAGTTAATATCAAATGTCTATAATTTTAGATTCTAATATCATTTGAGAGTGGTAAGAATTTTATTTTAAAATATCAACATTTAAAATAGAATAAGCATCCCATCTTGTGCAAATATTAAATATATGGCCAAAATATAGTTTAAACATCATTTCCGTATGTTCAAAGGGGCAAACTTTGCTAGCAAATGTACGAGACATCTGAAAAGCATAGCTCACTGGTTCTGGGCAAGCTCTCCAAGCCCCATGCCAATCATATTCCTGGAGTACTTTGGACCCCACTGTGAGGATCTTCTTCAATGAACTGAACTCCAAATTCTTCTGTCTACCCTTTCACACTTACATCCTAACTGTCTAAAAGTGTTGGTTCTCAAAATGAAATAAAATGTCATTTGCCAAGGGTTAGAGATTAATTCCATGCTCTCTGAGAATCTGCTCAAGCTGAATATTTATCAGACACAAAAGAGCAGATGGGTTGAACTTTGGACTCCAGGAGGAGAGGCCAAGAACTAAGCTTCTAACTACCATGAATTCTGGGAATGACCTTTGGTAAATCACTCAATTGTCAGATGCTTCATGCTGGTTCCCAGCTATTGCAAAATAAATGTGGAAGAGATAAGGACTCAGCCCCACTGGAAAGGGGCCTAGCTAGAATTAATACCAGACTGGAAAAGCATTTTCTGCTCCTAGAAGAAAGAAATATTGGGACAATAAAGGTTGTCTAGTCATCTCTTTTTCTAGCCTATTCTCTCATCTAGATAAAACCAGAGCAAATTCTACACAGCTGAAGGCTGACTTGTATTTATTTGCAATGAATGGAAATATAAAAATTCTCTAATACAAAAATAAATAAATAAATGTAACATAAAATACTAATGATAAAAACTAAAAGCAGCTCTACATTAATGCAGTATAAATCTTCAGCCTCGCAGATTCTGCGAAGTGGCCACACTCATCCCACTCCATCACTCCCACTCTGTCCTCCAGTGGCAATGTGTGCCCCTTAAGTACTGTGTGAAGACACTTAAAGGTCCCATGAACTATTCACTACTTTAATTGATTTAACAGGTTATTTTAAAAACATGTAGCAGTAGCTATTCATATTCCTATAAACGCAAATGTATATGTAAAATCTCTACAAGAACCATTTTAAATAATTCAACAACTAAAGGTGACAGGAAAGAAAACACTTTTAGGCCCTTCAACAGGCAGCTAGCATCTGCATTTACATATATTCTCAACATTCATTTAATCGTGTCACATATTAAATTCTACATTCTGTATAGCCAAAGCTGAAAACAGTTCTTCCTGTTCAAAAAAAAAAGAATTACTGCTATTTTTAATGAATAGACAAATCATTCTTTTTTTACTTTTCCTTTTCTCTCCTTTTCTGTTAATCTTAACGGATTCATGAGGGAAAAAGACTCTCCCTAAAGCCTAGCTGCATCATTTCTTTTTGTCTGTACCTCAGGGCCTACTTGGCACACAGTAGGCAGATGCAATCACCTATTAAACAGGGAGGACAAGAGGAAACCAAATTCAGGAAAAGATGTGTCATTTGCACAGAAGGGGAAGAGCTTACTCAGCCCACAACAAACTACTAAAATTTTAGACTACTTTATCCAAATAGAAAAGAACACAATCAATAGAAAAAAAATTCCATGGACAGTAAGTGAGAGTAACTACTTTAATTTCAGATTATGCATTCTCCTCAAAATCACATGGAATATATTCCATAAAACTTGCTTCAATGGGTGTGAATTTATGTCACATAATATATGCTAAATTAGTAACATATCCAAAAAAGGAAAAAATATCTCTCAAATCCTCATAGCTCAAAGAAAACATTTTGAAGGAACATATAGATCAAAGGAAAAATATCAAGAAAATTCTCAAACTTTTGAATTAAAGAAAAATCAAAATGCATTTCATCAAAATCTGTACAATGAAGCAACAACATTGTACCTATAGGGAGATGTGTATGAATATACTAGAAAAAGAGAAAGATGAGTCATGTTTTATCCTTAAGAATCTAAAGAACAACCTAAATAAAAAGTAGAAAATTAAAAACGAGTATATAAATAAAAACAGAAAACCAATCAAGAAAAACAAATAACAAAAAGCCAATGCTCTGGGAAGATCAATAAAAACTTTTAAACATCCAGGCTACCTAAAGAAAAAGTCAGAGAGAAGATCCACTTGCTCTTATCACAAAACAACTTCAAGTAAGCCCTGTTCAAGGAGCCAGATCCTAGGGTAAAATCACCCTTAGGAGACTGTTACTTACTGACCTCACTGTGAGACGTCCAAGTTGGCCCAACGTATCGTATGGGCCGTGGGAACTTTCTAATGAATGCTTGCATGTGCTCATTTAGATTTTTGCTATTTGGGGATGAAAAGTTGGCTCATCTGTTAAGAGTGCCTGCTGCTCTTCCAGAGGACCCAAGTCCAGTTTCTAGCACTCATGTCAGGTCCATAAACAACACTCCATCTCCAGCAATTCCACCACCTTTATCCACCGCTTCACTAACACCCATGTCAAGTTCACACACACACACATACAAATTTTAAAAAGTATTTTTAAAAACAGATTTTTAAAAAGAAGTATTTTTGTGAATATATAAACTTTGGCAGTAAAAGCATTATTTAAGCAGGTTTACTATTTCCAAATAAGAGTAAAATATGCAAAAAAATCATCATAAGTTCAAAATCCATGTCTCTTTTCACATAAATATGAGTATGAACAAGTATTTTAAAAACTAAAACCACTTCTACTAGTATCTGCTAGTAAGTTTTGTCTTCTAAGCCAGGGTCTCATAGCATACAGTAAGAAGACCAAATTTAACTCTCTATTTCTTTAAATGAACTTTTATTGACACAGTTCTTTCCACTTTAGTGACAATGCCTGTGTCCTGTCTCCCTCTAGAAGCTGGAGTAATTGAGACACAGATGTGGCCTCCACACTCTGAATTTACCATCTGTTCTCTAATAGGAGAAGCCTATAGAGCTCTTAGCCAGTATGCTGAGACTTTATAGAGATGACCTTTGTACATGCATGGTTACATTAAGGTAGGTGCTGGCTAGATCTGGGTATGAGGAGAGAAACTGAAGCTCAAAAAGGTCACAAGTGGTCAGGTCACATACTCACAGGTCACAGTGAACACTGACCCCACAGTGTCCCTGCTCTACAGGGTAGGATGTTGGGGACGGTGGCAATTAACTTCAATTGTGTATAACTTCACTAGTACAGTAAAGGGTCTAAGACCAAATTAGAAAAGGGGGGGACATGTTGACTGAGAATTATTTTAAAACTTCATGATTGCCAGCGGCACCCCGGTATCACCAAGCTCATCTTACCACCCCGGTATCACCAAGCTCATCTTAAAGAGACAAGTGTGTTTCTCTCCTTTTGGCTATCAGACTGTTGAAACAAGAGACCCCCCCCCACCCCAAAATGAGAATATCCCCAGGAATTTCGTTCTGGGAGGAGAAGGCTCAGGGCATGGGGCCAGACAGAGGACAAACTTGTTTCCCAGAAAAAGAGTTCATGCACTTCTAATAAGTGGTCCCACAGAAGATGGGACCTGAGACGAGGTATGGTTAATGATAGGCAGGACCACACTTCTACCAGGACTCTATTTAAACCTAATCCTGTTGTCAAGATGCCAGAAGATGAACATGAGACAGAGTGTCATAGAAGCCCTCCAACTGTCCCTGTTCCCAATATTTTACTGTAACTTGTCTCTATAGTGGGCAGACAGGTCAGGTACTGTCTACTGACTTTACATCCTGCCCTGGTCTTGGCAGCCTAGCCCAAGCACACTTCCCTGAGAAAGAGCCATCACTGCCTGAGAGCGGAGTTGGAGGGCCAACGTGGAGCCTAAACCATGCACACCAATCCTCCGTAGATAATAAGCAGTGTGCAAGCTCTGAGAAATTAACCACAGCTATCTTCTAGGACAGTGGCTTCCTCTTTACCATCAAACATCCCCCTTTCTTCTACCTTAATAACCGACAGACTCCAATTTGCACCCTCCAAATACTTTTGTATGTAGGGCCATCCTGGAGGATGTCAGCCTTCCAGGAGCCACACCATTAAAGAAAGTTGGCTCGCCCACCCTGAGAAGTCATCAACTGTCCAGGAGCTTCTGGGGTAGGGGTAGGAGCTCCTCAGCGCCTTCCCACTCCATGCTTGAATGATGATTGGGCTGAGAATGCCATCATTCTAATAACTACAAAAAGGAAAGAAAACATAAAAAAGAACTCAAGAGCACTTTCGTTGTAAAGAATCACAACGATGGATGGAGATAGAGACAGAGACCCACACTGGAGCATTGGACTAAGCTCCCAAAGTCCCAATGAGGAGCAGAAGGAGGGAGAACATGAGCATGGAAGTCAGGACCACGAGAGGTGCACCCACCCACTGAGACAGTGGGGCTGATCTATTGGGAGCTCACCAAGGCCAGCTGGACTGGGACTGAAAAAGCATGGGATAAAACTGGACTCTCTGAACATGGCGGACAATGAGGGCTGATGAGAAGCCAAGGACAATGGCATAGGGTTGTGTTCCTACTACATGTTCTGGCTTTGTGGGAGCCTAGCTAGTTTGGATGTTCACCTTCCTAGATATGGATGGAGGGGGAAGGACCTTGGACTTTCCACAGGGCAGGGAACCCTGACTGCTCTTCAGACTGGAGAGGGAGGCGGGGAGAGGAGTGGAGAGAGGGGGAGAGGGGTGGGAGGAGGGGGAGAGGGGTGGGAGGAGGGGGAGGAAAATGGGAGGCTGGGAGGAGTCAGAAAAAATTTTTTTTCAATAAAAAAAAAGAATCACTTCAAAATGCACATTTTCTTAACCATGAGACATCAAAACTTAATGAAGACATTTCTCTCCACACCAAATATAAATCCTCTCAGAGAACAAATGAGTTGGGCCCAAAAAGTAAAGAGGATGTTGAAGGGTTCCTGAATGTTCTAAGTGAAGTCTGCGAATTCAGTTTCACAAGGTGTTTCTGACATTCATATTTGGAGATATTTCTCTTCCTTCTTTTCCCTGCCATGCCACACAACTACAAAACCCCCATTTAGTTGGTTTAACATGGTATTTCTCACACTCACTTACACACTCCTATAGTTAGTTCATCAACAAACATTTTGCAAAAGTCAAAATCTCAAGTCAATGCATTTTTTGTTTGTGACTTTTTATTATAATAAGGTTTAATGTATCCTGTGAAGGAGCGCAGAATAAGGGAGCACACCAGAGTGCTCACTGCTGTGCAGGATGCTGACCTGGGAATCAGAAAATCACCTGACACCCACTCCCGTGGAGTCCTGACAACTGTGAGGGCCTCTGATCTCCCAATGCATCGTGACAAGGGTGGCTAAGAGCAGCCCCGAGACTCCATCCACTCTGAATGCTCTGTCTTTAATTCAATGTGAAATGAGAGAAATGAGTAAGAAATTTCAATACACCACTTAAACACTTCAAAAGAAATACTGATGGTTCAGATAATGAAACTAAACGTGAAAAGCATCTTCAGAATATACGACCAGAATTTAAATTAGCTCACTACTTTCTTTGAAGCAATAATGAAGAAAAGGAGCATTAACTAAGAAATTAAGTTCTGCTGTGATCTGATGTCTGCCCTTTCTATAGCCTGGGCTCCTCTGCCCCTAACCACTATCCTACCAGCTCCCTCAATCCTGAAAGCCTCAGCTCCCCAGAAAAACAGCTGCTTCTGAGCTCAAGCCTTTCCTCCTCTACCCAGGACTCCCAACATCAAAGCAGTTTTGCAACTGTCCTGTCATTCACATGGCAACCAAGTCAGACAGGCACTATGGGCCCATTTCATAGATCACAAAACTCAACCCCCAAAAACCTAGGTAAGTCATGCAAGTCACATGGGCAGCAACTGGCTGAGTGAGGGGGCCTTCACCAGTATTCCCTGCCCCCACACAGTGTACCTGAGCCTGTGGCAGTGCCTTCTGCCTGCTTCCATATAAACAAGAGCTGGGAAAAACTTAGTCTAAGCATTCACTAGAAGACTCTTGGCTCTTAATGGCTGAAGCCAAAAAGAGAACTGGGCCTCCTATCCCAGATGCCAGGGCACCTTCACTAGTGTGGACATTCTCAAACACACAAAGAATGAAATGGAGAAAGGACACAAGGCAGAGTCAGTCTTAATTCTCTTAAGAACTCCTTAAAGCCAAAGATGAAGAATGCATGATATAAGCAGAAATGGTCATTACAAGACAAGTCTTAAGAGGAGAAACAAATCATTGAAGATGATGGATGGAGGGAAGAAGACGAAAGGGAAGAAGGCAGGCAAGCTTCCTAAGAGAACCAATCAGAATGACCACCTATGACACAGATTAAATGCCACTGTTTGACTGTAAAGCAGCATCCATTATTAAGAGCATCCATGTTATTTTTTCTTTATAGAAGCTATTAAAAAACTATTTTTGGAAGGATGAGAATGGAAGGTTCAGAATATGAAGATGTGTTCACATCTATGCATCAGGTTTCAACATGGCTACAAGAAGGCACAGGCTAAATAGTCACCAGTGCTAAATTCTTCACAATCTGTCTCCCACAGACCCTGCTTCTAGAACTCACCTATGGCCTATTCAATTCCCTTCAGCAGTATGGCCTGTCCTTTCCCACAGCTTCAGTACCAAGATCCTGGAGTTAGAGCTTCAAGGTTTGTTTTCCCTAACTGTAGTGCCATCTAGTGCTAAAAATCCAAAACACTCCCAACAGCATAGCTTCTTTTCCAGCTATTCTTATGATAAATGAATATGTTAAGACAAGAAAATGGATTGTTCTTAAAACACAGTGGCTTTGCCCATACCTAAGACTTCCACCTGTTATTGTGACAAGCCTCCTCATACAATAAGTAACTATAATAAGATATACTTACTGAGAACATACACATTTGGTTGTCACTACTTCCTTCTCAGATATTTTTGTTCTCTTTTTAAAAAAAAAAACATGTATTTTACGTACTAACAGCAGACTGGTACATTTTGATGCTGAAGGAATTCAGAGAATTCCTGTTAAATTTAACAAAAATCACTCTGGCTTATTATAATAATAAATACAAGTTATTTGTTCTAAATCAACTTTCAAAAACTCTGAAGAATAATTTAAATGCAAATGAAACTCATTATAGAATGGTTACTGGTTTCAGTATATCTTGTCTTGAATTCTACACATTAAAATTATGCTCTGAAACATGCAGGCTAGCCATGTTCTCTTCATGGAAGCGAAGTGCAACTTTGGTTCTAAGTGGATAAACCTTGAAAAGCCACTTCTAAAGGTAACTTAGTCACGACTGAAGGGCATCAAGTCAGAAGAGGGCATACAACCCAGCCCTGCTTCGAACTCTAGAACACTGAAGCCAAGCCATTTTCTAAACCTCGGTATCTTTGTTTAAAACAGGAAAAAAAGTAACAGATTGGAGGGACATGTGGGAGAAGTGATGAGTTTGGCCAAGGGGCTCCCACAGGTTCCTCTTCTAACCTTTGTTTTTACAAACAAGATGACCTCTGCGATCGATCACCTTCAGCACCTCCAAGTTTGGAGTTATTCAAACCACACACAGTATTATCACACTCTTAACTACTAGATGGGACAAAGAGTCAACTCAGCAACAAAGCAGATTTGAACTGAAGTCAGAGTGGGCCACAAAAAGATTTCTTTCAAAGTGTGTGTGACACCTGACCTGGTGACAAAACACATTCAGTTGTGTCTTCTATGACCTTGCACTTTAGGAATGGGCACATACTATCTAAATTACAACAATAAAAGATGCAGGAATCACTTCATTTAAGGGGATGTTATCTGGATGAGGATATTATAGAACATTCCAGGTTAAGTGAGGATTTGCTGACAGAGTAGATTGGGATCTTTGTCTAGGTTTTAGGTGATGCTTGTCAAACGTGAGGATGAATTCTAAGCAATCAGAAACAGAGCTAGAGTTTCCTCCTATATGCATGGTTATTACTCTCTCATTTTACAGAAAAAACCTCAGCCATCGATTGGAGGCAATGGCTTACAAGACAAAAGTCGGAAGAAGGGTAGACCAAAAAAGGAGCAGTCTGTCTCAACAGCGAGTAAAGAATGAACTGAGACAAGCAGAGCCCAACAGACCCACCTCACTTGGAGCACCTTGAAAGCCCTGCCCAGTGTGCCCCAAGCCCTCCTTAAAGACCCCGTGGACCATGTGAAGTGAGCTGGTGACTGGATGAGTGGCACGCTCTGAGACAGAAGAGCGGCAGCTTATGGAGTGAGGCAAACAAGAGAACGCCACCAGACTGCTCAGTGACCAGCGACTGGAGACATTAAATGCTGGGAAAACTCGCTTGATAAGGTCCAGGGAAGTCATTTGAGAAACTACGGTAATCAAAACTAATGGAAATTTTTTTCATGCCATTAAAAAATTCAAACCAGAATCATAATGTGATACAACTATACACTCACCAGACAGACTGACACTAGCGCAAACACTGCTGGAAACCGTAGGCCTCCTGGCAGGTAAAATCAGACAAACCATCAATACTCTAGAAGGTTATGTTCAATGTCTACTAAAGCTGAACATGCATCTACTCTATGATCCAGCATCTACTTTCAAAAATACTCCTTTCAAACATGTTTGTAAATTCACCACAAGATAGCATTCAAATGTTCATAATAGAGTTATTTCTAATAGCCCAACAAGGAGCAACCCAAGTACAAGAAGAATGAATCAATACACTGCGACAGGTCCACCTCATGAATGAATAACTACACAGCTACGACACAGCCAGGCATGAGCCAAGCCAGTTCAGTTCGTAAGACTTCATTGTACAGGAATGAAGGTATCTCACAAACAGAATATGAACAAGGGAAGTCAGTCACACAAATATAATCATGGCCTGCTTTCAGAAGTGAGGTCAAGTGGTTTCTGTGGAAAACAGTGGAGAAACCAAGAGGATATGGCAAGGGCTCTGGGGCACTGATAAGATTGTGGTACTTCACCTATTTCCTATATATAGCTACGCTTTGCTTATGAAGATCCATCACTTGTGATTTGCATATTGTTGTATAGTTGTCAAGATTGAGGAAAGGCTCTAGGGGTACATTGAGGGGAGGGATGATCAGTTGCTAGCAAGGAAAATGAATCTGAAGACAGAGAACAGTGGCCAAGTGTAAGTGCTCCAAGTAATAGTATGCCCACACAACTGCTTGTAGCTGCAATAAAAACCAAGTCCTTCTCTGATAAAGAGAATCCCTAGGTAGGACTACCTAAGCCAGCAATTCCAGTTATGAAGAGGGGGAAAAAACTGACACCAAGAGCAAAGGGTACAATTTGATCAACGTCATACTAACTAGTGACACAGTCAAGTATAAGCCAGCCCAATTCCGGTGATACTTAAATTATTTTCTAAGGATTTATGGCCTCAATTGCCCTGGATGGCTAATTAGGTTTCCTGTGCTGGGCATGACTTCCCTCCTGCTGAGTGAACGTTAAGTCCAATTAGGCAGTTGTTGGTTACCTCCAAAACATGAGTGCCCTTATTGTACCTGTATACTTATTTTGCATGTTGGTACTGGAAACTTAGCCAGCTTCCCAGGCTACTGAGGTCATGGACTGTAGAATAAAATCCACTACCACCACTCTGCTAGACAGTGTAATTGCTCACTACATTCTAAACCTTATCCTTACATGCACAGCTAAGTGTAGCTGCATCCCTCATCAAAGCAGCTTCTCTTCACAGCAACAACTGGACACAATGCAGAGGTCAACATGCCCACAGGGCACCCAGCTCCAACAGACACAGTTATATCACAGCTCTTGAATTTATAGCTCAGGGAACACTGTGGAAGAAAGATTTTAAGAGTCGGCATAACCAGGAAGTCTGCTGTGAAACAATCTCTCTTCGACATTGCCGGATAAACAAGACCAGAACAATGGCAATATTAATAGACAAGAGAATGTGAAAGAAGGAAAATTCTGTGCATTACAAGCACTAATGACTGCTAGAAGGAGCATCAGCTTCTCCCAGGGATAAGCCCTTTACTGTTTGCCCAATGCAGAGTGGTCAGTCCTGAAACCATATACACATAAATAACACAAACAGACTCAGCGGGTTATATTTATATTTGTGCACACAAACAGGAACATACATATGTAACAATAATAATCAAAAAGAGGCTATAAACTAGAAATTGGGGAGCTCAAGGGAGGTTAGAGCAAGGGTAGAATTGAGTTGGGCTGGATGAAAATGAGGAGGAAAGTGATATAATTCTATTTCAATTAAAAGCATACCTTAAAAAGACTTAAGTTTAATTATACAGGAATCAAGTTATCTTATTTATACTACCGCTCGAAATATAAAAGATTCTCAAGATGGGGCAGGCTCTGCTCATTTCCTTCAAAGCAGAGAAGCAGCCAAGGGACATACTTCTTACCACACTGACACAGCAGGGAACAGGGACCCCAGAAGGCATGAAAGAGAAAGTAGTCGTCTTGGGACATTTGAGCTCACTGAACACTGAGGATGGAACAGAGAACAGCTATCACTGCCCCTATAGTTTCCATTCTCTACAGACAGCACTCAGTGTGACAGTGCGCATCTGGACCATTTGTCCTTGTGGAGAAATCACATGCAAGGTCTCTTTTATAAGCAACCATTTCTTGTAACAAAGGGCAACAGAATAATCACACAAAAGAAAGTATGAAATAAAAGAACAATTATCCAGCCTAGACAGTTTGGATGCTCAACTTACTAGACCTGGATGGAGGTGGGGGTTCCTTGGACTTCCCACAGGTCAGGGAATCCTGATTGCTCTTCGGGCTGAGGAGGGGGGG
>NW_004949101.1:5732354-5744241 GCF_000317375.1 Microtus ochrogaster | reverse complement strand
TCGATAAAACTTAGGTAAACTGTACACCATACTCTATTATAAATATATGATAATTTATGTATCTATTATAGATAAATATTGTACATAAGTATATATTATATATATGCATGTGTATATAATATGTAATTATATATTATATGTACATATTATATATAATTACATATTATATAATAGAGTATAGAATTTATTATACTATATGTTAATATATGTTATATAATGTTATTTCTATAATAAACAGATATATACATTGTTACAATTTCTACAAGATAAAATACACTATTAAAATTGGTCTGAGTTGTTTAACAATTTTAGTGTGGCTAGAACTGCAAGCTGTGTACTCTAGTCGAGTTAGACAGTGCTGCCCTGAAACAATGCCTGTGGCACAAGAGATTCTAGATAGAAACCATTCTACATGGAAATTCAACTTCTCATGATGTGAAAATAATTTGTATGTAAACTATTTAGGGTAATAAAATGGGCCTATAAACTTAAAGAAGTGTTACAACCAGTTCTATAACATGTCAGTTAAATCTGTTAGCTGCGTCAATAGTATATTTTTATTGTAATGTTATAAAAGAGAAAGGCTTAAATATTACACAGTAATATGTAACTCATTAGCCTTCAAAGGTGACCATCTTCAGTGTCATCTCTGTTGTGCAAATTCATGGAAGTCAGAGCTATTTGGAAGTAACTCGTCTTATCTTTGTGACAGACAACTTTCTCAGGAAGCTGCTCTCACCTGACAAAGCAGACAGCCAAAAAGTACGAGCTATATATATATATATATATATATATATATATATATATATATATGTATGTATGTATGTATGTATGTATGTATATGTATATGTATATGTATATGTATATATATGTATATATATATCTCAGGGATTTATAACCATCTCCATTTCTGCAAGCATGAGAATATCTGAGCAATGAAGATCTGCAGGCAGCATAGGTCCATATTCCCTTTTTCAGAATAAGCACACTTGCTAATTACACTTCTTACAGACACAGGCTGCTCAAAACCATGGCCTTAGCAAGGAGAGTGGGAGTCCCGATGTCTAAGTAAAGCAAAACTGCTGCCACCCTTAAGCAGTGCAGAAGCAAAACTAACTAATTAGGGTACTCAGAGAAAGCAATCTTTTTAAACTTGCTTCTGCCACACAAACACGGGGGATGCCAAGCTGCCACACAGAGTAACCATGGCCGAATTAGGCACAGATGAAAGAGTATAAACCCATAGTCAACTGTAAATTAAGTTTTCAGGTATACAGGAGGGCTGGAAACATAATTCAGGTGGTAGAGTGCTTGTCTAGCATGCACGAGGCCCTGGGTTCTCATCCCAGCACTGCATAATTCAGGTGTGGGGGCACAAACCTGTAAGCCTGGCACTTGGGAGGCAAAGGATGAGTTTTGAAAGTTCTAGGTGATCCTGGGCTACATGGAAAACTTGAGGTAAGTCTGAGCTGAATCCCCATCTCAAAATTAGAGAAAAGAAAAAGACAAAAAGGGTTATAAAAAGGCAGGCAGGAAAACAGAAGCTTCAATTTCAATACCATAATCAATTTGTAAAGGGAAGCCATGTTTCTATACCTGGGATTTACTATGCATTATCTTGACCCTGTCACGGGAACAGAGAGGCCTCTCCCATTAATGGTAGAAAGTTCACACCACAGCACTGATGTTCAGGGGACCCTTTCTTGGAACCCCAAGTGGAATATGAAATTCCAACTTCATAAAGGAAGTACTCCAAATATTTTCTCGTAAGAAATACATGAATAGATCAATGACCACACACCTCCTTTTTGCTTTGCATGTACTTATATTTTACACTACAGTTGATATCTAGGTTCTATGTCTATGTTAGAAAGTGCATTCAGTGTCCCTAAGGTTGGCCTGGTATGGATACCCCAGTACCTACTAATTACAGTAAACAGCTCACCCCCCACCCTAGACCCTAAGATAGGCTCAATTCATCACTAATTGGGTGACCCATTCCTTCTCATGGTGATGACTGTAGATATCCACAGCCTCACAGCCTTGCCCAACCAGCATGCACCATCTCCCTGACCACAGAAACCAGCTAAGAAACCTAGCTAGCAGTCACTGAAAAGCCTGGGGGTTGCTGGGTGTCCGAAGCTCAGGTGAGAATTCAGACGGTGGGGTGAGTAGACATAGTGCTGGAACTGCTGACCTTAACCTTGCCAATCACGGGAATTCAGCAACACAAGGCCTGAAGGCAAATACCCAAAACACAGAATCAAGGAAAGCCCCAGACAACCAGATCCCTGACCAAGCCATTCCTAAACCTCTCCATATCACTTTTTCTGTGACCTTGTTAACATTCTTCACTATTTAAAGCTGCTTGGAACTGAGTTTTCAATTATTTCAAGAAAATAAACATACAAAATGCTACCTGATAAAATAAATGTATTTTAAGAGAGTCTATGTTGCATTTGCATCAAGTTTAATAAATTTTAAAAAGTTTAATAAATTTTCATATGCAAAATATGAAAATTTTTATCTGCCCAATTAGGAAGGCATATTATTGGTAGCCTAGTTTTATATCAGAGAATGATTCACTAAAGTGGTCCAATAGCCTGAATGATATCAACCCAATGCTGACTGTGTGAGATGCCTTCTCAGCCCTTTGTCCATACAAAGTCAGTTCATGTGATAGGAACTACCACTACCTGCATCTTAACATGGAAGTCTGGTCAATGCAGCCAAGGCCAGCAAAATGGTCAGTGGCAGGTCCAGGGTAAAGGTCATTAGTCTAAGAGGATAAAGGACCTTCTTGCTCCCAGGTTCAATGTGACGCCACTGCCACTGCCTAATTCAAACTCATCTCGGAAATCAGATGATTCTCAGGTAAGCTAAATGTGCACTGGATGACTGGGACAATCAACTTATCTGTACCAACTAACCATGGTCCCATAATTCAGCACCCAATCAGTACAGGTGTACAGAAAACACACTTCCATATAACCAGGTAATCTTTTCCTCCATGTGATGGCAATAAATATGCAGCAAGAGCGTACCAGCACACATGCTCCATAGCAAAAACAAAAGAAAAGGCCCTTATGTATTCAAAATAATTTATCATAGTACCAACATTTAGCAAGGTGCATTTGACTTATTCTCATCCTTTTGCTCCAGGAATATTATTCAAAAGCAAGAACCAGCATATACCCAGCAAACCTTTATTTGTGAGCAGCTCCTGTAAGGAGAGAGCTGCAATGGAAAACATGGTTGGCTTGGCATTCTTAACCTCAGAGCTTGTCGCGGACGGAGCGCAGTGCTTCCTCTGACCCTGCCAGGTACGCTGCAGTGCCGCCAACCACCTCCCTATTCATTATCAAGTCCTGCTTGCAAAGAACAAAGAACTTTGCTTATTACTTTGCCTTTCTTCTTAAAGAACAGATTCAAGAGCAGAAGTTTAGGAATGGAAGAATAGAATCTGCGGAAATTAACAGCATGAGTGGAGCCTTAATGAGAGGTTGAAAAATTAACAACTGCACACTGCAGAAGTGCAAAAGCATCTTTCTCACTTGTGTTGAGATCAAGGAAGAGACAAAGGACAAAATGTGTCAACACATTTCAAAAAGACTAAGTGCTTTGCCCATGGGAGTACTGACAGTGACTTTTGTTCAGAGAGGCATGAGGTCACCTACATTGGTATATAGGATTAACAGATTGCTTGTAATAATCCTCTCTCAACTCATCTTTATTGTATGGCCTCCATCCCCGTTCTCCTTTCCTTCAATTCTACCTACTATGAACACCAGGAGCACACACACAGTTTCCTGTGGGGCTGCCTAGAAAGGCAAAGAGACAAGAAAAACAGATTGGAAAAATGTTGATGGGAGATTAGGGGGAGGGCAAGAAATAGCTTGTCCTGAGCCTGTAGATTTATGTAACCTGCTCCCAGCTAACTGTGGTTTCAGCCACATATAAGCTTTAGTCAAAGAGACACTGGCAAAAAAACTGCTTGAACATTCTTGCTGCTTGTAGCAATAAGGACTGTGAGATCACCTTAGTAATAACTAACATATTGGTAGAGAGATAAAAAGTCAAACCAGCCCCAACTGACCTGGAGCCAACTACCAACCAGGAGGATGAAGCCATCTCCAACCTGTCACAGCATACTCCAGAGGAAGACAAGGGACACTAAAATCCACAGTGTAAGCCTGGGCCATGCAATCATGGGAAATAGCAACTGTCTGCTTAAGCCAGGAGGATGTAGAGAAAGTCTTCACGCTTGTCCTTAAGTATCTTAGAAATAAAAGAACACAACTAAGTCTAGTAATTATTTAATGAACTTTTTCTACATAGGAAGAGTACCAGAACATAACAAAATAACAACCCCAGACCTCAAAAGAGTTTATAATTTTAACAGAGAATGAAAACATACAGATAACTACCATGTACTGTGATGGATAACACATCAGCCCCTTGCATCTCCATAAATGCCTATCACTTATATCACATTTACGGACCCATTCTTCCCAACAACTTCTCCAGTAATGTACTGCAGTGTATCCATGTGGACCTTAGCGCCACCTATTCATTCAATGTCCAGACCCAAGTAGCTCAAACAGAAACTGTTAATAAACAAGTACCTACATGTTCATAAAGTACTCTATGTGTCAAAGGCTTCACAAAGAGGGGAAGAAAAAGGAGGGGAGGCAAAGAGAATAGACACACATAGACTCTACAAATTCATTTAGCATAAACTATCCTTAAAGAATTATATTGAAACTAAAAATTAAGATTTGCTGCTCTTAGTCTGAGGCCACAACCAGTTTGGGAGCCTCTATCAAAAAATGCCCTTTAGGCCTGATCCAGTAGAAATCAGAGGATGAGATAGGACAACCAAAGATGAAGGGAATTGTACAAAGGAATACCCAAAAGCAGGAAGGAAAATGTTCGTCTCTAGATGAGATCTGTATGAAATACATATTCAAAAGGAGTGACCTGAACAAGACCCACAGCAATAAGCAGGTACTGAGTTGGGCTATGTTTTTTCCCAATGAAAATCACACGAAGAAGAACCATGATGTCTGAAATGCCCACCTTGGCCAATCCTGAATAAATGTGAATGATCACAGTACTGTCTCCATGAAGCCAAGGGAATACATGGTGTTACAGTCATGTCCTGTACAGCAGGGCTTCAAAGGTCACACAGTGGTTCCATTACGTTATCACCTAGTGATGCTGTACACATCTTAGCTTGTGCTATGATGCTAATACTAGGATACAATTACCTGATAGCACACCTTTCAGAATGTGCTCCCACCATTAGGAAATGCATGACTGCATTTCATACTGTTCAAATTGCAGGAATAAACTATAACTGATAGGATCCTGGCCATCAGGGACTTCAGAGTGTGCTTGCCTTGGCTCTCCCTTTGCACAGCCACAATACCATGCCTGTTGCTTGGTGTTTGTAGCCATTCATAAAACAGCTGCTCAGAATCCCTGGGTCCACTTTCTGGTCTGGCTTGTTACCAATCCCAGATGTTTTTACATCTCAGACTAGAGTTTTGAATCAGGGAATGGCTAAAAAGAACTTGATACAAAAGCCTATATTCTACGGATGAAAGCAATGTCTCAAAATTTGGGTTAAGTTGATGACCATAAAATCTTATCCCAGATCTGCCCTCTGGTTTAATTTTTAACCAAGAACATGGAAGATACTACCGAATGAAGGGAAAATTGTGTCTTCCCCATGCTTGGTGTAGGTTCTCCAGAAAGCAGAGGATCCAATTCCCTGGCCAGGGAGACCCGGAGAACCACAGGAAACTCATTTCACAAACCTACCACATCGCAGGCCTGCTGAGCGATGGCCCAGTTAGGAGTCTGCTTCAAATCCATCCCTTCCAGTTCAAACAAGGAAACTGCAGAGAGCCAGGGAAAAACTCTTTTATAGATTGCTGTAATCTTGCCGAGACAAACAGCTCAGCTGATTCACTCTGTCATAAAACAGAAGTAGCATGCTTTTCCTCAGAATTTAAACTCAGAAACCTTAAGCCAGGAAAAGATCCTGTTTGCATTTTATTATATTCCCTGTTACTTAAGGAGCCCTGAAGGAGTAAAGGCGCTCTCTATGTGCTCTCCATCCCAGCCATGAGCTTCTTGTATTACCCAGAGAAGGACTAGCAAGCCACCAGCACAATTCCAAATTGAACTGTGTGCATTCTTCTCTCATCATTATGTGGGTTCAAATACGCCCCATTCAGCAGAGCAAACACCAACAGGGTATAAGGAACTCAATAATTCCACACAATTAAAACCTGAAAGTAACTTCAATGCAATTAGAACACTTATCAAGGAAACTGCTGGTGTGGGGGTTGGCGTGAGAGAAGCCTGCTTGTTCTCTGACAGTTGGAAGCCCTGTGTGGGGCAGCTGAAAACACAAAATCCAGCCAGGCACTGGAGTGATCAAAGACAGTGTCTACCGCAAGAGAGGTGTGCAGTCTGCAGAAAAGCAAGACTAACCAAAGCTGGAGGGACTCAACCAGGAGCACTGCCTGGCTCTAAGTCCCTGGCTGCAGAGCGGTCCAGACACACACACAGGCCATGCTCCCTTCTGCCACACCATCTGCCACACGGCTGCCAGTTTTGCACTGCAGTCCTAACTGTCTAAGATTTATTTTGAAGCACAGAGCTGAAGGAGCTCCTTGGAGGTCAGATAACATACCTTGGGCATTTTTTATTTAACCGTCTATAAAACTCTGGGACAGAGAAACAAGTGTGTGCAAAACTGATAAACCAAAAAGCAGCAAAAAGACAGAGGTGGAGTGTGGGGATCAAGAAAGAATTCTCTAATCCCACTTTGAAATGAAAGCTTGGAAAATTCAGCAGCCCTAAAATATCTGGGATTTATAATATGCCAGACCAGGAGGTGTACCCAAGGGTACACCATGAAACAGACACAGTATTGTGGCTGCCCAAAAGAAGAACCACAGCAAGTGCACTCTACAGCTCCCAATCGCCAGGCTTGCAGAAGCTGGATTCATCCTCAGTGGCAGCCCAATTGCTGATAAACTCAGCCAACATGCAAACCACATGCCAACATGTAGGACCAGAAAGACAGGCTGAAAAAGAAAAGGAGGGGCACACTGCCCTCAGAAGGTGGCAGTGCACCCAGAGACCAGGTACAAACAAACTTGGGCATCAGTCAATGCTAGCCACAGAAAAGAAGCCACCTTCACTGTTTAAACCCCAGGGACTTCAGTACAGGCGCTGCTCACTCACTTGTGACTGGTTACCATTAGCTGTAAGAGAGTTGCTGAAAAGTCACCAGGAATGGTGAAGTCACCCACAGACAAGAGGAAACCAACACTACCACAAGATGAGGACCAAGAGAAGTGGATGTTTCTATGGGTAGTGTTGCCAGGCAGAGCCACAAGCACCATGGGCTAGTCCCTGCTGGCAGGACCTGAGGCCATGGAGAAGAAAAGCTGCCAGTAAAGAGGCTTTCAGCTTCCCACAGGCTCAAGGGAGCCTGGAAAAGGTCACCCTGTTGGGGTCAGCCCCCACAGTATAGGACAGAGCAGAATGGATCTGAAGGCAAAGAATCCAGGATTGCCTACTTTTCCCAGTGTGGCAGCTCTGTCAGCACTCCAGCATGAAGGTACAAATCCATCTCATGGGCACTGAATAAAGTAAAGATTCTAATGCATGGACATGGGGTGGAGTACAGATTCAGAGATCTCTTTCCTTCCTGCCTCACAAACACCACTCACTGATGCTGCCCATCGTGAACCACACTTTCAACAGGCCAGGTTCTAAATGATCTGGGTTAAGGATGGACTGTGATGCAGAGAACCCAGCCACATTCCTCCCAAGAACAAACCACAGTGTCATGCATGAGGCCTTCGAATAGAGGAAAAATGCAGGGAAAAGCACAGGAGATGCGGTCCACACAGTAAGAGGTGATGTGTCTCACCCAGTCCTCACATTTGAATAGATCAAGGTTATAATGGGGTATGCTGTGTAGCCCCAATGTTCACATCTGAGGCTCTAAGGATACGACTGCATCTACAGACAGGACTTTAAGTTGAAATTAATTCGTTGAGGTTACTAAGTTAAAGTAAAGCCAGTGTAAATGTGGTCCTCATGAAAAAGTTGACTGGGACACACTGAGGATGGCCAAGGACACAAGCACCAAAGGGAAGGTCATGTGAGGACACAGCAGGGGTAGCTGTCTGTGTGCCAAGGAGAAACGGCCAACCATGGAAGATCTTCATCTTGGAGTCCTAGGCTCTAGGACTGTGATGGGAAAAAAAAATCAATCTGATGTTTAAACCATCCTGACTGTGGTGTTTATTTATGGCACTCTTCACTGATTAATACAATGGGCTTCATTTTTGTTTATTACTAACTGAATCCCATAACCTTTTACTGAATGCTACTCTGTGAGAAGCAGAGCCATGGGAGCTGGCTTACAGAATGGCAAATACAGTCCTGGCCAGCTCCAGCTCTTGACTGTCCATGTGAAAGACAGAGATAGAAGCAGGGACAGCGACACCACCTGAGTCAGACAATGGAGAATATTGTACCAGATTAAAACCAAATGCCATAAAGCACAGAGGAAAACAAAATCTATCCTAACTAAACGGTGGGGGCAGAGGGCTCCAAATGGACTCTGACAGGGGACTAAAAAGAGTAGCATTCCTAATGACGGAGCAACCCCAGCCAAGACTAACAGACACCACGAAACCCAACATCCTGTTGCACTTGGGACCAGCATGCCATCCAGGAGTGTGAGTAGAAACCCCAATGGTGGTGGGGCAGACCCACAATAGGACAGTTGAAACTGAACCGACAGCCCAAGCCTCTCGGGGTGAAGCAAGAGAGTTTGTAGTTTAGAAAACAAAGAATAAGAAAAATGAGAAGGCAGCCTAAGGAGCAAGAAAGGGGATACAGAGCACAGTCACAGAACTGCCCCATACCACCTGTCTAAGATGTGCCTAAAACAGTGGTTCTCAACCTGGGAGTCACAACCCCCATAGGAGTAATATATCAAATATCCTGTATGTCAGATATTTACATTATGATTCATAACAGTAGCAAAATTACAGTTACCAAGTAGCAATTAAATAATATGGTTTGGGGTCACTACACTATGGGGAACTGCAATAACGGATAGCAGCATTAGGAAGACGAGAAAGGACAAACACACACACTATAATCAATTACTTTCAAAGTGAATGTGAACATGTCATCATCTCCTACCCTTCTACCTTAGACACAGGGAATCAGCTGGCACCAACCACAATTTCAAAGCTGGAAACAGGAGCACAAGGAAGTAAAAGTCACAGCCCAGTAAGAGAAAGGGAACTAAAGCCTGAGATACCATTCCTGAGTTAAGAGACCAAAGCTTCAGACCCCAGCCACTGGGGCCATGATGCTACCAGCTCTGCTTAAACAAACAAAAAAGTCAGCAGTTTTGATTAGAGCATACAGTATCCCAGGGACTGGCATTGTCCTTCTAATGCCAAGCAACCAGACCTTGGATTTTACTATTCCCAAGCAAGGGAAGTAATAGGCTGGATACAGAAAGAAGGGGACTAAGCTGTTCCTTGCTTCTGAGCGAGCATTCAAGAGTTCAGAATGTGCTGAGATGCAGACAAGTTCAACATTCAGGGGACCTTCAGGCAGCACTGACTTTAATGCTAATGTCTGAGAGGACAGAACCCTGTTTTCCTGGATCTGCTCCCCATATTGATAAATTAACCTGAAGTCCCCCATCTGCAACAGGAAGGGAAGCATGCAGCACTGTATGCAGGGGTGGTTCCAGGCACAACTGATCAGCTTACAGAACACACTGTAGAAACGCAGGAGAGGATTACAGAAACCACACAGGTACATGTACACACCTGAGCAACAGCAGCCAATTCCTACACAAGATTTTCAAAATAAGCATTTGAGTAGTGTTCTCTACCACAGCCCGCAGGCAGTGTCTTCCAAAAGGAGATAGAGAGAGCCCTTAAAGCACCCAGTGAGGCCAGAGGATGAGCACAGCCTAAAGAACAAACAAGCAAGGGAGGGCAGGAAACCGCCCTGCCTTTCCCATTACCTTTAAAACACAAATTCTACTTATCTGAAAAGTCATGAAAAATAAAGGTAATTAGATGAATGTAAAATGGGATGCGAATCAGAGGAGGATATGACTTCAAAGCCCAGAATCGCTCAGGGGCAGGGGGATCTTTTATAAAATATTTCAGAAGCTTCACTGTTGTGATTTTATAGAAGGGTAGAAGAATTCAAGATAAAATTAGTTACAGTCTAGGGATGTCACTCTGAGGCAACCTTGCTCATGCAAGGCTCTAGTGCATTCCCTAGTGCCAATGCACCTCTCTCTCTCTCTCTCTCTCTCTCTCTCTCTCTCTTATACACACACACACACACACACACACACACACACACACACACACACACACACACACACACACCGAATGTATACGGGGTTAGATATACACAGCAGAAATAGCAGAAGATGATGTTTAAGTCCTACAATGTACTGCTGTTGTGCCTCTGGTCCTACCAGGTACCACTTGTGCTAATAACTTTCAAAGTGTTTACTAGACATGATTGCTCTTGTTCTTTAAATGTGGCACACTATTCCTGCATCTTTGCAAACTTCCTGAGAAAAGCTACCCTGTGCCATAGAAAGTCCAAAGGCCTGGCCTTTAGGGGCTGCTACCATACCACTCAGGGGTCTTAAACTTCAGGAACAAACACATCTCCCCCCTCACGGCAGTGCTTATTCTAGCATGACTATTCTGAGATATGCATGAAAGCTCCGCTCAGCTTCATGCACCATTGTCTCTTGTCAAAGGCAGGCTGCGGTGTGCTCAGTGGTAGGGAATTTGCCTAGCATGTCTAATACCCTGGGTTGAAACCAGAGCACCAAAATAAATAAGTGAATAAATAAATTCTGAACAAAGGAAACACTGAGAAGCACGGAACCTTAAAATAGCATGCCTTTCTCCTTGGGAACGGAAGGAGAGAAGGAAATCTGAAAGCTGAAGCCTCACCTAACACTGTCATTTGGGCTCCTGCAAAGAAAGTCCCCAGGCCCATAAACCCATTTCCACCTACATCAAAGCTGAGCATCACCTATAGCTCAAGCAAGGCATTTTCATAACCCCAGAGAGGGGCAGGAAACCTCGCTGACACAAACAGAAGTGGGCACAGTATATTGCTGACCCTGGCTCTATAACTCAGGCCTCCGAGTATGCCCCACAAATCATCCAAGCATGCCATTTCACATGCAGGAGATCCAGCTTCATGCACTGCTAACACATTTAGCTAAGCCCTGCTGAGCTTGGCCAGTCAATATTACATGGAGCTTCCTTTTTATCCCTAAGGCACTTCACTGGACCTCAGAAGCAACAGGATGCCATCAAAGCAAAAAGTTTAACTCAACTCCACACCCAGTGCAGTGTGAATCTTTTCTTTTAGGAGATAATGCTTTGGTAGCTAATTAATGGGATTTAAAAATCTCATCCTACCAATCAAGTGAGTCAAAATAACAAGGAAACTTCTAGTTTGCAGCACAGAGCATGAAAAACGGAGACCAAAATTACAGGTGTCCCTCCCTAGTGTGTATTGACAGAAATACATACAACCATCGTCTAGCCACAGAGACATGGAGAAATTGAATGGCAAATCAGTAGTTTAGAAATTCCTGTAATCTGGAACACGACAAGGATGTCCACTCTCTCCATACCTCTTCAATATAGTGCTTGAAGTTCTAGCAATAGCAATAAGACAACATAAGGATATCAGGGGGATTCGTATTGGAAAGGAAGAAGTTAAACTTTCATTATTTGCAGATGATATGATAGTATACATAAGAGACCCCAAAAAC
>NW_004949101.1:5720786-5730219 GCF_000317375.1 Microtus ochrogaster | reverse complement strand
AATCGGGGGAGGGGGAGGGAAATGGGAGGCGGTGGCGGGGAGGAGGCAGAAATCCTCAATAAATAAATAAATTAAAAAAAAGACAAAAAAAATAAAAAAAAGCTGTAAAAAAAAAAATTAAAAAAAAAAGAAATTCCTGTAATCTAATCATGCTATGCAAGTGTGTTCTATAATGATGCCATGAAAACCAACTTTGTTCTTAATGTATTGCTTTTATGTTGACCTTAACAAAATTAGAAACACAGAGTCTATGTCCTTGAATAATAGGATTTTAAATGTACTGAGCTTCAAATGGAGAAACTCCAACAAGTAAAAGCATATGTGTGGAATATCACAGTAACGTGTGCATGTTACAGTTTTCAGTTTTGATGTGAGCTGTCACTCATGACCTAAGACACTACCCTCAGAATCATAGGCCACAGTTCCAAATTGGCTTCATTAATCTTACCTTAAACACAGCACATACAGCCATATTTTAGATGAGAGAGAAGTTACCTACTTAAGCCAGTACAGTAAGATTAAGACACTTTTCACAGCCCTTACTTTCAAAATATTTTGGGTTTCATTCCATTTGTTTGTCCATTCCTTGGTCAATTCTTGAACCTAGAAACAAAAACATAAATATATAATGATTTTATTTAAAAACATAAATATATCAATATTTTATTAAATATACACTGCTTTTATTATATATTAAATATATAACAATTTATTAAACATAATCTTTATCTAGAACAGTTTCTAAATGTATAGACCCTATGGAAAAATGAACTGTGTGTATATGTCTATATATAATAGATAGATAGATAGATAGATAGATAGATAGATAGATAGATAGATAGACAGACAGACAGACAGACAGACAGACAGATAGATTTAGCTAGCTCTACTCCTTGAAAGAACCACCACCAACTATAAACCAAACAGCTGATCTCATCAACAACCTACGTTGCAGCAAAGGAAAGTGACAGAAACATGTCAAATTATAGCTCTATGACCTCTTTTCCATGATGGACCTATTTGGATTATTAAACACTTGTAACTCCAAGGATGGCAACAGCACATTAAGTGTGTTTGCTTTTCCTGGCCACACTCTCAGAAATAGCCATTTATTTTCCTTTCTAATTGGATGTGGTGAATAAATCATCCTGGATGCTGCAGTTTTCTTTTAGGAGATAATGCTTTGGTAGCTAATTAATGGGGTTTATAAATCTCATTGTACCTTTGGGTAAAGGGGGAAAAGATGCTTCTTTATTTGAAGTTTCAGACACAGCAAAATTCTATTGATAAAAGTCAGTTTCGGACCATAACTTGAGGAGGAAAGGGCAGGGCTGACAGCTGAGTACACAGTTGGTAAATACTTCTCAAAGCTAAGCAAGTTTCCGTCTACTTCCAGAGATGCTTTAAGATGGTCCTCATGATTAATTAACCAAGAAGTACTAGGGGAAAATGGAATGAAAAATACCCTCTGTGGAAAAAAGACAGAACTCAAAGACTGGTCCAGGAAGGGGACAGCTGGCCTCGCAGGGGTCACAGATCTGTTTCACCTGACTGCCTCCCAATTCCCATAAGCCTCCTGTTCTCCTTACCAGAGACTCCATCGTGTAAGGCTCCTGCTGTCACCCCTCCTAAGGAAAAGGCACACGCATGTGCCCTGAAGCACGGAAACCATGACTAAACAAAGAGGGCTTCTCATGAGGGAGTGGGGATTTGTGGTGACCCCAGGGGGAAGCAAACCTACCTGACTTACACTCAGTGGTCATTCACATACTGAAGTTACCCTAGATAACCATGGGTTTCCAAGTAAATGTTTCTTCCTTCACTGGCTATTTCTGTTGAAGTCTGTCTTCTTTGTGAACCAAGCAAACAGGAGTAAATAGACACCCCCATCAGTCCCTGCCTGTCTCCACACTTAGATAAGGCTGTGGTGACAGTCAGAAACCACTCATATCCAAGGACCCTTCAAAGGAGACAGGAGGCACTCGAGTGTTTTGTTCTAAAAACATTTCCGAAGGGGATATTCTTGTATCTTTTCTCCCTACAATAGGGGAAAAGAGTAGCATCTAATTTACTAACCAATAAGTGGACTTTCACTGGCAACTGATCTAAGAATAGGAAACATTCAGCAAAAGACTGTGCCTTACACCACCATACACATCCTTATGGAGAAAGGTGAGCCGATCAGCAGCACAGAGACCCACAACTGGACAGTGTGCAGAGAGGGAGAGATTTTGAAACAATCATAAATGGGACGTCTTCATCAAAGCCTTCCACTCTGGGGTCAGGAACAATTAGAAAAGGAGGAGTTAAGATTTTAAGGGCCAGGCAGGGGCGATGGGGAACACCAAGGAAATAGATTCTTCCAGATAGCCCAGGGCTGGTGCCCATAGGATCTCATACAGATCACGGCAGCAGAAACAGGGCCAGCACGGGTCCCAGGGTTGAGAGGGAGAAGAAGACGTGTGACCCTGTCCCTAGCCAAGAGGCTGTCTGCAATTGACACCTACTTGCAAAAGAAAATTTAGTGTTCTCTGATAGAGTCTCACTGGGCACATTACCCACACGTAAGGCAGACCCCATGCCCAGCAGTAGATGGCCAGCACAACACAAACTCAAGGGCACCTTTTTAGACTTTTTACCTCTTGTTGCTTTGTTTAGGCATTTTTGTCTTGTCATTTGCTCATTATGTATTATAGTTTCTTACTTTTTATTTCTATTGAGTTTTGTGAGTGTGTGTATGTGTTTGTCTTTTTGTTTTTCTTTCTAAAGAGAGAAAGGGCATGGAGTTGGGTGGGTAGGGAAGAATGGAGGATCTGGGAGGAGAAAGCATAGTTTTCAATAAAAAGTGATAATAATTCATTCTTTTCAAACATCACCAAATAGAATGAGCTTTCAAAACATTCTAAGTACTCCCTGGATTTGTCATTGTGTTAAAATCAAATAATCTTCGTTAAGACCATTAACAGAATCCAAGCATGTGTTCCATCTGACAATGTGCCTGAAGAGTAAGCCAGCGGCAAGCCATGAAGAAGGACAGTAGACAGGAGACAAGACTGAGAGCATGCTATGGATAAGACAGGCAGTCATCTCCTTCTCAGCATGAAGACAGCAGTCTAATTAAGATGCTTATTGGTCTCTGTTAACTTGCTGAGTGTTCCTGAAGCCTGTAATTGATAAACAACCACACCCACACATTTCACTGCACTTAGGATTTGAAGTAGTAAAATATAAAATTTCACGAGAAAAATGAGGATTAAGAAGTGGACATCTTTACTAATGCTATCATCAGCAATTAGCCAACATGATTAACCTAGCAGTTATGAAGAAGTTCATAACTACAACTCAACTTGGGCCTTCCACAGTGTGAGTCTTAAGGTTTTACCATCAGACCATTTGCTTTCCTCTAGGGCTGTTTAGCACCAGAAAAAATATGGACTCCTAAACTGCTCGTATTGTCTGTTTCTCTTTTCCCAGAGGGCATCAAAAAAAATTAATAGGACAGAACCAAGTCAGACACGAAGCTTGTTTAGAAAAATGTAAGCCTCGATGTCAGCCCTCTGTCGCTCCCCTCCTACAGAGCATCCTCTGTTCTGGTCTCACTGCTGCTCCCTTCCTGTCTCTTAACTGGTCCCTGACCCAGAGTACTTGCAGTCCCCTGCAAAGTCAAAGGCTCCAAAGAGCTGAAGAGCACTTAGCACAAAGTTATGGGGACCTCTGTGGCCTCATGAATGTTAACTTTTCAAGGACTCTGCCTGCTTGGGAGGTCCCGCTCTCTATCAAGAGGCTCCCTTGTGACCCCAAATGTAGCAAGTCATTAAGTGCCCTTCAAATCCTGTTTGCTAACATGTGGACGTGCAATACCTAAAGAGCTAAGAAGAGATATCATGGACCAGGTGTGGTGGTGAAAACCTCTAAATCCAGCAGGATGAGTTTAAGTGCAGTCGACAGTACATAGTGATATTCTGTCTCAAACACAAAAAACAGTGTGTAGCACTGGGTTGGGACTAGAGAAAAGCATAATGAAGAAAATGTGGTAAGAGCCTGGAGACTGTCTCAAGTTGTAGCAAACAAAGACTAAAAAATAATATTTAAGTTGAAATTAAAAAACAATAATAACTCCAACTTACTCTTGCTTCATTCTGGTGAAGTTTTTCCTCCATACTTAAGGCTGTAGGGGAGTCCAAGAGGGCAATCTATAATGTAAGTCATAAAGCAGTTAATAGTCAGAAAAGATGTACATTTCTAAGATTTTCACAAATTATCAGAACAGTTTCACAAAAAATTAAATGTTTATAAAAAGTAATTTCTCTTTATCTCCAAAGTACTATTTATGATTAAGACTCTAATCCATGGAATACATGTCCTAATATTAAAATCATGATATCACAGTCATGAACCGGCATCTGCCATACAAATCAGCAACAGGAAAGCCGTAGCAGCAGCATTTCACTCAAGGCAAACACATCTAAGTCCCTACAGCTCTCAGAATTCGTTTGTCTACTGCACACAAAGAACAGAGTTCAAAAGGTAAGACACCCAAGTCTTGCTTAATAGTTCATCCATGCTGAAATATACAAACAAAATATACAAAACAAAACTTGTTTACACTAATGACGGCATCCAGCATATGACTTGACTATGCTATAATCTACATTACTTTATCCATGCTGTGGAAGGGTGAAATCTGAAGTCCTAAACACCCAAATCAGGTGAGAAGCTAGGGCAAGTGGACAGCCTGGGGTATCAGTTGCATGTGTAATAATTAAGCCTGGGCCTCAGGGGCAGGATCATAAGTGCCCCATTCTGTCTGCTGCCCTTGCTGCCAGAGATGGCACAGGAACACACAGAAGGAATTGAGCACAGGAGAGCATTCTTTCTCAATTTAATGGAACCATGTTTTTGTTGTGCTATCATAAGTGAAAATGGTATAAGCCAATTATCCTGTGATGTGGGAGTGTCATATATCAATCTGTTAATTTTATTGGTTAAGTAATAAACAAACCGCTTGGGCTCATAGCTTAGAACATAGGTGGGTGGAGTAAACAGAACAGAATGCTGGGAGGAAGAGGAAGTGAGCTCAGACTCGACAGCTCTGCTGTCTGGAGCAGAGACGCCATGCTCCAGGCTCCTGGGCGGACGCGGGTATAGCTCTGCTCTCTGAGGCACACGCGATGAAGCTCCGACCCAGGATGGATGTAGGTAAGAATCTCCCTGGTAAGCCACCTTGTGGGCTACAGCAGATTATTAGAGATGGGCTAGTCCAGGTGCGAGAGTTAGCCTAGAAGAGGCTAGATAGAAATGGGCCAAGCAGTGTTTAAAAGAATACAGTGTCCGTGTAATTATTTCGGGTAAAGCTAGCAGGGTGGCGGGAAGCAGCCCGCCGCTCTAATTACTACAATCCTGACTATTGCTTTTTTTAAAAAAAAACAATATATTAGGAATATATTGTATATACTTAAACAATATAAACCTTTTTATTTTACTTTTAGTGATTTTATTTCCATTGTTTGGTATTCACTGCATGGCTATCCTGTAGTTGCTGTTGGTGCTTTCCTCACTGATGTAAATGCAGGCTTTTCTAGTCATTTGCTTTACCAGTAAGCTACAGTAACTACCCTCGTACCAACCGCCTACAGTACATGTGACCATATCAACAGACTAAATTTCCTGGAAGAGAACTCCTTAGCCATCATGTGATTCTTCCCTACAGTACCAGTATGGTGTTCATTTCTATCTCTTTCTCTGGACTTCTTAGGTTCAGCTAAACATTCAGTCTGTTGGGGTAGCTGCGGGCCACAGAGGACAAGACAGAGCTGCTCAGTGGGGAAGCACAGGTGTAGAACTCGGAGGGGAGAGCCTGGTGACAGTGTCTAGAGTGCTTCTTCAGCTACCCATGTGCATGGTAGAGACACACATGGGCATCTATGCAGCCCACCTTGGTTTGAAATTCTCAGGCCACAGCAGCCAAAGTCCAGTGAAAATACCAGGGCAACCTTCTGAGGAGCATGCCTAGTTATAGGAGTCCCTTGCCTCAAGGGATCCAAAGGTATAGCTTCACAGCTGCCATCTTAAATTTATATATTGGGCATCTTAACCTGGATGAAATTCATCAACTGGGGGAATATTTTTATTATTATAAGTATTGCCTGGTTATACAGCTGGCATCCCACTTTTATCAGGTTCACAGATATGAAAGTTATACTAAAGCCTACCACTCTTGCCAAAAATGCTATATAGCCAATGGTATTCATTGTATTGGACATTTTCCACATAATCAGGAAACAATCTGAAACTAGTTTTCCACAACCTGTGTTCACCCTATTTCTTCTCTTTCCTGTTGGGTTATAATGCTTTTCTCTGTAGCTGCTCTTGCCAGAGCAAAGGAAATAGTGCTAGATCTCACGAGAGCAGCCTCCTTCCTATCTGAACTGTGTTGACTACAGTGGACGCTCATGATGTTATATGCACTGCTGCATCCCCACTCACTTCTACCTGCCTGTGTTCTCATGAAAGGAGAGCAATTCCTGTCTGGTTTTAACTGTGAACTGCACTCTATGTCAGGATAAAGGAATCTTTTCTAGAGCTCAATTTATTACTCTTCCTGCATCACTCGCCTTCTCGGCGAGTTAACAAACAGGGCTCCACCTACTCCTATAGGCATCATCTGCCTAAGCTTTACTCTGGTTCTTGTCTCATGCACATCTCTCTTAAAGGCCTCTACAAAGCTGCTCTGCTATTTACATTCTAACACCAGGCCTGGCTATAAAATGAGGAGTCTGTTACACCTCCATCCTTTTGCCCCTTTGTTTTCTTTGCTTCTTAACTGTCTTTGTTCATTCCATTTCTATTTTTATTAATTTACTTTTCCCCAAATTCATTGTGAAAGATTAGGAAATTGGAACATTTTCTCTTTATAAAGTTAAAAGTGGAAATATTTGTAAATGCAACAAACACTTGATAAGAAAATGCACCTAGAGGCCAACTTCATTAACCATGTGAAAATTGCAAAGCAAAGCCATTGTGTCATAGCATTGTGCAAGGGCAAGGATCTGCAGCAACTCAGCTGGCACTGGTGAATGGTGATGGGGAAAGGGAATGGCAAAACTACTTTAAGAACCAGTGGTTCCTCCTGAAATTATGCTTATAATAAATATGTATACCTCTGACCACCAAGCCTTCCTTGGCATAAGCCCCACAGAACTATATCTGTATGTATACCAAAAGGCATTTAAACATCCACAATAAACATAATAACCCCAAGTAGAAAACCCCAAAAAGTAAATCAAAAATTTACTAGATGAACTAGGAAATCTTTGTGTAACGGAATACAGAGTTGAGAGTAAGTGGGTGCTCACCTACACGCAACAACATGGATGAACCTCAGAAACACACTGGATCCAAATAACACATACTGCAAGAGTCCTTATATATAAAGAGCAAAAGCACAAGCTCTGCCTCAAATGGTCAGGAAGCAAGGGTACCAGTGAGGAGATGGGAGGGTAGGTCCTGGCTAGGGCACTAAGAATAGCTCCTGGGACATAGTGAAACTCTATTCTCAAGATGAGCACAGAGAGATGGGTGACTTGAGCTTCTAAATCCATGTAACTATATATACATGATGCAATTTGTCTGTGTCTATATATACTTCTGCAAAAATTCTCTGTATACATTAACATACATATATACACATATATGTCTATGTAATAGAAGTAAATATTTATCAGAATCTTTCTTTTTTATCAAATTGTATTTTTAAATGTTTGGCACATGATCTCTGCAATGGCAATATATAAAATTACTAAAAATAAGAACTGTTTTTCTTTAGCTTTGCTTAAATAAACAATTCTAAAAATGGAAGTTAAATTAACACTCTCAAAGAACTATAGGAACATTGGAATAGAATATTCTAGAAATAGAGGAATGTTCTCAGAAAGATTTATTCAGAATTACTTTAGAGAGCAATTGAAAGGGAGATGATGCTTGTGGAGGGTGGGGGTTGGCACACAAATCTGGGAGGTCAGAGGATAGCTTTGAGTGTTGGTCCTTAGGCACCTTCTACCTTAGTTTGACATCTGTCTCTCATTGGCCAGAACTTCACAGTGTAGGTGAGGCTACTGGTCCACAAGCTCCCAGGGGTCTGCGTGGCTCCACTCCCTATCTCACCATGGCTAGGATTCCAGGCATTTACCACCTCACCTGGGCTCTATTTGAGCAAGTACTCACAAACCAGACCATCTCTCCAGTCCCTTATTCAGAGATTGCTTTAATGATTATTTATGAATATTTGTTTATTAATTATCACAAAATTAATTATGTAGAATATGCCTATAATTTCTCAAAGATTTATAGTTTCAGAATTTTTCTTATTTTGATTTAGACTCCCATGTTTGCTATAATATATTTGTTAAGTTTATCAAAATATATTTTCTAAATAGACTCTTCATCCTTCTAAACCAGTGACAAAATCCCTCCCTTAGTTATAGAAATGAGATTGTGACAGAAATAGGAGAACAAACAAACACAAGTCAGGGCTGATGAGATGGTTCAGTGGGTGTGCTGGGTAGTTTTATGTCAACTTGACACAAGCTAAAGTCATCCAAGAGAAGGGAACCTCAATAAAAAAAAATGCTTCCATAAGATGATACTGTACACAAACCTGCAGGGCATCTTCATAATTAGTGATTGATGAGGGAGGGTCCAGGGTGGTCCTGAGTTCTAGAAGAAAGCAGGCTGAGCAAGGCAGAAAGCAGCATCCCTCCCTGGTCTCTGCATCAGCTCTTGCTTCCTGGTTCTTGCCCTGTTCTAGCTCCTGTCCTGACTCCCTTCAATGATGAACAGTGATGTAGAAGTGTAAGACAAATAAACCCTTTCCTTCCCCAGCTGCCTTTAGTCACGGTGTTTCATCACAGCAGGAATAACCCTGACTAAGACAGTGGGTAAAGGCACTTGCCACCCAACCTGATGCCAGGAATTCAAGCCGAAGAACTCACATGATGAAAGGAGGGAACCAAATTAGGAAAGTTGTCATCTGGCCTCCATAGGGGTACTATGGCATGGGCAGACCCACGCTCCCTCAACAGTCTCTTAGATCAAGGGAAAGCAGCTGCATGGAATATTTTTCAAGTGCTTTCCTTCGCATATTAATCATTTAAAGGGCTGACTTTAGACAAGTAATGTTTCCAAAACACAGATAAAGGATTTCAATAGCAGTGTATAAATAGAAACAAGCATTGTGGTTCCTGATACCTCATTCTGCTGACAACTCCCTTTCACACAGGAGGCCTGACGTCATAAATGGAAGTGTGTATGCAGGTATTTTTTTTTTATTTTCTTATTTTGTTCGTTTGTTTTGTTTTTTTGTTTGTTTGTTTGTTTTTTTCTTAATTTATTTATTTATTGAGGATTTCCGCCTCCTCCCCGCCAACGCCCCCCA
>NW_004949101.1:5695534-5714776 GCF_000317375.1 Microtus ochrogaster | reverse complement strand
TCTGGTCTCCGCCGCTTGCCTCTGCCTCCACGCCGGTCCCCGCCGCTTGCTTCTGTCGCCGCCGGTCCCCCAGAGCCTATTTTCGATTGCAGCGCTGTGTTGCTCCACTGCCGCCGACTGTGTGCCGCCGCGACTGCGTGCCGCCGCGACTGCGTGCCGCCGCGACTGCGTGCCGCCGCCTACGCAGGTATTTTTAAGTGCAGTGAAGGAGTCCTGCAAAACTGCATTCTGCCATCTTGTGAGAAAGGACTACCAGGCCGACTTCAGGACACAGGAAACTGAGGTTTCATTTGAACAATATTTGTACAGTTCAAACCTTTTATGGGCTATCAAGAGTGTGGCGTGCCGTATATCCTTACAGGGAAAGCACTGAGCACTTCCCATTTACAGAAATGGAGTTGTTTAACAATAGACTTAAGATATCAATAAATGCATCTTCATTTTATTTCTACCAGCAAAAGTTTAAAACCACTTCCCTGACTTTCTTTCAAGGGTGGCCTTTCTTCACAGTAGGACCTGAGCCATCTGGAACGTAGTTCACACAGTCCTCACAGAGCATAAGCCTGTAGGAAATGCTCAGACTGGGAGAAACAGAAGGACACAGCTTCTCAGGGATTCACAAGATCCTGAAGTGAGGCCATTGCAAGAATCATGCAAGGCCTAGAAAACAGCAGCACAGCCAGGCCACAGACATGCTTTCAGAGGCACCACTGAGTCACCACAACCACCTATAGCATGGCTAAAGTGAGACCAGGACTCCTCAGTTAAAATACATTTAGAGTCATAAAATGCATGAGAAGAATCTTAAATATTACTCTAAGCATCTAAATTTCTTTTGACTAATGGAGATTATGCTACTAGTCCTATTGCATGCTAAATATCCATCCATAATTGGTAACTATTAGATGGTCAATCATTTAAGGCTTGATGGATAAAATCTTACACCCAGGATGCATTAGGAATGCAAAGGCCAAAAGGAAGCTGATCTAGAGTCTGGCTAACTCATCCGAAGCTTTACTTAGCACTTATTTTCTCAAATCAATACCACAAGATAATTGTCTCATTAAGATCTAGAAATAGATGCCATTACTCAAAGAAAATTATCTATAAATCTCAGGAAAACTCCACCTGATTCCCTTGAGCGAGCAGGGTTTTCAGCCTGGCTATTTCGGCTCGCAGCTCACGGATGAGCTTGACGTTGGCATCCTCATTAATGGTAGGCTTGTTGATGATGTTTTTGGCTCTATTTGCATAGCGAAGGGTACTTAGGGTTTCTCCATAATTGACATCAGCAGGTGAAATGGCTGTGAAGAATGAATACAGAAAATAATTCATCTAGCACTCCATGTTTCATTTAACACAAAGTTGGTTTGTAATTTAAAAGTCAGATCAACCCCAGGTCACAGGAAAGACTAAATATTCATCACCACAGTAATGAATATTAAAACATTATCTAAGGTTTCTAGGAAAGGGTGTTGGCTATACCAAGTTAATGTCGTTTTGCTCCTCTCACGTCTATACTCAGCCACTTGAACAACTTCAAGATAGGGGTGAGATATCCCACACAGGAAAGGGCTTTCCTCAGCCAGTAACATGAAATTTCAGGATTGCACTTCTCTATTCAGCAAGAATTAAAATACTTTTGCATTTCTGATAAAAATCTATCATCTGGAAAAGCCCAGAGCCCAGCAGTTTTTCAAAAGTCAGTAGACTACTTAATTCCTTCTTTCTAGAAGCTTTTGGTTCCTTCTACACTGCACCCCACCTAACCTTTAAGACTAAGGTGAGTATGTGGCTGTGTTCCCTTAATGCCACCATTGACTGCAGGGCAAGGGCTGTGAAGAGTACAGAGGAGAGAGAAGAGAAAAGGAGAAAGAGACAGAGGGAAGTAAGGCTGAGAGGTAACAAGCCCTGAGTTCCCCTTAGCAATTCTCCTGTTCTATGTAATTTTTTCAATTCTTATTCTCTCACTTAAAGTGATAAGTGTAAAAATAAAAGTTTACTACTATTCCCATTGTGTTTAACTCCTTGGTTTTTCCTTTCAATTTTCAATTCTGCACCTACCATTTTAAATAGCAAAAGTTCGGGTTGTTTATTTGTTGCCTCTATATAGGAGTCTCCTATGAGCTAGTGAAGTTCACAGTGCCTGCCTTGTACTTTAAGCAAAGAAAAGCTGAGCATATCTGCCTGGCATTGTAGCCTCCATGATGCCCAAACTACAGATGTGTTACAATAGGTGATTTTCAAGACAGGAAGAAACGTCCTAATGAGACACTTTCAACTTAAATATTTACACTTAATACTGATGCTCAGGGATATAATTTAAACTCTTACTAGCAATCATGATGGTTTTAGAGTTTCCTCCAAGGCTGTCTTTCAAGAGCCAAGTCAAAACAGAATCTCTGTAAGGCACAAAAACTTGCTTCTTCTTCAGAAGAGGGTTGGCTGCATCCTGAGATAAATCAGCTGCCGGGAAGAAAGAAATAGGAGATCATTCGAAAGTCTCTGCTTTCTCTAATTTATTTCTAAAAGACCTGAGCAAGCTGCCTGGGTTCGTATAACAAACATCCAGCAAGCATGTTCTGAGCTAACCGAAACAAAAAAGGGCAGGAAGTGACCTCAAACCTACCTAAGGCAGAAATGACATTTCCCAGAGTCACAAGGGACTTGTTTATATTGCCCCCTTCCTTGAGCCTGACCCCAGTGGCACCGGTGGCATCTGCACGCTCACTTCCAGCAAGATCAACCAGGTGGATCTTGCTCACAGTTTCACACGGCATTTCAGCGTCGAATTTCGCCTGCAGAGAGACATTCAGGTGACACTGAAGAGGACAAAGGGCTCAGTGTGTTTCATGACCAGATCCCCATCACTTTGCTCTCCCAGCAGAGATCTCTCAGGTAGACTTTTGGTGCTCATTTGCTTGTTTTATTGGCTATCGTAGTGAAGATGAGAACTGCCCAAGTTAAATTAGAAGCCCCGCATTGGGACTCTCGTGCTTTCTGAAGAACCAGTCCATTTGGCAAACCACTATCACTGGACAACGACCCTCAGGATTGGAGCACAAAACAATATAAAGCCAATCCCTGAGAGGAACTGGAAAAAAAAAAAACTAAATAAACAATTAGCTTTATTCTTCTGGAAGTTCCAACATTTCAGACACAAAGGCGCTTCAGACATGACTAACAGACAGTTATGTAGGATATCATTTGATACCATTTAATAAAGCACATCACATCTTTAAAGATGGGGAATACTAAAACATAAGTTCCCTTGCTCTGGATCCTACCAGAACTTCATATTTCCAATGACCTTTAACCTATGTTTTATATTTTTAGCCAAATGTAACAAATCATAATACAAATAGGTTTTGACAGAGATGTAAACCTTTTAGAAATTACAGTCAGCTACATACTGATTAAGCATCTATCAGAAAACTGGAGAAAAGCCAGTAAGCTGCTACAACACAAAGTGGGGCTCTAACTTAAGTCCCGGCAGGACAGAGTTCTTCTGATCCGCCTTGGAGAGTCAACTCATTTTCCTGCCCTTTGGGCTGCCTGGCTGTCTCTGGTCTCTACTGTGTTCCATGTCAATGTGGAGAGACAACTCCAATCCCTAACACTTGCTGAAACCAGGAAGACTTGCAACTGTGCATACCTGGGGGTGGGGCTTTGGTAACAGACTACTTCCCCCTCAGCCACTCCCAGCCACCTTCAGGACACTGTCCACCACCCAATCATAATGGATTCTTATTAGTGCCTCTGAGTGCTCGCTGTCTTCTATACTATTCTAATCATAATCAGCATCACCAGAGCCCATAGCGTGATAATGTACTGCGCCTGTTTCTCACCTTGGCCTCCAGCTGCTCTGCCTCAAAATCCATTATCTCCCACTGTGCTTATAACAATGAAAACTTTTGCTTAATTAGGCACAGAGCAAGTTTTTCTTATGCTAGAACAAGGTGAAAGCCTGCTAAATATCTCTCAGGCTATATACATCAGGACTTTTAAATCACTGTGAATGCACACAGCACATGCTCGCCTCTAATTAACAAGGAAGTGACAGTCACCTTTGCTGCTGCCCTGGTTCAACAATGATCAGTGCTCAGCTGGTGCTAATCAGCAAGCAAAGACCTGAGGGATGGAGCCTCTGCCCCATGGCTGCCCTTACCTGAGTGAACTTGATGGTGAAGATGGCGTGAGACCTACTACTGACGTCATTCATCCCCGTCGCTGCAGTGGTACGGTTGATATTCCCTGCGTCCATAAGTTCTTCCACATCACTGTAGTTCTGGACTAAATGCTGGGATAAATCTAGAAGGAAACAAGAAAAGCTTGAGAGAATCCTTTTGTTATGTAGTAAAAGAAACCAACTTCCCTCTGAGAATCATACATGAGTACACGTCTGCCGACCTGGTTAGGAGCTGGTGTTGTGGAGTCTCTAATGCAGACTGGGAGCTGGACAAGTTGCTTGGCCTCGGTGGGCCTCAGCAACCCAATCTGAGTGCCCACTGCCCTGCATTCCACAGACTGTCTACAATAGAGTCGGCTATTAACAGGAACCTCTTAGAAGCAGTCATGGCACAAGGAAAAAGAACGTAAAAGCTCCACCCCCAGGAACAGCCTCATGCACCCTTGTACAAAAACTAAAAGTTTTTAAACTCTCAAACTTTTGGCTGTCTCTTTTTTCTTAAGGGGAAGGTAGCTCAGAGAGTTAAAAGTTTCACTATCTAGGGCTCCTCTGCTTTTTCCCTATAGCAAACTCTTTCCCTCCTTTCTGCCAGGTAATCATTTAACCAGTTTCCCCACACCATTCGGGACAATCCATATACACTAAGACAGTTACACATAAATAAAGTCGCCTTTCCTCCCTCTCTGTGCACGCGGTAGCATCTGGGGTGGGACACAGGAGGTCCTTAGGTCATCCCCACGCACCAGCATATGATTTTGGAGTAGTGTATGGTGAACATTGTTGAGTTTCATACCTTTCCCTAAGTCCATCTCAGGATGCTCTGTAACCGTTAAGATGATCTGGTGTTCGTTTTTAAGGCTGCATTGAAATGGTTGTATCTCTGAACCACAACCAGTTTAACCAACCACCTCTTGAGACTACAAATACAAAGGCTGCTAAAATATTTTGTGCATTGGTCTTTTCAAATGCATGAGAATGTGGCTTCAAAATAAATTCTTGAAGGCTAAATCCAAGGACATTGGAAAGCTGACAAATGCTGCAAAGCTCTCCTCCACAGAGGGCAGTTGGCTGCAGCAGCAGCAGAGAGGATATGAAGCAAGCTTGGCCCCCGTCCCCTTCCCAGCACCCTCTCTATCCACCCAGAGATGTGACAAGCATCACCTGTCGGGGGTCTTTCTGCTTTTCTATTATGGTGAAGGAAGCTGAGCCACGCTCTTCCCACCTAAAATTCACCCATACCTCAGGGTGGTGGTATATCCACAGAGCATTGGCCGGGCACAATCAAGGGAGACCCTGGATCTCATTCCTAGCATCATTGGAAAAAAAAATTACCCTTCTATGGCTTCTAGATCATATTTTGAAAAAGCCTTTCTCTAACATTCTGGAGAAAAAAAACACAGTAACTTGTGATCATGTCATTATTTAGTGTTTCACATGTAAATCCTCAACTTATTTTTCAAATGTTTTGGTATAAAAGTTGAGTAATGACACTTTATTTTTCTTTTCAGATAATTTATAATCCATACTCCCCAAAGTTTGAATAATACATTATTTAAAAATGTATAAGAATCATAAGTATAGAGATCAAGAGATCCAGATATTTTTACCCTGTTTATTCTGTTTCTTCATCTATCAGTTTTATATGTTTTAACATCTGCTATAATAGTTCAAGGAAAAGTATAAAGCTCATGTTAGACTGAAAGCAACAGGTATTCTCTAATACCCCCAACACACACACACACACACACACACACACACACACACACACAGCTGCACACCTTTCTCTAGGAAAATAAAGCTTAAATGCAAATGGAAACTTAAAATACAGATGGGGTACTATTGGCAAACTGAGGACCTCAAGGTTAAAAAAGGGGGGGCGCGAAAGAAGTATATCTTCAAACCTATGTGAGAGGGCCAGGGAGTCAGACCAGGCTCCTAGTAGCCCTGCCAGAGACCATGTCTCAATTTCAGTTTACTGGAACTGAGCAAGCAGTTCTTGGAAAGATCACAACGCAGGGACAACCAATCAGCAGCCGCTCCACAGACTTCTGCTAGTAAAGATAGCTTTCCCCACTCTACTGCTGGAAAGTCCCTAGCCACAGCAAGGAAACATGCTTCATGGATGATACCATAAGAAATCATGATTCCATTAGCAATTAGGTTACTCCCCCAGCAGTTACACAGCTCCCTTAGGGAGAGCAAAACTAGCCTCCTAACATGCATGACCTGAAACCTTGTGTATTCATTACTCCTCTCACTGCTGTGATCAAAAATACCTGGCAACATGACTTAATGGAGGAAAGGATTATCTTGGCTCACAGTGAAAGGGGAGACACACATGTCAACCACAGTGGCGAGGGCATAACAGCAGAACTAGGAAGCACCTAGTCACTAGTCATATTATGTCCATAATCAGGAAGCTGAGAACCATGAATGCTTGTGTTCAGCTTTATTCAGCCTGGGTCCCTAAAACATGGACTGGTGCTACCCACATTAGGGTGAAGCTATCCTATCTCAACTAAAGAAATCTAGATAATTCCTCACAAACATGCCCAGAGATTTGTTTCCATGGTAATTCAAAAATCCCATAGAGTTGACAAAAAGATTAACTGTCACAGCCAGCCTGGCAAGGGCCAGTTCTCTACACATTAAATGCAACACCCTCCATGACTGGCTGTGCCTCAGTTAGTGTTGGGGAAAGGGCCACTAGGAAGAGACCAGAACATTAATGATTTTTTACAATCATGGCCCAGGAACCCCAAAGTACTCACATCAGAAAGCCGTAACTTAACACCACAGAACTGCATCCCAGAGATGGTGCCCAGATCCTTTAACCAAGACTGACCTTAACTACATGACCCTGGTTTGCTTGGCTATTGCACGGCCCTGGTTTGCATGGCTAGTGCATGACCCTGGTTTGCACGGCTACTGCATGGCGCAGGTTTGCACAGCTATTACATGACCCTGGTTTGCCTGGCTACTGCATGACCTTTGTTTGCATGGCTATTAATTGCACATACTGAAAGCTATATGCACAGAGGTTCATGCTAACCTTCCAGACCTGCACTTAACCCAGGATGAACTGAATTCTTTCATATAGCATAAATTACATGCTAAGAAATTGCACACAGAGAAACTCATCCAAACCATAAAAATACTTCTAAATGGCAACCTCCACAGCACATCCATGTGCTTCTCTAGCTATCTCTCAGCCCGCAGTGCCCTTGTACTATACTCAGTGAAATATGGTTCTTATTTGAATCTAAAGGGTGATTTCATTCACTGTCTGCCAGACCCTGCCTAACACTGTAGAGGTAGGTACCCAGTCCACCATAGTTATCCTATCATAACACAGACGCCAAGAACCAAGACAGACCATCTATGAGAACTCTTCTGACAAACAAAAGGCCTGAGACTACCTTCTTCCACCCACCACCATAAGGTTAGGGAAAGTACCTATCGTAGTAAAATGCATCCCCACTGAGACACACAGATTTCCAGGGTACGGCGGTGGGTGTGGATGGGAAAACTAATTTCCAGACAGTTTTTTAAGCCAAAGGAAATGATGCATAGGTCTCACAAAATAACCTAGTGAAGTATGGATTCACAGAACGAATGGTATAAAGTGGCAGCTTCTGTATGGATTCACAGAATGAATGGTATAAAGTGGCAGCTTCTGTCACCTTTACACTAATAAAATTCCAAAAGTAAACAACTGTTTAAATTCTTACCATCACCACAGTTTTGTACTTTTCATTTCTACAGCCTCCCAAGGGAGAGCAGGGGAGTGTTTGAAGACAAGGAACTTCCTTCTTACCCTCAACGTAAGGCCCTTCTTTGGGATGCTCACGGACTCTTAAATTGAAGGTTTTAGATGACTTCCGCCTAAGTAGGTCTCTCACGCGTTCGTTGTAAATTTCTAAATAGCTAAAAATTTTAAATAGAACAAATTTTAGAAAAACAATGTTTTTAAGACATTATTAATAACAAGCAGAACATGCATGGCAACAGCAGCCACATAGGCCTTTGCTATGTGCTTTACAAGAAGCATGTCACTGAGTCCTTGTAATGGCCCAAAGGTGGGTACTTCATCACCCCACTTTACAGATATGACAAGAGAGGTCTGGGAGACTTTCAATAACTTGTCCAGAGTCCCAGTGGCTCTTAGCACTACAGGTGGACCCGGGAGAGACTCAGCAACAGAAAGGGAAAGGTACTCTGTGACCCTGACTGACATGAAGGTGACACGGTGAGGAACACAGATATGGCTTAGTCAAGAGTAAGACGATTGCATGTGCTCACGAAAGTCAAGGGCTCACTCCACTTGAGATAAACAGAATAAATGCCAAAGCTTCCATCAAGCAATGCTACTTCACACGCAAATCATGCCCAAGTGGTCTTAGTTCTACTCCTAACTAACATTAGGTTCAGGTGAGGAGGGGGCCGGCTATTCCTCAGTAGTCTGCAGCCTCACCCTTCCCTCTCCAAGACCTCTGCACAAGACAAGCAGCCTGGGGCCCTCCAAACTTTATACCTCAGGTCGAGGCCCTACCTGACTTCCGTCCTGAAAGAGGCTTCATCCCATCTGGTGGTTTCACTGATCCGACTGAAGAGCGCTTCACAGATCCGAGGTATTAAACCAGAATCGCCCTGAAATGGAGACGGAGGGTGTCACAACCATCATGCAAACTAGACATGGACTCTAGCGGCCTGGGTGCCAAGCCCAAACCTTCCACAAGAGCCCCTATAGGACTGCTTCTTACTTTGAAATGAAAGGATAATGTCTTCTAATTTCTAACTGCTATGACTGGGAGAATACATGTTTATTTGATGTTAAACCAGCTAACACTGGTTTGAAGGATAAGGAGACTTGTTCTCTACCAAAGAATATAGTTTATAATATAGAATAAATCTTAAAAATATCTGGTTAAGTAACAAAGCAGGGATAATACATACCAAAAAAAAAAAAAAAAAAACTTTACAGAATCCTCCAGATAGGCATCTTAAAATGTAGGTGGCAGGAGAATGTTAAACTATGGAAGACGGGCTTCCTTTGGTAGAACCAATCCCTGCATGGTTCCTCTTAGGAAGAGCAAATCCACCATATCACCAAGCAATGTGGGTATATAATCATAGTTCAGTACGCATGAGCAAGGCTGCAAGCAACACTCTGTGGGCTGGCTAGTTCTGAGAGGAGGGAGCATCAATTAAGAAAACGCCTCCAGAAGATCAGGCTCTAAGCAGACAAGGGTATTTTCTTAATTAGTGATGGGGGAGGGCCCAGTCCATTGTGGGTGGGGCCAACCCTGGGCTGGTGGTCCTAGGCCTGTAAGAAATCAGGCTGAACAATCCATGGGAAGCAAACCAGTAAGCAGCATTCCTCCATGGCCTCTTCATCAGCTCCTGCCTCCAGTTTCCTGCCCTGCTTGAGTTCCTGTCCTGGCTTCTGGCAATGTGGAAGTGTAATCCCAATAAACCCTGCCCCCACTCAACCTGCTTTTGGCCATGCTGTTTCATCATAGTAACAGTACCCAAACCAAGACACTGTGTATCCGGCAAAATGCTCTCCCTAAGAAACCCAGACCTCAGAGCACCCATGCATTCTTGGGCAGTCCTTTCCTACCTCCACTCAACCCCCCTCAAAGAATTTAAGAACTACCATGGGCCCTGCTTTCAGGTATTTTTCTCTTTGTACCTACCATTCCATGGGTACAAGCTGCTACCAGGGAAAACTGATACCTCCACCACAAATTCTCATTATTACTTTATAATACATAAGTAGAATACTGAGGCTGTACTAACTACAAGGGCAGAGAAAAAGCACCTGCCACTTAGGAGTGCTCTGTAAAGTCTTATATAAAGTAGCTAGTGGAAAACTGACATGCAAATTTCATTTTTAGAGTTTTTTCCCTAAAGTTCAGCAGGAAACCAAGAAGAGAAAAATGGTGACTAAAGTGAAACGGGAGATTTGAGGTGTGCTCTCCCCCACTTGTCCTTCCTGCCTTCCAGCACGGCATACAGCTAACTGCCGCATTTCCCATGTAAACACAGTCTGTATTTGAGAAGCCGGGTTCCAGTCACTGAAATGATGTCCTAGAGATCCGTTCCCCTCCAATACCATGCTTTCATGACCACCAACTCTTGAGCACTGAAGATACCACTGTGCCTGCTGGCAAGGGGCCCTAAAGCCACTCACAGTGTCTACATTTAGAATACGCCACAGGTTTGGCCATTTTGAGCAGAGTTTTTGCTGCCGCAGGAAAAAGTAAATAAATATGTATCACTGTATAAGTCTTAAGTACTTTTTTGTGGGTTGCTTTTGCTTTTTTTGTTTCTTTGTTTGGTGTGTTGTTAGAGTTCTACTCCTGAGCTATGAAGCTGTATTCCCAGTTCCTAAACTCTTCGGGCTGGTCTGAAGTCTGCAATCATCCTACATTAGCCTCCCAAGAAGCTGGGATTACAAGTGCAGGCCATGATGTCCAAATTCACTGTATCTACATGTCACTTCTCCACGTTCCGGGGCAAATACAACACAGTGGCTGTTCGTTTCCATGGATTAGTGACTAAGCTGTGTTTATAACATGTAAGCTGTGAGGGCTCTGCAACACCAACTCCTCGTGCATTTTCTGGACTTAAGTAACACCTTTCCATCAAAAATTAGATTTTCCTTTTTACACTATTCTTAGGGAAAACGTTATGAATAATTTTAAAAAGAACAGATTTTGGTAATTTTATTCAAACTGTTATGCTGGCAGAAAAAAAGAATAAATTACTTTCTTGATAAGATTATAAGGCCTTTAAAAGGAGAAACGAACTGGGACTTGCACCCATTATTCTTGCTTATAACGTAAAACTATTTCTAATTTCAAATCTCTCCAAGGAAATTTACTTCAACTTAATACTGAGTTTTATCTTATTACTAAAGGAAGATAAGAACAGCAAGAGTTGGTGCAGACCTAGTAGATAAGAGATAATTTTATCACTCCAGAGAAAGATAACAAGAAATTTCCTTCCCACACAGCACATAAACAACTAAACAACATACAGAATTTCCCATCATAGTGTAGGACTTTCCGGATCCAGTTTGCCCATATGCAAAGACACAAGCATTATAACCTTCAAAGGCAGATTTCACGACATCTGTGCCCAGAGTTTTGAAAACCTAAAAGAAAAAAATATATATGCAGATATATTAACACAAAGAATGCAAGTACTGTGGATTTTAATAAAAGTCCCTGCAGTGTTGACAATATTCTTGAATGTTACTTTCATCTTTAGAGATTACAGCATAAAAATAAATCACTGCCGAGCTGTAACAACAGAATATGTATGCACCCCAGTTTTTAATCAAAAGTAAACTCTCCAAGCAAGCAAAAAGCAAGACCGTCCTTTTTCCTACTTACGCTAGCAAATGATTTCTGAAATATAAATGTAAGCAAGGCCAAGTGGCAATTGTGTCTAGAAGCAAAGATTTTAACCAGAGATATTAAAATTCAGAACTGCATATTGTGTCAAGCTATTCATCTTATCCGAGCCTCCAGAAATTAATATTCAAAACCTAAAAGTCACAGTAGCCAGAAATTATTGTCTGAATCCTGCCAAATCAAAGTCATCCTATCTCATGGCCAGTGTTTGTTCCTCAAGATGAGTCTGGAGGAGACCTGGGGTGGCAGAGCGCTGGGGGCAGGGTGGTGAATGGCAGGGCTCTCTCATTACTAGGTCCTGGAGTGTTTTCTGTTTAGATACTTGTTCGAATACTTGTAGACATGGAGGGGAAGCAAGTAGGGCACATCCACAACCTGGGTTTCTGTCCCAGACCCCACTTAACTGCTGTTTGGGGGATAGAGGATGAAGCACAAATGCCCCAGGAGCACAGCTAATGTAAATGAGACAGATTAAAATTTGGTGATATCTCAATGTCCTCTAAGTCCAGCACACCAAGGCTCCCTCAAACATCTCTGCTACAAAAAGGAAGGGCATTCTGGCAGCTAGAGATGCCAGAGATGGGGGAAGTGAGCAAGTGGGATGACCACAGTACAAGATGGGGACTCCCACAGCGCTGAGCCCTCTGAGTCAAAACCAGGAGATCCAGAAAGCTCTTTCCCCCAAACTACACAGGGCAGTAAACCCTAGGCTATGGTGGCCATGAGATTACCTGGAGAGCTCTCAAGAGTCCCAGTGGCCAGGCCAGCAACACCGTCCAGTGAAATATGACTCTGTGTGAACCCAGGAATCAGTACACTACAAACTTCTCAAGTGAATATTGTATCCCTGATCACAGCAAAGTCTGCGGACAGTTCAGCTGCCACACACATACAGCTAAATGGACTCGGGCTTTCTCCCTCCATCCTGTTCACAATTCCTTCAGATACATCAGTAAAACTTTGCTAACTATAATTCCAACTGAAGTTCTTCCACAGATGACTACAGCCACCTATTCTCAGTTCATTTTTACCCATTTCAGCTTTAGACACTGTTATTTTTTATTGTATCGTCAGAGTCTATGGACTTATTAAATACACAGCCTTGACAGCAGTTCACATTTCCTGAGCACTGTTAGAGGTTCATGTAGTAATTCAACGGGGACAATGCTCACAACCCCACAGATGAGGAAGCTGGCGGAGAAGGTCAGATCAGACCCTGTCCAGTGAGTGGCAGACCTGAGGCTGCACCTCATTACAGGGCCATGGCCACATCCTCTAAATTCACGAGACCCTGGTGCTAGCTGGAAGGATATATCCCCAAACTTCTGTGAAGCTAGAACCCCAGGGAGACTCAGGGATCTAGATCACGGGCTGGGGTCTCCTTTCACTAATACATATGAACTACAAGTAAAAATTCTATTTTTCTAATTCTCTCAGATTGGAGCAAAAACAGAAAGTTTTCCACAGACAATTTAGAAAATAGGAAAGGGGCATTTCTCATAACTTATACAAATAAATCACAGAAAACAGTTAAACCAAACTCAAATGTCTCCACAACCTGGCCCCGTCTTTTGCTGGCCCTGGGAAAGCTGACCCAGAGCTCCATGGGACAACTGATCTCTACCCTTGGGAGAGATGGCCCCACCCCTCACCACAGACCAGGGATAATCTAGCCTGCTGATTTGGCAGTAGGGAAGCTGGCTCCACCCCCTTGCCTGAGGTGGATGCCCCAGTGGCCACGACTGACCACCTCAGCTACCACCCAGTACCACAACCAGGCCTCGGGTTGGCCCACCCTAACATCTACCCCATCTAGGACCTGCTGGAGCTTGTGAAGGGACTGGTCCTGTGGAATGATAAACACAAGGGTGGCAGCAAGTTATCCCAGGGGAGTTCAGGTGAAGATCCAGTGATGATGGTGTACCAGAAACCAGAGGCCTTGAACCAAACCAAGGACACTCCTATGTTATTACTCTGTTTACAAGTGGGTGGCTTTCTGACAGACTCATGAACCCCAGTAGGTGCAATGGTAGGACAGATAGAGAGCAGGTTGGTCTGCAGATGACACCAGGTCTAGCTCAGCCTCAGCACCAACCAACCCACCCATCATAGACAGACAGGAATACAGAAACAGGCACTGTGGTCTTCTCCAGAGGCTCCCCTGGCACACTCCCACCACCCACTGATTTGACATCTGGTACCATATCAAGAGGCCGATGAATCTATTAGCACCAAACCCTCACTAGCCCAGTTACCCCAATCTGCCTTGCTATGTGTGGAAATGTTTTAAGCTCCTTTCAAAGGTGACCCAAGCTCTCCCAGGGCCTTGATAGTGGGGAACCAGCCACAGGAGGGCACTGCTGAAACAAAGACATGACTAGCAAGCCTGGCAACTGGGAGATTAATGGTTTCAAGTTTCTCCAGGGTGAATTAAAAAGTAAGGGGTATGAGAAAGATCAAAGCCTCCCGTTGGAGTTTTGAAGAACCATTAAGAAAATTAAGACCGTATTTAATGGTCTTTAATTTACAAGACTGTGGGTTTAAATTGCTCATTGATTTTTTTTCCTAATTCTAAAATGATGGCTTGTTTTTAGACTCAAAGGAAACTTTATATTCGTGGACATGATATATTTTCTCAATATACTTTTAAACTTAACTGACTAAAGCATAAGAGGAAAGACAGAGCGAGCACTGTGCTGGCTTCATGACCACTCTGCTTACCTCACCCCTCACCAGCAGCCTCAAGAGCTGTGTAGACAACGCTGAAATCTTCACATGAGTGCTAAAATGAGGAGTGAGAGGGAATAGCTTTCTATTTTACAGATAACTAGCTGCTTTTCCTGCATCTATGATGGCTTATTAGCATGGCTTAGTAGTATGTAGTTTGGAAATTCCACAGAACAATCCCAGGTTACTCTCTGTAAGAGTTCCTGTAGCACAAAGAAGAAATGAAGCATGGCATTTTCCTTGTGGGCAGAAAGTTTAACACAATCTAGATCTCTCTTTAAACTCTGGACATAGAATTTTAGCCTCCAGGGAGAAGAGATACATTTGTTTTTTACATCCCTCACCCTGATCACTGTACAGCCCAGAAAGTTACCACCTGCTCCCACAAATTAACCATTTTCAAAGTAAACATTTCCCAGCCAGGTCCTGTGGTCACGCAATGCTCTCCATCCCTCTGTGTAGTCCACTGTTCTCAAAAAATTCAAATTCAAGTAAAACAACGACATCCAATTGTTCATTAAATAGGTTAAAAATGTAGATCTTTCAAGGCTTTTCATTCACCCTATGTTTGAAGACATTCTGGAAATCACTACAATAAATTGGTTTTCCCCTTAAAATTCTAGTTCCTGTCACTTAATTCCCATATGTGCAACAGAGCATCAATCTGGGTCCCACAACCACAGTCTTCTAGGCCAGACTCCTGACTGTCAGTGTAGACAGACCCGCCACCCTGAACCCAAAGTCATCCTCACTCTCTCACTCATCACCTGTCCTCTCTCCCCACCTCGAGCAGAAATAATTCCTTTTCTCCCACACAAAAACTCTCCAGGTAACCCCGCCTCCCCTCACCACGCGCAGCTCTCACCCTATTGAGTGGCAATCTGCTTACCAACTTGAATAAATTGCTAAAGTTCACTGAACGTCCTGATAAAGAAAACTGGAGTCAAAATTCACCTTATTTGGTTTTTTGGAGGCTTTAACACAATAGAATATTAAGCATGTCTGACTCAAGACAAACCCAAATATCAGTTTCTCTTCAACTCCTTTTTCTATGGTTTAATTGTCCCTTCCCCATTACTGATGCGTGAATCCACTGCTTCTGGATACAATCACTGCAGGTCTCCAACCTCAACAACTGCATTGCCTCTAAAGGTTGGGCTCTCCTCCACAAACCACTTCTAAACCAGATACATTCTTGAATGTAAAAGTACATGCAAAACACTGCAGATCTTCCCCAAAAGATATAGATAGATGATAGATAGATAGATAGATAGATAGATACATACATACATACATACATACACAGACACAATCATCTATCCATATATATATACATATAGATAAATATCCATATAGAGAGAATAATCTATCTTCATATACATACATATACATGTATCCATATATGTACAGATGATTATATTACATATATGGATGGATGGATAGATAGATAGATAGATAGATAGATAGATAGATAGATAGATAGATAGATAGATAGACAGATGATTCTGAGTTGGGTGTGGTGGCTCACATCTAATCTCAACATGCAGGTGGGTTGGTGGTAGTGGTGATCTTGAGATTTTACATTCTTACACGTAACCAGGCAATACCACTAACTCTGATGCAAAACCACACTAGTGTTTTCATGCTCTAGTTTTCAGGACTACAACCAAGGTCAAGAACATCCACGTTGGCATAAGAAGAGCTGAAATAAGTACCTATGATATGTAAGGGAGCACTGAGAAGACAGGGAAAGGCCCAGTGATGAAGTCCAATGCTGTACTTCAATTAGCATTGAAGCCCATGTTCTTCCACCTGTGTTAGTGTGCCCTCAGCTCTGCTCCAATGTCCTGCTTTTGCCCACCCAGGAGTATATGTTTGTGTTTCTGCTCTAATGAAATATCACAATCAGTGTCTTGAAGTTCATCTGAGAGTACCTTGTTCTCACCTGTGTGAACAACATCTCTATTTGTTTCTTGAGCAAATACTAGAATGAGTCTCAGTTGTACATTCTGAAGAAGCACTCCTTCTAGAATTCTTTCTATCGCTTGTAACGATCCACAAAAACAGATAAAATGTGGCTTTGGTTTGATATTTATCTCCTATGCTCTGACCCCTGGACTCAAGGCTAAGGGGTTTATTTGAAAGACTTAAGTATACAAATGTCACATTCCCAACATCAAATGTTGCATCTGAATCTCTCACAATAAGATCAATGTTACAGTTCTGAAACCATTCCAGCTATGATTTGTTATGGTAAAACAAAAAAAAATTTTAGAAGATTGGATTATCCAAATTATATAAACATTTCCATTGATAATTAAAAAGCTGAGTTACAACATCCTTAGCCATCAGAGAAATGCAAATCGAAACAACGCTGAGATTCCATCTTACACCTGTAAGAATGGCCAAGATCAAAACCACTGATGACAACTTATGCTGGAGACAATGTGGGGTAAAGGGAACACTCTTCCATTTCTGGTGAGAATACAAGCTGATACAGCCTCTTCTGTTATCAGTATGGCAATTTCTCAAAAAATTAGGAAACAACCTTCCTCAAAATTCAGCAATACCACTTTTGGGTATATATACCTAAAGGATGCTCAATTGTATCACAAGGACATGTGCTCAACTATGTTTATAGCAGCATTGTTTGTTATAGCCAGAACCTGGAAGCAACCTAAATGCCCCTTGACTAAAGAACGGATAAGGAAAATGTGGTACATTTACACAATAGAGAACTACACAGCAGAAAAAAAAAAATAATGACATCTTGAAATTTGTGGGCAAATGGATGAATCTAGAAAACATCATATTAAGTGAGGTAACCCAGACCCAGAAAAACAAATATTATATGTACTCACTCATAACTGGTTTTTAGACATAAAGCAAAGAAAACCAGCTTACAATTCATAACCCCCTAGAACCTAAACAACAATGAGGACCCTAAGAGAGACATACATGAATCTAATCTACATGGGAAGTAGAAAAAGACATGATCTCCTGAGTAAATTGGAAGCACGGGGACCATGGGAGAAGGTTGAAGAGGAGGGGAGAGAAAGGGAGGAGAGAAAATAAAAATGTATAGCTCAATAATTGCAATAATAATAAAAAATGACATATACACACAAAAAAAAGAAAAAAAAGCTGAGTTACCAAATGCTAATTTTATAAAAATTAAATTTGGCAAAAAAGTAGTAAATTTCTTTTAAGTGCTTTAGGGCAAGACTGTTTTTCCTGAATTAAAAACAAACAAACAAACAAACAAGATTTTGAGATTGTCACACTGTACCATTTCTTGTGAAACATAATCTGGACTCTTGGTGTCAGCAGAGTAAAAAGAGAAGTCATAAGTGAAGGTCTTGGTCCGTTCTCTGCCTGAGTCCCCAGTGCCTCCTTCTGGTATCTACAAAGACAATTTTGACAATAATAAGAAGAAAATGAGGTGGTAATAACAATAACATAAAGTGTAATGTCATTTAACAAGCAATCCAAATTAGGAGACAAAATCTGTGACTAAAAAAACATAAAATGATTAATGTTTGCAGCACATATACACTAATCAACATTTAATTCCTATTAGTCTCCCTAAAGAATGAATAAAATAAATAAATACAGCATGAGAAGTCCAGGATCTTTATTATAACCATCAGCTAGTCTTTACTAATATAATTATCTTACATGAACACAATGCCCAATCAGACTCTGTCTGCTTATTTGACTATGTCCTCTATGATGGCCCCCCCAAAGCTGGACGTTACACAACTTCAAAGGTGCTGGACACTGATTCTGGCAAAAGCAGTGCCCTCTGGAGCCTCCTGAAAACTTCAAGTCAGGTGTCTCCACTTCCATGAAGCTTCCCTAATAATCCATCAAGAAATAATTTCCCCCTCTTTTCTGAATGAGAACTCTCCTAAGATATATTGAGGCTATTACAGATGTTCCATCCTCTGAGTTTAAATTAAACCCACAAACCATTCATATGTTCCCGGAACCCTATATCTTAGACATAATGCTAAATAGCTTCAATGAACAGTGTACTTTTTAATAATTGACTTCTTTTTTAAAACAAATTGTTTTAAAAAACAATGAAAACAACAGTATATTAAAAATGAGCATTTCCCATAGGTGCAATAGTGACACAAATATTATGGAGGTGACCAACCACTGATAGAATTTAAGGCCATTCCACAGAAGGAAATGCATAGCTGGTATAGTAAAGCTGGACATGAACCCCAAGTTGGTGTGCTCACAGACCCTAGGGGTAAAACCTACTACTATCACTTTTGTTAAATGTACACACTATCAAACTATCTTCTAAATTTATATTTTTATATCCACAGATTAGTTTGGTTCTCAGATATCTTCAGAGGAGTTTCTTTGTTCAGTGAATGGTGGTTAACACAAGAACTCACAACTGATCAACAACACACAGAGAAAAGGTATTTATGGAGTACTCAGCCCCAAATGGGATGTCTATACCACATGCCCTCCCCAGAAGATTCAGTGGCCAGTACAGAAAAAGCACAGAAAGATTTCAAGAGCCAAAGGTTGGGTGAAACAATGTCTTCTAGACAGGACCGGACCAGACCACTGCACTCACACAGCTATAGCTAGCTGTTAAGACCTGTATAAGATTAAGCCCATCAACATCCCAGCCAGGAGGACAAAGGGTTCTTTAGGAACTACCAACAGTTGATGGCTGAATGTCTACTTTCTTTAATGGTGTAGCCCCTGGTAGGTAGATCATGTTCCAGTGATCCTACAACCATGAGTATAGAGGGAGTACAAACTGGACACAGTGGATTATATTTTAAAGATAGATAGATAGATAGATAGATAGATAGATAGATAGATAGATAGATAGATAGATAGATAGATAGATAGATAGATAGATAGAGATAG
>NW_004949101.1:5690999-5695434 GCF_000317375.1 Microtus ochrogaster | reverse complement strand
TGGATGGAAGATAGATAGATAGATAGATAGATAGATAGATAGATAGATAGATAGATAGATAGATGATAGATAGATAGATGATAGATAGATAGATTTGACATCTATTCTAGTTACTCAATTATCATATAAAGAAATATGTATAAAACACAAAAAGCAACAGAGTAAATCAAGGAAAATAGCTTCCATGATATACATGCAAAAAGGATTCAGCCAAAGCACTATGAGCACACAGATGCATGAAGCAAAGAAAAGGTCGCTACAGGAAGGAGGTAGACAGAACTGAACCAGCCTGAGAAGATGATGCAAGTCAAAGAAAAAAGGCTCAGGCTAGGCCAGAGAGAGTCATGTTGTGCTGAAGACTCTAATAAGTATGAAAGGAAAGCATTCTAGGACAGAACTCCTCAAGCAAAGGGATACCCACACCCCAACACATGCTCCCTGGGAAAGTAGTACTATTCCCATTCCTGTTTCGGGCGATCAAGTTGTACTACTTAGAAAGCAATCTTAAGAGTAGCCACTGGTTGGGACCATGAGTTAATAGAAATCAATTCATAGTGCACTTGGCCATGGAGCAGTAAACCTCAGAAACTGTTACCTCCACACTGGAGGGCACTAAGCCCTAAAAGTACATGATGTCTTTTGTGTTACTTTTATAACCGTGCTCCCTCCTTGAGTGGAAAGCATTCAAGATCCTTATCCAGGATGCTAATGAAATAAATAGTATATTTCAAAGGAAACATGAATAATTTACCATTTTGAAAGATTGTGAAGTTTTTTCATCTACTTTTTTCCCGAAAGTATGCAGTTTTATCGCTTCCTTTTTAAGTTTTCATTGCTTTCAGCTAATAATAAACACCAGTTGTCAGATCATCAAAGATCAGAATACATGATGGATTCTCATTTTAAAGAATCAAAACAAAGAACAGGGGATATAGTTCAGTTGTTAAGAGTGTCTGCCTAGCATGCATGGGGACCTGGATTTGATCCCTAGCATTGCATAAACCAGGTATGACATGGTACACATATACAATCCTAGCACTGAGGAGATAGGGCAGGAGAATCAGAAGTTCAAGGTCATATTCATCCACTGTTGACTGTGGTTTCCTGTCTTGCCTGGTTCCCACAGTCATTAAGTCCCAAAGAAACACACAGAGGACTAAATTAATTATAAACTGGTTGACCTAGTAGCTCAGGCTTCTCATTAGTTTTTATAACTTATATTAGCCCATAATTTTTGTCTATGTTAATCTTGTGGCAAGGTACCTTTTTCAGTGAGGCAGTCACATCTTGCTTGCTCTGTGACTGGCTTCCTTCTCTGTCTGGGTGACAACTGCAGACTGAAACTTCCCTCCTCCCAGAATTCTTGTTGCCCTGCCTCTACTTCCTGCCTGGCTACTGGCCAATCAGCATTTATTTAAAATACAAGTGACAGGGTACAGACCATTTATCCTACAGCAATCCATGTTTGAGACCAGCCTGGGTTACCTAAGATCCTGTTCTCAAAATAAACAAATCCTGTCTCAAGATGTGTCCAGTACATCACAGAATACAGACAACTATAAGGCTGGAATATAGGGTAGAAATGCCAGGTCCTTGTCTACCATAGGAACTCACAGAGCAGAGAAACAGCTTGAGTTAGACTTTCAGGTCAGATAAAACCAGGGCAGGAAAGGCACCAGGATCAGACCAGTGCTTCAGCTTCAGGACTGAGCCTCAGCAGAGAGCATGCAGACACTGCTAACTGCACCGAGTTAGGGCAGTCAACTCGGGTACAGAAGGATCAGGTGCTTCAATCATCTATACCACCCTCCCAGGGGGCAAGTATGGAGCTCTCAGAACTACAGCAGGGCAGGGTCATCACTTGCCTTTAAGTTTGTGATTGTCGTTTTGCTTTTCTCCATTTGAATGATAAACTTGGCTTCCAGGTCCTTTTCTCTGAAACATATATAAAGCAGTATGGGTTAGGAGACAATAGATTATTTTGAAATAAACCTGTTTCATCTGTTTTTCACAAAAGGGTCTTTGATTTTAAATGACATCTGAAAAGTAATCCCAGATAGCACTGCTCCCAAATCCTTGCTAAGGCTATAAACATGAAGACACATGACACAGATGCCACCATCAGAAACTATGACTAACAAAAATGTGCTGTCAAAATCTGGAAGAGTTTCTAACTGTAAGACAAGTCAGCAACAAAAATGCCAGGCACCATGAACAGCTGAGCATGCAGAAGGCAGCCCTACCAGCCTGGATGAAAACCAAGTCAAAAGCTGGGATGGCCACAACTGTGGGCTGCTCCCAGGAGCAGCCAGGGCTCTGCCCCTCCTCTGACCATCTTGTTATATTCACTGGGAATTGTACTTCTTACAAAGCAATAATCAGGAAGTCAGGGAAATTCTGAATAGCATAGTTCTCTAGAACAGCTCTACATATTAGGTAGCAAGGGTCTGTAATCCCAGCAGGAAGACCATGAATTCAAGGACAGCCTGGGCTATATAAGAGAGACCACATCTCAACAAGAAAAAAATATTTACCTATATTAAAGAATTATCAATTACCAATAAAAGGGAATGAAAAGCATCTCTGGACAACATTGTGGCATGGTCACCAGGACATGTGATTTAAGGCAGTCTTCACCTTTTAAGATCTGATTTTAGCATTTTATACTATAAAGAGAAAGTAATAGACATTCAGCACTAATCCTAACTTCAGTTCTGAAGTTTCATCATTTCCTAGGCTAGTGATATATAATCCAATACTCTCCAGTGATGCCAGGCGGCAGCAGCAGCAAGATATGGATACCAGCTGACCCTGAAATCACAAGGGGAATAACACATACCCTATGGCATACACAACACATTGTACTGTGTTAACAAACTGGAAGGCTCTGCAGGTTAAATATACCCATAGAATTGATTTATTGTATTCTTAACTTGTAATAGGCTTAGGGACAAAATCCCATCCCAAGTCCAAAGAAAATGTATGTACAATGATATTACTTGTATGTAGAAAGCAAAAGGACAACCTTAGTCTTTTTCAAAAGGCTACATATGGATAAAGAAGAAAATTGGAGAGAAGGGCAATAACAAAAGCAAGATTTCTCTGAATATTAAAGAATGCAAAATAAACTTGTTTAAACAATCTAAAATTCAAAAGAAGTTGAAAATAATGAATCAAACTTTATACCACAGTGGAAGAACATTTCCACAGGGCAGGGAGGATTTTGACTACACAATGAGACAGAATCAGTTATCTGGTGGTCATTCTAAGATTTTTATTTGTATATTGTAAGATAATTCATGAATACTTATGCTGGTATCACTGGGAGCTACTGCCAGTAGACCTATTAGATTAAAAATGAACACAAACACAAGATGGATGAGATATGGATTCTGAATGGGAAATAACAGCATGAACTATAACCTAAATTTAAAGAAATAAAGGGAGGGGGAGAGGAAGAAAAAGAGGGAGAGGAAAAAATACAGGTTGCACATTCCTAACTGAAATTCTAAAATCCAAAATGTTCCAAACTAGAAAGCTTCATGGACCTTGACATGATGCCACAAGTGACAATTTCACACTTGACCTCATGTGGCAGGCACACATGAAAATATTATACAAAACTACCTTTGAGTGAATCTCATGATTAGTCTCAGGTCCAACTTGCAAGCTATTTCACTCCGTAGATGCTAACATTTCAATATCTCAAACAATCTAAATTCCCAAACATTTCAGATAAGTGATACATAACTCCCTAGTTCTGCCTACTGAAAAGATCTAGAATCATCTGGTCAAAGAATAGGCTCTAAACACCATTTGCCAGAAAAAGAACTCAGGGCTTCTTAAAGAAATTATTCAATCTAAATACCTAAACCTTCTCAAGAAAGCAGGGCCACTACAGATCACTAGGCCTGATAGAAGGCAAGTCCCCAAACAACCGAGGATGGTCCCAGTGCTCACACCCTCTGAGCTCCCCTCCCCTTGCTGTAGGTTGAGCCTGGAGAGTCACTTCCCATGACTAGAAGACAGAATGCCCAAGTAACCTGGGGCTGATTGCAAAAGACTGTAACTTCTATCTTCCTGGCTGTCTCCTTATGCATGTCCCTTCGCTTAAAGCCCTGGTGATGGGGAAGGCCAGCTACCACGTCGTGAGAAACCGTAAAAAAGCAAATCAAAAACACATCCCATATTTCCTCTATAACAGCTACTTCAGAGCAAATAAATGGAAGTTTCCCCTTTAGAGCAATCCCAAACCTATTTGTAGAAGAAAAGACAGAATTAAAATAGCATTGTACTTTCATCCCTGGTGAGTTAGTGACTCAACTCTGTGAACACCATGGCTAATCACCCAGCCCCCGCAAGATGGCCCTGGTTGGCAGAACCCGCCGACAGTACAGTACACCACCACTGCTCCACAGTCCTGTCTACAGTACAC
>NW_004949101.1:5669241-5688697 GCF_000317375.1 Microtus ochrogaster | reverse complement strand
ACACGACCGCTGCTTCACAGTCCTGACCAGGCTGGCAGGCCTTGCTTACAGTACACCACACTGCTTCAGAGTCTTATTCTCACCCAAAGGACCTCCTCTGATCTGAGCTGAACCACCAGGAAATGTAACAGCAAGTACCATGCCAAACCATCAGCAGAGAGCGTCAGTAACTCCAGCTGGTAAAGCGACAATTGATAATGCTTTCGTGTAACAAGTGGTGTAATCCATATATTAAAAAGATATATTAACGATGTGCTAGCCACCTAGACCTACGTTAACGGGGGGGGGGGGGGGGATTCTAAAACTTGTAACACAGTGGGTCTAGGAAACAGCTCCGAGTGCTTGTTGCATGAGTATGAGAGGCCTGGAGTCAGAACGCGGGGACCCGTGTAAAAGGCCAGGCAGAGCAGAACATTCCTACAACCCCAGGCCTGAGAGGAGAAAACAGGGACAGCCCTGGACTCACTGGCCAGCCAGTGTCGCAGAATCAGGCAGTTCCAGGCTCAAAGAGAGCTGTCTCCAAATATAAAAAGTAACTGAGGAAGATACCTGGTGTCCACTCCTGGCCTCCATACATACATGCACACATGTACACGCGTGCACATATTACAGCATGTGCAGAGAAACACTGGCAATGAGTTGACATTTAATATTAAGGAATTAGAACTAGTGTTTCAGGTGTGATAAAAGTACCATAGCGGCTTTCATATTTCACATATCTTACCCTTGAAAATAACACATACAGAAATAATTATAAGTAAAATTATCTGGGAATTACATTAATCTGATGGTAGGAAACTAGCTGAGGGTGACCTCCTAGTCATCTCAAATAAACCACGAAAGTTATGTTGCAGTACACACCATCAGGCCTGTAATAGATTCCCAGAATCAGGTTTGACATTTAAAAGCCAGTCTTAAGAAGACTTCCATTGCCTGACACCAGGTCTTAGAACCTACCTTTAGGCTATTCCATGTTCATATGACCATATACAAATGGCTCCTCAAATCATGTTTTCTGGGCATTTGACCATGAAGACCATACAGCCCAGCAAGATCTGCTCACACTACGTGTATCTGCGCTGCAGAGTATACTACCTTGGGGCCTGCCAGTTCCCCAGGGGCTCTTTCTCACTCAACAATCTTCTATGCCTGAATTTTGAATTTTAAACCACCTACTATCAATACACAGCTCAAGTGAACAAAACAACGTACTCTCTGAGAATATCAGATATTGTATATCACACTACTCATCAATGCTTGCTCTTGGAAGAAAGTGTGCTTTACACCCTGACTACCAACCCAGCCTTCAGCCCAGCACCTCTGGATTCCAATCTCAGAACCTCTGAAGCAGCTTACAAGGTCCTCTGCATGATCACTTCTAACTCAGTAAGTGTCTACGCAGTGCTTCTCAGTTGTAAGAAAACACCTAGAACCTACTCTACAAGAACACTAATAGTAAATGTAAACACTAAAATGTAAAATCAGTGTGTTTCTAACTGCATTTCCTAAACCTAACCTCTTAGCAAAGATTTTAGGGCTGCCCAGAGATTACCCCAGCTGGGGAGTGGTAGTGGGGGGGGGCACAGGAACTTGTACAGCCTCCTTCTGGAGTCCAGAGCTCGCCTCAAAGAACTTATCTCTCCACAAGATAAGAACACCACAAGCCCCCCTCTCCCCTGCGGCCCAACTCAGGATGTTCCAAAAGTGCCTGAGACCAGCAGCACAGGAAGCCCTGAGGACTGTGAACTGAGGAGTGGGAGCACCACTATGACTCGCAGCAGCCTACACATGATTCCGACTAGCAGTGAGGCCTGGAAAAGGTGGAAGCCGCATCAGTCTATAGGACATCTTGCCAACTGCTCTTACATTCACTCTTAAAAAGTAAATTCCTAATATAAGCATAATCTGCATTTTACACAGTAAAATTTAATTTGTTCTTTGACTTTCAAGTTTTTTCCCCAACATAATATTTTTATTAATCATTTGGGAATTTTATACAATGTGCCTGATCGCACTCACTTCCCATCCCTCCCAGATCCACCCGCCAACCTTGCATGGCCCCCTCAATACACCAAGTCCAATTTGTGTTACCCATATACTCATTGGAATATAGTCAATGAAGTTTTATTTCTAAAACCACATGGGAGAATGGAAGGAAATGGGCCAGCTAACCCTCTGCTCTCACGTGGTATAGACGTCTCTACAAGAACACTGCAATGGCAAGATCTCATCTAAGAAGCCATCTGAGTTTCATGACAACCAGTTCCCTCACTCACAGGGTCCTGCCAAACCACCAGCTTCTAGGATTTTCTGTATCTATACTGTTTCCAGCTGTAACTGTAGGGCTGCAGTCAAGAGCTTGAGGTCATTTTGAAACATAGTTGTAGCCTCTGTGATTAAGGAGAGGACTATCTGTTCCAGAGCGGAAACTGCACAGGGAATCTTCTAACTTTGTTTCTCTAAGTATCAAGAGTGAAGCTAGATAGGAAAAGAGGACATCTTTACACCAGAAATATCATGTAATATCTACAATAAAGATGTTATCTAAGTATAGCTTTAGCCAGAGAGAAAAATCTCAAGCTAGTGACTCAAAATGCCAGTAGGAAGCTCAGTGAGCCTGTTCTCCAAGCTGGCTGGAGCCACCAATGCTAAACCACCTTTCTGCTGTCTGCACTCCATGTGCATGCCAGAGGCCTATCACACTCACAGTTATTTCAAAGATTTAAAGTTATTTCAAAGATTTAAAGTCGAAAGAGGAGATCTCCACACCTTGCTCCTCCACACCTTGCTGGGCAGCCCTGCTCCATGCCCATCACCTACCTACTGGAGACTGGCTTTTCTCACAGTCCTTTCTTCACCCCCAGAGTCTTAAGTATCACAATTTCTCAGGGTCCGTGTAAAAATTCATCTTACCCCAATTCTTCAACCCAACAGTTATCAAGTCCTGTCTACTCCACACCTACTGACCTTGCCCTAATCTCCCTACTCCACTGCCCACTGTTCAAAGTCAGGCCACTCCTACCACTCTCTGCCTCCCATCTGGTCTCTTCTCATATACACTTCATTATCTGCTTCCAGAAAGCCTTCTAAAATGTCACCTTACCATGACACCCCAGCTTTAAATGCCTTTGGGATTTCTCAAAGGTTACAGGACAAAGCTCAACTATCAGTGCTACACAAAGCCCTCCTTGCTCTGCCCTAACTCATATTGCCATTCTAATACTATGTCCCTTCCGCTTGGCCAACCTTAGCCATGCGCTCACATACATGTATACATACATACTGCTTTCCGGAGCCTTCTACCCTGTCCTCCCCTAAGCTGCATTCTGCCTGTCTTGTCTAGTCTACAGTGAGCTCCTTAGAAGGTCCACTTTCTGAGCTCACATATTCCTCCAGGGCCTGAAGCTCAGACACCACTAGAAAAAGTTGTTCTGTCTGTTGGGCTAACTAGATTACTGTAAGAACAGTTCCCACCAAAGCCTATTCAATGACACTCACCCTCTGCCTACTCTGGGGTCCCACCACCCCTACTAAATGATCCACCCTCCGCCTACTCTTGTTCCCTCACCCAGCACTGTCTCTTCTGTAAGACTGATACCTTCCCACTTGTCACCCATAGCCTGTCTGAGGTCTAGTCTAACCAGATCCTCCTACCCAACTTTCAGAAACAACCTCCTATACCTATTTGGCTCACCCCATTTTCACAGGCCTCATCTCTGCTGAAGTGACCTCCCAGGCTAGCCCGGAGAAGCAAGAACCCAGCTGCACAGCCACACCAAGTACACCAGGCACAGAACCACAATTTACAGTCCGAACCAAGGGTTTCATGTTTAGCCTCTTGCCCAGCACTGCCAAAGACCAGGCACAGAGAGACCTCCAGCCTATGGTCAATTTCTTCTGACATTTAAGAAACATGGGAAATAAATCTTGACATTTTTCTTATATTGAGGAAAATAAATAATCCTAAAATATCATTTGAACATTGATTGGATAATAGAGCAAAATGAACTATGTCTCTCCCGAGCCACTCTGGTGAATTGGGTTTCTCAACTGAAAAGTCAATTACAGCCCCTTCATATAAATAAGTAATTTATCTGAAAGGTCTGGAAACTAGATCATATGATGTTACAAATGAGCCAGCTGGAGCAAGTATGCCGAGTTATAGATCAATCTGGTGAGGCCAGAAGGAACGGACTTTCAAAAGATCCAGTCAAGAAAACAGGTAGAGATGCCAGCTCTCGGGTGAGGGGGAAATGTGAATTACTAAAGAAAATAAGAGTGATGGCAATCCAAACATATTTTTAATGTTTTTAAATTATCCAGGAATTCAAATTGATTCCAATCATTCTGCTTAGGGTATTTCGTCACTCCATAATACAGACAGACAGAAGAATGCTGGACCCATCAAACTGATCCCCTCTCCTGGGCAATTTTTACTAATATTCTAAAGCAAAATGAAACCCTCCTATTTCACCCAGACAAGTCTATAAACCAGTATTTCACTGCCTTCATTCTGGTTGCAGGATACTCAACAGAAACAATTAAAAAATGTATTTTAAAAAAGAATATATAAGCTCCCCAACAAGATAGTGGAAAGAAGCCCAACGGACACCATAAATGATAGAAATAGCTTGTCAGAGGCCACCACGTTGCACCTCAACAGAGCCAAAAGAATATGCACAGATATGCTTCCAGATGCACAAAGCTTTTCTGAGCAGGAAGCTGTTTGCCTAGGACCTTTGCAGAAAGAATAAGCAAGGCGTTGGGGGACAAAAAAAATAAACTCAAACATGTCACTAGTGGAACGGTTTCAACATGATTTGTGACGACTTTTATAATTAAAACCAATGTAGTTAAACTAAAAGACACAAAACACTGTGTGCTTCCTCATGCTTCTGGACAAGTTCATGACTGTGACAAGTTCATGACTGACTCAGCCTCCTCTCCTGGCACCCTCCCACACAGAAAACAATGGCTAGCCTTGCAATCCACATGTCCCTGTGCCCTGGCTCACTCTCTAGTGCAGTCTAGATTGGCCTCTGCCCCTCTCTACACTTGTGTGTTTCCATCATGCAAAATAATATCCAAGAATCAAAGCTACTCCAATAACACCCTTCTGCTTTCAAGGAGCACTCCTGATTTCTTAGGCAGCCCCTCAGTTTCCTGCCTCTACCCATCTGCACTTCTTTTCCTTTATAAATGAGAGCTCCAAATAAAATAGCTGCTGTCCAATCATGTTGAATTTCAGATAATCAAACAGCTTCCAAGTATAACTGTCCTAAATACCCCCCAACACAAACAGCACAGGCTCACTCAGGAGACTGCACTCCTCAGGCTCCACCGCACTGAGAGGCATACACACTCCCTCGCCCAGCTAAAGCCCAAGACAGGAAGATGGATGAGCACACATCCTGAACACCCAAAGAAAGAGCTCCCTGACATCTAAATCCAGAACCAAATTCAGGGATATTGAGCCAGTCTCCCTGCAGCTCCCTCTTCTTAGGCTGCTCCCACCTTCCTATCTGATCCCGAATACTTGGAAGAAATTAAGAGATATCAGTGCACAGTCAGGAACTGTTGACAGCTCTTACTTGGTCTCCATGAAATCAGACCAAGCCCAGTGTGGTGATGCACACCTTTGATACAAAGAATACAGGAGGCTGAGGCAGGAAGATGTGACTTGGAGGCCAGTCAGGGCAGAAAATTAGACTGTCTCAAAAAATAAAATACACCAAAAAAAAAAAAAAAAGAAAAGAAAAGAAAAGAATTACTGGGGGGAAAAGCTTTCGTGGCGGCACCCTGATTCCTATATGGTTCTCAGGATCCACCTCCCCACACAATAGTCAGCTAAGTCACAGTGCCATGACCTGCATCCTAATGCCAGCTTCAGATGCAGCAGGGAGGAACAGGCAGCATCGCCCATCCATTCCTGCAGGCAACCCCATGCAAGAGGGAAAGACAAAGTCACTATCACAGCAACATGGAATTCACAGGCAGTAAGGCTAAGATGAGCCATGTCGAGTTGGGGCTGTTAATGTTGAGATTTTTAACACCTTGACTGACTTAGGGAAGGGATCAGAAACACACAATCAGGCCAGGTAACAACTTGCCTCTTCCAGCCAGTATCTCATGTGCAGTTCTAGAACATGCCACAGCACTCAATGGGCTTGTTAATTAGACCTGTAGATAGTGGGGTGACTATGCACTTGTCTTCCGCATCTGCCTGGATCTTCCTGAGAATGATGCCCAACTTTTCATAGATTTCACAATACCTGGCACTGTCCTCATACAGCACAAACATCTGGATGAATGATTGGGTGCTGTGGGAGCACATTCCACTCCTTCAGCCAATAGCCTTTAAGATACCGGCCCACTTGGGCGTGGTCTCTAATACTCTAAAAGCAGTTGTAAAGCATGTGCCTGCTCTCTTGCTTTCCGCTTTTGCTTCCGCTCCCACTTCCAGCTGCTAGACTCTATTCCTGTCTGCGCAGAGGACTGTTATCTAGGACGGTGATCTGTAAGTTTTCTCTTAAATAAATAAGCCTTTTATTATTCATAATCCTGAACTGGTATAGGATTATGTTGTGACTTCCATCATCATCTGGAAGCCAAACATTTGGTTTTAGAACCCCCACACACACCACCACACACCCCAATCCCTGTGCCTCTGCCTTGGCCTGTTGATAGGGCAGAACTTAGGTAGGCAAGGCAGACTGGACTGAATGCTGGGAGAAAGAAGGGCAGAATCAGGAAACTTTGTTGATATGACATGACCTTGTGGTGATACAGAGATTAATGGAGATAGGTTAAATTGGTATGTAAGAGTTAGCCAGTAAGAAGTTAGAGCTAATGGGCCAAGCAGTGTTTTAAATTAATACAATTTCTGTGTGATTATTTGGGTCTAAGCTAGGTGGGCAGCTGGGAACGAACAAGCAGCTCACTCCTTCCTACAACTATGCCCACAGGAGCAATCCATTATCTGCATCTTCTGGTTGACTCAACTACATTGTTGTCTGTCTTATCTCTTTCAAGATCTCATTTGCATAACTTTTACTAGAGTACTTCATTATAACTACACTATTTTGTATTATCAGTTGCTGTTTTGAATTTCTTCCTGAGCCTACTTTATAAGTTAAACTTTATGGCAGAATGTATAGGGAAAGACACAACATACATAGGATTGCTTCCACCTTCCACCTCGGAAATCATCTAGGGAACTCTGGAAACACTCCCACAAATACAGAGGGAAACTGCAGTGGACTGAAAGAATAGATGAAGCTGCTAAGTGAAAGCAAGATATTATTCTTAACTCAAGTGTGAGAGTCAAGTTGCTAACTATCTTAAACTGTTAGGTGCAGAAGCATTTTCTCCACAAATGTCAGTTAATTTGGCAGATATTCACTCCAAAGAACAGGAATAAGATTCATCTTCTTCTCAGAGATTATCACTGTGACCCTGACATTAGAACCAAACACAAGGACCCTTTCATCCCCTCTGGAGTCACAGGAAAGATAACAAACAGGAAGTGTCAGCAGTACCTGGTGATCTGAATGAAAATGACCCACAAAGCGAGTGGCACTATTAGAAGCTGAGACTTTCTTAGAGGAAGTGTGTCACTGGGGGTTGGTTTTGAGGTCTCAGAAGCTCAAGTCGGGCCTAGAGTGTCTAACAGCCTCTTCCAGCTGCCTGCAGATCCAGATGTAGAACTCTCAGCTACCTCTCCAGCACCATGTCTATCTGTGTACCATCATGCTTCCTATTATGACAACAATGGACTAAAACCTCTGAACCTGTAAGTTAGCCCCAGTTCAGTGTTTTTCTTTATAAGAGTTGGCATGGTCATGGTGTCTCTTCATAGCAATAAAACCCTAACTAAGACAAAGTGTGATGAGCCAAGTCTACAATCTTGGGTCTTATAAAATTACAGGGAGGAAGCCAGGCGGTGGTGGCGCACGCCTTTAATCCCAGCACTCGGGAGGCAGAGGCAGGCGGATCTCTGTGAGTTCGAGACCAGCCTGGTCTACAGAGCTAGTTCCAGGACAGGCTCCAAAGCCACAGAGAAACCCTGTCTCGAAAAACCAAAAAAAAAAAAAAAAAAAAATTATAGGGAGGAGGACCAGGAGTTCAAGGTCATCCAGAGGCCAGCCTGAGCTACCTCAGACAGCCCCTCAAAAGAGATAAGATAGAGAAAGGGGAAGAAGGCAAGGAAGTGCATATGTCCACGTCTTTGGTATGTTTCCCCAAAACACACAACCAACAAACTCCTCTGCAAAGGGAGAATTTTAAAAAGATGGTATACAATTACCCACCAGCTGCTTACAAACATCTTTAATGCCTTTGCTGTTTACTTGTGTTCAAACATAAGTAACTATAACCCAAAGGTCTCCATATACGATGACAGCACCATGAGACTGAGACATGTGGAAAGAAATCCTCTGTACTTCCATCTACTTCTATAACTCTCTTCAGATTTATCCATATTCTAAAAAAATGTTCTCAATGAGAGCTTTTTTGGGGTAGGATACAGTGGCTGACCTGTGGAAAGAAGACTGATCCCTTTTATGACACCATCAACCAAATAAACTACCCAGGGGAGGGGTAGTGACAGAAGTTCAGATTTAACTGCTGAACTTTTCCCCCATGACTTTTCATGTCCAGTCACAGTAGAGTAAAGTGCAACCCTGGCTTCTTGTAATCTTTCTTTCGAGGAGAACACCTACTCTTCATACTGCCAAGAGAAAAAGGTTTAACCTTGGTGGAGCAAGGGGATGGACCTGGGTTGATGCCTTGACTCCTGAGAGCATTGGGACTCTGGGTATACTAGCCAACTTAGCTGAGGCCTGGATTTCTTATCTGTGTGCTGGATTTGACTTAATCCTCTTATACACACCTTTGTGCAAACAAAACTAACTGCACAGCAATTGTGTGGCTATTGTGCTGATGTAAGATACCCCTCTGCATACTATGAATATGTTTTATTACCATTAGTTAATAAAGAAGCTACTTTGGCAGGATAGAATATAGATGGGGTGGGAGAGAGAGATGGTTCAGCAGTTAAGAGGACTGGTTGCTCTTCCAGAGGTCCTAAGTTCAATTCCCAGCAACCATATGATAGCCTGCAACCATTTATAATGAAATTTTATACTGTATGTATATTTCTACTCTTATTTAAGGTATTATATTTATGTAGCTCACTTAAAATGTAATGTATAGCTAAGAAATACAAATTAATAGTCATCTATAATAGTCAAACTTATAATCATGTTAGTTAAGTCTTGTAGATATACAGAGGTGTATATTTAGATGGATAGGTAATCTTCAGACACTTCAAAGACATACAGAATATGGCATTTAAGTGTTTTAAGAAAAACTTTTCTTGACAATGAGACATGTCTTTTCATACTGCAGAGAAGATGATGGCCATCAAAAAAACTCTACATGGAGTTTACTTTCTTTACAGTAAAATTAAGCCACTGGGCAAGAAAGTACTCTTGCCTGGACTGCTTGATGGTATGCTGTATAAACTAAACATGCAGGACCCACAGGAAAAATAACGGCTGAACTTGCCGAAACAAGTTGGGACAGTCCTTCAGGGTTCCTGCTTCATGGAAGAGTCTGTCAGACATTCTTCAGGACACAGAAGAAAGCAACTGGTAAATTTTGCCAAAATAGGTGGTTCAGTCCTTCAAATTTTCTGCTTCACTGAGAAATCTCTATGTTACAGAAGAACTTTGGGTGACTGTCCAGGCAACCAGATATCTCTGTCATTTCTAGAATTTTAGAAGTTGCTTACAGTGTACTTCCTGTTTACTTAGGTAACATTATATCCTTCTGAGGTCTTTAATGGAGTTGAAGACTAGATAGTCATGATTATAGTTTTCCTTAATTATGATAAAAAATAAATTATATATGAAACTTTTGATTAACAAAGATGAGATAGATGATAAAGTATTTTCTTTAATCTTGCCTAATACAAATGGACTAAATATTGTAACTGTAATTCTTCCTAGATATCTGCTTTAGTATATGTAATCTTACTATATTAAAGTAAAACCCTTCCCTTTTAATTAGAAAGAAAAGGGGAGATGATGTGGGATTGCGCTCTGTATACTGTGAATATGTTTTATTATCATTGTTTAATAAAGAAGCGGCTCTGGCCTATGGCAGGATAGAATATAGCTAGGCAGGAAGTCCAAGCAGAGATGGAGAGAGAAAGAAGGCAGAGTTGGGGGAGACACAAGTAGCCACCAGAGACACAAGAGGTGAGGTAACAAGCCATGAACTCATAGCAAAATATAGATGAATAAAAAGGGGTTAATTTAAGTTGTAAAAGCTAGTTCATAATAAGCCTGAACTAATAGGTCAAACAGTTTGTAATTAATATAAATTTTTGTGTGATTACTCAGGATTCGGTGTCCGGGAAATGAAAGCACTGCCTCTGGTTACAATACACTATGCTAACATACAAATTTTTACTAAAAGATATGACAGATAAATCAGGTATCCCAAGGCCAAGCAGACATCAGACATACATTTTGATTATGAAATCAAGATTTTTCCACTTATTCAACAAATGTTATTTTACTACTGTGTGCCCATACCAACTAAAGTTCTACAGATATACTAGTAAGCAAAACAGAATCAAGCACAGTTCTGCCCTGCCCAATGGGAGCCCCCATTCCAGAAGAGAGATTTATTTTATTACATTTCCCAATCCTTTCCGTAAATGAGTTAAAATGGAGGTAATAGAGAAAATACATTTTACCATATTTTCCGCCCAAATCTTAGAAAAATGAGGATAGATAGCTGATTTATGAAAAGCTTCAAAAGTTTTGGGTATGAAAAACTCTGTCTTCATCAGCAGACTTGAGAGGCCACAGTTCATAAAAAGATTATCAGAACCATCAAGATTCTGTCACTTTTTAAAAATTTGGAAATTTCATCTGGTCATTCTGTCTTCTGTCTCCATGCTGACTGTCCACGGGAAAGCCCTGCAGTGCAGTCTTTGTCCTCAGTGACTTCCCAGGGCAAAGCCTTGATGCCACTCATTTAAACTAGAAAGCCATAGCAGCCAGGGGCAGGAATAGATGGACAAATACATGCTTCCTCTTTTTTTTCTTTTTTTTTTTTTTTTTGGTTTTTTGAGACAGGGTTTCTCTGTAGCTTTGGTGCCTGTCCTGGAACTAGCTCTTGTAGACCAGGCTGGCCTCCAACTCCCAGAGATCCGCCTGCCTCTGCCTCCCAAGTGCTGGGATTAAAGGCGTGCGCCACCACCGCCCAGCTTATGCTTCCTCTTTTAAGGCTTGCTGAGGGACAGAAGCATATAATTAAGAACTGTGCCCTACAGGAGCCTGTATGATTCAGCATGGCACACTAGACAGCCCATAAAAGCAAAGCCACCTTGGAAGCTGATGATTCTCACCTCACTCAGGTCTGGGAAGCTGAACCAAAGGGAGCCTGGACTTTTGATGGCTTGGTCAGTAAAGCGAAGTTGCTCCAAAAACAGAAACATGATCATGATTTTATACTGAAGAGCAGATCACCAGGAAGTTCCTTTCCAAAAAAATCTTTGCATTCAGAACCCAACCAGTTGCCTCCCTCAGCCCAAACAGGTCCTGCTTGACAGAAACAGCTCTCTACTAGCCTGGTTCCTTCCAGACTGCACGGGTCACATGAGAAAACGCCAGGCCTGGGTAGAACACTGGCCAAAGTGGAACAGAATAAAGCCGGTGCTGTCACACAAGGAGAGCCCTGTGGCTACTGAGCACAATTCAGGGCTGACCCATATGCAGGGAATACCATTCTTGGTGCTCACCCAGTAAGGTAAAAACCAGCAAAGATTGCTACCCAGTTCTCCAACTCTGTCGCACACAAGAATATCCAGAGGGCTTTCCACAGCCCAGGCCCAGGCTGCACCCAAACCTATTAAATCTGGCCCTGAGGAGGAAACACTAGGTGAGAAGGTTATGCTCCAGTGACCCAATTTGTTTTTCTTCTCCACTCACCTATTAACAGACTCAGAAGTTCAACCTATACCTCAACCAACAGTCAGAGGAGAGAACCCAAACTATAACGGGCCCTGCAGGAAATCAAATGGGCAAGAAGAAAACCAGATGGGAGACTGGGAAAAGAACCAAGCAGATAAGCAGACCCTCGGCAGAATGTGCACTTCACAAGGGTAGTGCAGGGCTATAAGACCAAAGATCTCAGGACCGGAGTCAGATCCAAGTACTGGACCTCTAATCTGTGCTTTAACAACTCACTGCTCAGCCATAAACTAGGGAAAATTGTGGACTGCTCTGCCCCTCAGACTGGACTAACAGGATATGAGCACTCTGCAAGAAAGTATCTGTAATCTGCTGCCCAGACTTCAAGCAGAGTTCAGAGGAGTCCTTCCAGAGCCAAGTCTGAAGGAGACCCAGGTTCCTGATGTCCCCATGGCTCCAACTCCAATTTCCAGATCATTGGTTTTCATGGCTTGCCTAACTAAGTACTCCATGAAGTTGAAAGCTGCTTAGGAACAAGAAGACAATGAGCAAAGAAACATTTCTCAAAGACATTGCCCAGAATAGGGACAACCCAATTGTGACAAGAAAGTATAAGGGGAAATGGCCAAAGAAAACTGGGAATGTAAATAAATCTAAGGAGAAGAGTGTTAAGCAGTTGTTGGAAACCAGAAGTTTGAAAATTCCAAGCAACCCTTGGAATGCTGCCAAGAAGCTCCCATTAGTGACTGCATTTTCAAAACCAGAAGATCTTACTCATGAATCTAGATTTCTGGTTTCTTTGGGAACACGGAGAGGGGTTTCACAGGACAACAGGAGCACAGTTAAGTGGTATCTCCCTGAAGGGATGCTCAGCTCCCCAAAGTCTAACTCAACTCACTCGAGTCTCCCAGTCTCACTCCCAGACGCATGACAGAGAGCAGGCACGAAATCGGACAGAAGATGGGAGGATGGCAATCCCAGAAGGAAGCTTCTGCCACCGGATGGTACCCAGTCTGGTACCCAGTCTAAAGGCTCTGGAGCTTCCCAGACCACTACATAAGTATATGGCTGGATTTCACTTTTCCCCCCACCACAGAGCCTTCAGGCAGAGACAGCAATGAAAATGAGGGCTGATGTGAAGAAATTAACTACTTTCAACAAAATAAAATTTAATGCAACCTGTCTGAGGCAAATTCTGCATGACTGGGTCGGGTTTTCTAATTTCTCATTGAAGATGTTAAAATAGCCACTAATGAGAGAGGGAGGTGCATTCTCTCCTTCGCACTGGGAATTCCTCTCTCCTTCCCTCCCCTTCTCTCCTTTATGTCCAGATTCCGCTTTCACTCTCTCCTTTTTTCTCCCTCTCCAGGTTGTCCTGTAGTTCCCTAACTCTCAATCTTCTAACTCACTAACAGTTTCTTCACTTCCTAGTGTCCGGAAGAGGGTAACTTCTGCAAAATGGGGTTACTAATAACAGCTGAGCTGTGAACACCAGACAATATTAGCAGGTTGACAGGTTCTCAACGCTTCACAATTTACCCCAGATTCCTTGAAAGCAAATACACTGCCACCTCTGAGAGGCAGAAGAAATGCCTTGTGGTGGGGCCAGAAGGACTGAAGTACACACAGAAGCTTCTAGATATCATCAACACTGCAGTGTTTTCTGAAGGATGAGAAGCCCTCGGCACTGGTTCCACTGAACAATCCTTATAAAACCAACAGAGCGGTGCCCTCCCTAGGACGGCAATGTGAGGGTAAAGGAAGTCTCGGGTTGCAGCTAGTGACACAGTTACACCTCTAATTGGACCTCATTTCAAGGAGAAGGTAACACACAAAGAAACGCCAGTGACTGTCTGGGGCAAGAGGTCTCATCCTGAGATAAGAGGATGACATCAAATGAGCAGTCCTACTTCTGTGTCACGCAAGTCCTCACCTCTCAAGTGTCACCTTTCTAATCTTTGATGATTACTAGTGAATTTTAATTCAACCTGCTTTCTCCAGCACAGTGAAGTGTCCACTGAGCCTCCTTCAGGGTCCAAGGCTACCGGGCTTACATTGGCAAAGCTTGAGAGACTCAAGGAAGCACTTGAAATAGGAAGCCCTCCAACACGAAGAGGCCCTTAGCTTCCTGGAGTCACTGAGGAGAGATGAGAATAGCCACAGTGTTTATAAAGATAAACGAGCAAATAGAAGCACATCACATAAAACCCACACAGAAATCAAAGTACCGGCAGCATCTATGGAGCACAAGACTAACACGGAGCCAGGATGAACTTTTTCTTGTCTATAAACAAGGCCTCTGGGCCCCCCAAGAGTTTGCCCTTCTCCTCATACAATTATCCTCATTGGGCAATCCATATTTTGGCTCTGAGCTCTCTCTCTCCAAATACCTTCCCTGATGTTCCAAATCTCAGTGAGTCCTCAATTTCACTACAAGCTACAAAAGTACTACAGAACTTAGTACAACAAAAGTAGGGGCTCTACCCAGCTTAAACACCATCCTAGGGGGCTCTGTGATGCTAAATTTATTTGCATAATGATGTCAAAGTGTTAGTTTACTCTTCCTTACACATTTCTGTAGCTAATCAAAATATGTTAACATACATTAATATTTTCTGTGTTTAAATTTATTTCAACTTCTAATTTGGTAAATTAGAATAAATTCTAAGAGCCCAGAAAAGATAAAGCTCTTTGGATTTTTCAAAAATTATTTTTATGAGTTTATTTGTAATTTGTGTGCATGGGTGTTCAAAGCTGAGACCAGAAAAGGCATCAGATTCCCTGGATCAAAAATTATAGATGGTTGTGAGCTGGGATAGAAAATGTGAATGTTGGGAAACAATCCCAGGTCCTCTGAAAGAGCAGACAGTGCTTTTAATTGCTGAGCCATGTCTCCAATCCATTAAATAAATTAGAAGAGCATTAGAGAGACTCCAAAGCAACACTGAGAACTGCTGGCCTAGTAAGGTACATATCATCACCCACAATGTGTAAAATAATGAATCAAACAATCAATTGAGCAAACTTAGCTACAAATGTTTCAAAGACTTAAGGAATGTGGCACAGAAAATAGCCCAGCTTCATCTGTTACAGATGAGTGGCAGTTGCTTTGCAGAAGTCAAGAAGAGGAAAGATGGCAAAAGCAAAACAAAGGACTACAAAATCTTCTGACTCTTCAAAATCACGAACAAAAGAATTTAAGCCAAGGTCAAATCAGAAACAACCAAGAAGCACTTAATGCTCCAGGAAAGGATGACAACTCTTCCCCTGATTCTACAGTTCATTTCCTTAGCAGGAAGGGCAGACAATCTCAGAATTATTTATTAGTGATCAGTATACATTGAGATTCATGCAATCTCTTAACTTTAATCACCTGTAAAAGTCAAAATCAAAAGGCAGATCCCATACATCCAACATATAATGGCACAGGATATGTACATTACCATTCCAAAATGGAAGGGAGCATAGCAAGGAAAACTGAACCAAACCAAGATGGAAAACCAGCTGGGAAAACTCCAAACTCTGCATTCCCATGTCTGATGTCAAAACGCTCTCCAATCTCCAATTCCATTTAGCTTTACTGACTGCAAAACACTTCTTTCTCTTGGGCTGGGTTCACTCCCTGTTAGCAGCTATCCTTGTCAGGTCTCCCACAGCTCTGGCATCTCTAACATCTTGAGTTCATCAAGCCAATCCAAGCTTCAACTTCACCACTCTACTCTATGGTCTCTCTACCAGGCCTCCATTTAGGGAGACCCCTGACACATGCCTGGCCTCAATAACTTAACTCTTTTCCAGAACGCCTTTTTTTATCCTTAACTCTAAACCCAGAATCACATGGGCAAAGCTGCCAAGTTCTGCTGCTGGATAGAGCTGAAATAACTGTCCCCCCACCACCGCCGTTCAAATACATCTTAACCAGCTTTCTGTCTTTCGCTGCCTAGGCTTGGCTGTCCTAAAACTGGCTCTGTAGACCAGGTTGGCCTCAAACTCAGAGACCTGCCAGCCTTGGCCTTCCCTTCCCAACCCTGTGCTGAGATTACAGGTGTGCCCCACCACACCCCCTCTAAGCTTTTCTTATTTCCTTTTCACAAACTGGAAAATTGTGGAATCTCGCCCTGAGGTCACCACTCCCTTTATTCCATTTCTTAATCTGTTCATCTCCTTCAACACAGGATTTAGCTCCATTCTACTTCCTAGTGCTCTTTTTCTCCTCAAAACTTACATTTTATAATTTATCCTTCTAAGCTTGCTTCTTTTCATTCTAACTCTTTATAAGTGTGAACACTGGTAAACACATGACAGAGTCTATTCTAGGCCGTTTGAGAGGCTCTCTGCCAATGGAACTAATTGAAAACTCTTCACTTTAGCTCAGGCAGACTATTCAGACAAGGGCAAAAGGCAGCCACTTTCTTCACCAAAATATCACAAGAATGATCTCTAGGCAAGCACACTAAAATTCTCCTCTGAAACCTCCTGAGTGAGCCCCCGACAGTTCAAACAACTCTTAGCACCTACCTCTGTCGTCTATGCTCCTACTACTATGGCACATTAAGCAGAGCTTAAAGAATTCCACTGCTTCTCAAATCCTCAGTCCCAAGGTCTATATTACTCTAAACAAACAAAAGTATGGTAAGGCCTATCACAGCGATGCCCTAGTCCTGATACCCACCTCTGTCATACCTAGGGTATCTACTGCTCTGAACCTAGGGTATCTATTATCATGACCTGGCAACTCTTACCAGGAAAACATTTAATTAGGTTGGCTCACTTACAGTTTTAGAGGATTAGTCCATTATCACCATGATGGGGTTTGTGGCAACTCAAAGCCCCTCCACCCACCCACAGTGAGATATTTCCTTCAACAAGGACATACCCACTCCAACAAAGCCACAACTTCTAATAGTGCCACTCCCTATGAGCTTATGGGGGTCAATTACACTTACAACTACCACAGTGCCCCCAGGGAAAGCCTGCCTCTGGAGTGTGGCTATCCTCCCAGCACTGGGCCACTGACGTCATCAGAAGCAGAGGACACCAGTTCACCTCCACAGTTCACCTTCACTAGCAGGTACAGGCTGCTGTTCTCAGTGCTAGCGGGAGGGGACCAATCACACCTACTAACAGTATCTTCCTGATTGTCCTATTTGAACAAGCCAATAATAGCTAACATAAGGACAAAATCTTTTAAAAAGCAGGAGGGGAGGTGTATAGACAGACCAGAATCTACTTTTTTCTAACATTTCTGTGTGCACAAATGTGTTCATGTATGTGGCTGCACGCACAGCTACCGTAAGCGTATGGAGATAGAGGAGACTTCCGAGTCACTTCTCGCCCTCTATCACAGAGGTCCCAGAGACCTACCTCAGTCATCAGGCTTGGTAGCAAGTGCCTTTAACTGCAGAGCTATCTCACAGCCCAGAATCTACTGTTCAAGAGTTTATCTCAACAGAATTTTCACCCTGAAGCTAGTCTTCATCACGCTGAATCAGTTTCTCTTAGAAGTTTCCTGAGAGACTTCAAGTCCCTTTGGCAGGGAGCTTATGAAGTCATTTACCTGTGCCTCAGGCAGAAGTGACAAACAGAGTCACTGAGATTCTGAAAATGAGAATCAGCAGGTGCACTGCAGGGCGATCTCACAGGGCCAAGAGGGCCAGGAGATGGAAGCTCAGGAGAGCAGCCCCTGTGGTGGGCTCTGACCCCTGAACCCGGAAGAGTTTGTGATTCTCTTCCTGAGTGTCTCAGTCCTCTGGGGACCTTTCACCACCCAGCTCAGCCCCAGGGAAAGAGAACTGCGTTAGACAACAATGGTGGCACTGTCTCGCATTCAAAGTTCATATTTTACCAGCTTCTCTAGACAACAATTTCACACATTTGTGCTTTTCAGGATATGCATCATATAACTGGTTTAGCAGGTAACAGACATCTTTTTTAGATAATGGAATTGAGAGCAGAAAATAGCAGTGTGCACTGGACTGGGAAATGCCTTGCTGAGAGCTGTGAGACTCACACCGTTCTGAACAATCAGCAGCAGTCCTTCCAAAACTCAAAACCATGAAAATCACTCTCCACTAGGAGGAGAGAAACTGCCATAAGTGACCCATATAATCATAACTATTTTATCAGGAGACCTGGGATGCACCTTTCATGGGCAGCAGGTGTAATCTGAAGTGAACTATCCTTCTATCTCTCTCAAGATACTTGCTAATTACAAAGAAAAAAGAAACAATACCAGTACAGGAATGAAATGGATGATGCGCTAACCAGGTAATCAAAGTCAGCATTATCAGTAATAAGACATAGTGATATGCAGACTTGACGTATACCACAGGAAAAGTATAAACTCACTTATGTGGTGCTCTTGCCAAAATGCATTAATTCAAATGAATCATAAAAATCACCAAAACCAATTGAAGATCATTCTAATGTACTTGTGTGTAAAATTCTCCAAAAAAAAGTTTAATTCTGATGAAAAATGGAGGAAAAAACCCATAAGGTCATGAAAACTAAGAGAAGCCTAAACTCTGTCTGAGGCCAGTTATGCAGAGACACCAACGATGGGACACATTGATCCTGAACTGGATCACAGACTGGGAAATGTAAGGAAGCCAGCGAAATGCCAATAGCATCTACTCAGCAGCACTGTGCCGATCTAAATCTCTTGGCTTTTGATCACTGTATCATGTGAGATACTAACATTAGGGGGAAGGTGGGTGGCAAGCTGAAGAGTACATGCTTAAAACTTTACTTAAGTCTAAAACTATACTAAAAAAAAAAAACACTTTTTCTGTAGAAAAGACAAGAGTAAGCTTTCTCATATCATTTAAGCACAGTACACATTGTACCTCCAATTCTCTAACCTTAACGGTTAAAGCATGACAGTGACTGTGCAAATTCCACCTAATAAATGTAATAAATGGCAAGGATGTGAAGCTATAATCCTTTGTCCAAAACTTACATGCTTCTAACACCCGACAAGAATGGTAAGATTCCCTTTTCTCCTCACAGACAGCAACAAGGGTGATCTACAGAGATGAAGACCCTGGAGCCCTGGTTCCTTACAGGTTCCTTACTAGCATTCACAGCAATTAAAGACGTGGGTGGGGCAGATGGGGGGCGGACATTGATGCAGCAAAATTTCCTGAGTGCTGGAGTCTGCAGGTACGTTTTGTAAGCCCTGAGGAAATGCAAACAAGACCCACATGGTTCCTGTTCTTGTGAAGCTCCTGTAATAGAGGAGCAGCAACTGGATACATCACCCTTGTGCAGGGACATGGAAAGTTAGAAGATGCTAGGAAGCCCGAAATCCAGAGTAACCTGGTAACCGTTTCCTGGAGGAAGGGGCATTTGAGTCAGGCTCCCACTCTGATCCTCAGTTTCTTCTTCTTCTTCTTCTTCTTCTTCTTCTTCTTCTTCTTCTTCTTCTTCTTCTTCTTCTTCTTCTTCTTCTTCTTCTTCTTCTTCTTCTT
>NW_004949101.1:5656092-5669140 GCF_000317375.1 Microtus ochrogaster | reverse complement strand
CCTCCTCCTCCTCCTCCTTCTTCTTCTTCTTTCCCCCGGTTTTTTGAAACATTGTTTCTCTGGAGCTTTGGAGCCTGTCCTAGAATTAGCTCTTGTAGACCAGGCTGGCCTCTCCCTAGAACTCACAGAGATCCCCCTACCTCTGCCTCCTGAGTGCTGGGATTAAAGGCGTGCACCACCACTGCCTGGCTCTGATCCTCAGTTTCTGAGCTAATAGCAGGATTGCTGCTAAGGGTTATATAAGGTAATGATGATGCAGGACTGAGAATGCCTAGCAAACGAATGAGCAGACAGGAATAGTTCACTCTCAAGACCATTACAATGAAAGCACTAACTTCTCAGGGTATTCCAAATCCCGTACGCCCCATTGAAATGGACACCAAGTGTCTGAAAAGACCGCTGATCATAGACACACACTTGCCCTCCACTAGGCAGAGACAATGAATAATAACTGTAGCTGCCAATGGGAGGCACAAAGGCTCACAAAAGAAAGTGACTTGGCAGGCCAAAGCCAGCAAAGGAGTAAAGGGAAGTTTGGGACCTGGCTCCACCTGTCATGAACAGCTGCCAAAATCCTAGCAAGCCATGACTGACTTCCCATTATGAATTCCTCCCCTGCCTACTTTTTCATCACTGAGCTTGACAGAAGGCATCAAAGCCGAAAATGAACTCAAGACTCAGTGGTCAGTAGGAGCTCATATCACAGAACACTGTCATATCCTCCCTCGGGATGGTGGGTAAGTAGAATTAGCATGTTCTTTTTGTGTCAGTCAGGCTGTGCAAGAACCTGAGAGACAATACAAGGCTTTTAAATTAACTTGAGCAAATAATAATGAAACAATGGTTATTATTATCTAACATAAACCAGTCTCAGACCCAAGCCCTTTATAACTGGTAACTAAGCATCCTTCTTCCTCTGACAGAAGCCACGCACATGCTGAGTCTCTCCTTGGTAAGTACCTGAACACACGTGATCTTACTCTCTCACACAGCCTGTTTGCAGTAAAGTATAACCACAAGTATGTTTGGGAAATACTCTAAGTCTTCATCGAACACTTTAAAAACACTGGTGCCCAATAAACGTAAGAATACTAAGCTATTTCTGGGAGATCTTATATCACATCACGGCTCATTTGCTTCACCTGTCAAGCTCACCTGAGGCAAAGACAAACCTTCCATGTGCTCCAGACTCCGGCCTCAGTGACAGTGGGTAGCACCCTTCCCGCAGAAGCCCAGGGAAACATCCCAGCTCTCCACGTACAGCCTGGAAACCCATTTTCCTACCCACAGACCCTCACCACTTTCCTCTTTTCCACTTTATCCTCTGCATGTAGACCGCCAACCTCCCATCCCCCAACTCCACAACAGATTAGGATTTTTTTTTCTTTTTTGAAAACAAAACACCTGTACTCTGTCACACCCCAGCCCTCTACTTTGTCTGGTGAGGCACAGCTGCCCTGTCTCAAAAAAAGAGGAGCGCTGCTTCAGAACAGGCTAGGGAACAGGTTCTCTTCCCAACCTCTCCCCTTCACCCCTGCCCAGTCCTTGTTTTCCTGAGACCACTCATCCCCCACTCCTTTTCCTGACCCCCCACTCCTTCTCTTCCTGAGCACCCCCACTCCCCACTCTCTTCCTGAGCCTTCTCTCCCTTGCTGTCTTCCCTCTCCCTATTCTCGGGAACGCAGTTAACAGGTGCCATTCTGTGCCTGTGCAGCCCACACCTGAAGACAGCCTGCAGCCACCACAGCTCTTCACCCCTCACACCGCAGTCCCTCCAGCACCATCCCACTGAGAGCCTAAGCTGCCAGTGGACTTGGTCTGGACCCACACCACCTCCAAGGCTGGCGAGCTAATCGCCAGCCTCCCTCCTCTCCATGTCCCTTCTCTCCACACTAGGTGGTCTGGTCTGTCTGTGTCAGGCAGGGTTACTATTACTATGATGAAATACCATAACCCCAAAAGCAAGTTTGGGAGGAAAGCCTTTATTTGGATTACACTTCCACACCATAATCTGTCCCTGAAGGAAGGTGGGACAGGAACTCAAACAGGGCAGGGAGCCGGAAGTAGCAGCTGATACCGAGGCCACGGATGGATGCTGATTACTAGCTTACTCCCCACAGCTTGCTCAGAGCCTGCTTTCTCATAGAACCCAGGACCACAAGTCCAGGGGTGGCCCTACCCACAATGGGTTGTGCCCTCTCGCACCAACCACTAATTAGGAAAACGTTTCACAGGCTTCCTACAATCTTTTCGTTGTTGTTTTGTTTTGTTTTTCAAGATAGGGTTTCTCTGTGTAGTCCTGGTTGTTCTGGAACTCGCACCAGGCTGGCCTCGAGCTCCCAGAGATCCGCGTGCCTTATGGAGGCATTGTCTTGATCATCCTCTCAGATAGCTTGTGTCAAGCTGACAGACAAGTAGTGAGCACAGGGTCCCTGCTGCCTCCTACCTGATTACTGCCATGATGAGCAATGGTGGCGCAGGATTGCTGACAGGTTACTGTGCATACGGGGTTTGCCACACACCCTATCACTTCAGCTTCTGCCCAACAACCTATGCAACACTATCTGAAGGCACCAGCTCTCAAATGGGATGTCAGGACTTTGTTATAATCTTAACATTGATCGAGGAGCCCTAAGAATTCTTGTATGTGTGTGTTACATGTACATATTCATACATGTACTTTGTGAGGGTATTTGTTTAAGTATGCTAATGTGGAGAAGAAAGGTTAATGTAGGGGGCTTCCTTGACTGCTTGCTACCAAATTTTTTGAGATGGAGTCTCTCACTGAAGCTGGAGCTCACTGGCTCACTAGACTCAGCAAGCACTTTTTCAACGTGATCAATCTCCTCAGGCCCCAGTAAGAATTTTTATTAATTTTGTAAACAAAATGCAAATAACAGCCCACAGAGCCAGGACAATATCATACACTGTGCGATTCTGGAAAACTCCACTGTATGTTTATGAGACGAAATCAAGAAAAAATAGCAGCAAATAGCATCCATATTAGTCCCTTTTCAGTCTCTATGACCAACATACTTGACACAGGTTTAGGAAAGTTTATTTCCATTCATGGTTTCAGAGGGTCTCAGTCTACCACGTCAAGGAGGGTACAGAGGAACAGCTCAGTTAATGACTGGTAAGGTCTGAATCTAAGGACCCACTTCTGGCACTCAGGTTTCACCTCCTAAAAGTTCCACAGCCTTGCAAGATAGTGCCAGCAACTGGAGAAAAAGTATGCAAAACACAAATCCGTGGGGACAATTTATAATGCAAAACATGACCTGTATGCCCATTAGCCAGCGAAAGTCAAAGTTGAAAAGGCCAACAGCAACTCAGCATTGTCATAAAATGGTTCTAAATTAATGATACCCCCAACAATCTCAATGAGTCCCAGCTGTCTCTAAAACAGATCCAGAACACCATGATTTAAGCAAAGGAAACTGAGCCTTACAAAGGATAAGCAACTGAAGACTCTCATCTTGGTTACACAGCTCCGCTGCCCCCTCATTTATCTCTTTTTTCTTCACTATAGTGATAGCTCTCAGTTCCACCAAAGCAAGCAATACTTTCCAGTACCTCCCCTACAAGCCTACACAGAAGAGCCAATAACCACCTCAGCTCCTACTGCCTGCATTCTCACCAGCACCGACTATGTATCTCCCCATCCCCCAGTCAGCACTTGCACAAACATTCTTCTGCCTAATGAAGTCCTAAACCTTAAGCCATCTTTTATTTTTCAGCCTTTTTGCATGCTGACTGTTCTTCATGATTTCTCATGCAACAATAAAGCCGAGGATATAAAAAATGTATATGTAATGGCCCCACACAAGCAGAGAAGGAACAGACTGTATGCAAACACCACAAAACTTGGCAAGCAGACATCTCTGATTTATGGAACTTAGAGGGATTTACAACTTAAATTCCTTTGGTACACATCTATGGACATCACATCTGTCTTAGTTTGCTTTCTATTGCTATAATAAAATGCTAAGACCAAAGCAACCTCGGGGAGAAAAAGACTGATTTCACTTTACAACTCCCAGGTCACACTCAATCATTATGGGAAATCAGGGCAAAAACTCAAGGCAGGAACCTGGAGGCAGGAACTGAAGCAGACACCATGGGAGATGCTACTGACTGACCTGTTCTCCATGGTTCACTCAGCCTGCTTTCTTAAACAATCCAGGACTACCAGCCCAGGGATGGCACCACCCCAGTGGGCCAGGCCCTTCCACCACTAATTAAGACAATGCCCCCACAGCCTTGCCTATATTGCCAACCTGAGGCTTTGAAGCACTTAAAACAACTGAGTAATGAAAATTTTTATTTTAAAGTTTAAATGGCCAACAGCAACCATACTGACAGGACTCTGAATTCTGCCTTCTGACTCTCAAAAATACATTAAAATCCTGAAACTTATTCCTACCTACATCATTGGCACCCCATGCCCTCCCTTCATCGAAGTCTTCTGTACATTGGGAAGACTTTAATCCAGGTGTGAAGGACTTCAGGAAGCTGAAATAAGATAGACAGGCTTAAATCCCAATGTTCTCTATGACTGTGGGCTGATTGTTTCCCTCTTTGAGCTTTGATCCTCAAATGGAGAATGGGCTTGCAATGCCAGCTATCAAAGAGCTTAACCAGCTATTGTATTTGATAAATGGTCCCTGGTAATATTCCTGCAGTGCTCAACTACATACAACTCTAACTTGCTTAAGACCCCAGAAACCTCTCTCCAAGACCCTGGAGTCCTTCAGGTGCTACATCTTAACCTCAAGGGCATTCCATCACTATTGTTGGATGTTTGTGCCTCCACAACCACCAGACCAGCAAGTCCCTAATGCCCAAGACCTCTATCATCTGACAGCCCTTGGGCAACAAGTCAGGGCTCTGATGGAACCAATGTTAGCTCAGGCCAGCGCTGTCATCCAAGAGGCCTCAGTCGCCCCTCTATACAGTGAGGACAAAAGGCCCATAGTGTTTGCCTAGCATGCATGAAGACCTGGGTTTGCACCCCAACACTGCATCAAACAAGGCAAGGAAGAATAACCAAAAAAAAAAAAAAAAAAAAAAAAACATTCAGGAGACGGAGACAGGAGGATCAGAAGTCTAAAGTTGTTCTCAGTTACTTAGCAAGTTCAAGGCCAGTCTATCTCAGAAGAAAAGACAAAGAAAAAAAAAAGGCTAGGTCAGTCATTGTCTTTTGGTGGAAGGAAGAAAGGAGAATGCCAAGCTGAAAAGATAAGAGACTCACATGGAGCCTGGCAGGGAACAGTGTCTGGACAGGTTCCCCCCATCTTCCATCCAGGGCACACCCGCCCACCTGTCCTCCCAGACTGACCAGGAACTACCTTTCTTTGGCTCTTATCTTGATCTTAAAAGGGAAGGACAACTTGGCTGAACCCTAAAGAAAATGATCCCAATCAAAATGCCACTTTTTCTTCTCCTTTGAACTAGAGTGCTAGGAGGGTAAACTGGACCTGTGATGCTTATCAGGAAGGCTAAGGTCCTGAAGAAAAGCGAAAGCAGAAGCTGACCTGTCTTCTGGAGCACCGCATGTTACAAGAAAAGGCCACAAGGTGGGAACATGGCCAGCACTTGGTAAATATTTCTTTTTATACCTTCTTTGAATCAAAAAGTCACAATTAATAAACTGTGATAACCATGATAAGAAGATGAGTACGTGGAAGAGAAGAAGAGGAGGAGGAAGAAGAAATATGTGGTGATATGATGCCGGGGATGCAACCCAGATCCTTGAACATGCTAGGCAAGTGTTCCCCTGTGAGCCTCACCATCAGCTCTACCACAGGGCATCTGTGTGGAGCCCCTGCTATGTCAGGCACCAAGTGACCGGTCCATCTTCTTGTCTCCATCATTAGACCCCTACTCTGTGTCTGTCTCACTGCCAACTGCAACACATCAGTCCACCTGAGACCACCCTAGTCATCGAAAACTAGCATTTTAAATAAAATGATATAATAATCTAGAATAGGAAATGTTTGAGGAAATTGTAAATGTGTGTAAATACCTCATATGTCCTCTCAATTATCTACAAACCAACAATTTAAAGTGGATTTCTCCTTGTTAATCAGTCAACAAGAAGCCCAGATTTGCCAGAATGCTTAAGGTATCTATAATTATTAGCACATCTTACTAATGTGTAAAAACTGACACTTATATGACAATTAAGTTTCTTGCTCAAACTTAGGTTGTTCAGAAATGCAACCAAAAATTTAACTCAAGACCTTCTGCCCTAAGGCTCTGACCCTCTTACAGTATCGAGGACCCTGAACGAACATCAAGGTTTTCATGAAGTATCAGTCATCCAGCTCTTCGGGAACAGAGTGAGAAAGACAGATGTTCAAGGCCTGCCTATGCTACACAGTGGGTTCAAACCAGCCTGAGGAATCTGTTCACAATAAAGTGACTAGACTCTGCCTCAAAACTGAAAGTGTTAAGAGGCCTGGGGATGTAGTTCAGCAGTAGAGATGTTTATTCAGATGCATGAGGCCCTTGATTCAATGCCTAAGACTTCAAACAAAATAGAAAAAAAAAAAAAAACTAAGAAGGGAAATTAACAAGAAATGGAAAAATTGGTCAAGAGATTATCTTGTCCTTATTTTCCTCTGTGTTTTCTTGGGGGCAGGAGGGATTGAAATTAATATTTTAATATAGGATCTAACTCTGTAGCCTAAGATGGACTAAATTGGTGACCCTCCTGTCTCAACTTCCAGAGTGTTGAAATTGCAAATGTGAGCCACCATGCCCAGTTTGTTACTTCTCCATAGAAAAAGAAAAAAAACAGAACCTATAAGATTACAGAAAAGATGAAATTAATAGAACAATAAAAGAAGTCCCAAAGAAAAAGTTAGATAATACATAAAATGTTAAACTTCTGCCTATAAAACGTATGAGCAAAATTTTGCATCTGCTAATGGAGTATTCATTTTTAAAAGTAAGGCCCTATATTGGGCAAGTCAGTTACATGCTACATACAAGTCTCAATAATTGTACTTCAGATACAATTTGAATAATTTGACATTCAGATGCTAAAACCTTACCAAGGCCCAATGACACAGTTTTAATTCAGGAAGGCAAAACCCTTTTAAATGGGTTTATCATACTCATAAAACAGGCCCAAGGAATTTGTCCCTTGCCCCATGTAAGTACAAAACAAAGGTGCCTTCCTCAGACAACCTATCAGTCAGTACCTTGAGCTTGGACTTGCGGCACCCAGGACTATAAGCTATAAATATCTGTTGTTTTCAAGTCGCCCAGTTTTGTGATATTTTTTATAGCACCTTTAATGGACTGAGGCATTGTCTCTCAATCAGTAAAAATAGAATTACAGTATGTCTCTATTCTAAAAGGTGTGTAAGAATTTGCTAGCACATAGCATACCCTCATAAAGATGTCTCACTTGAGCTACACAGTGAATTCAAGGCCAGACAAGGCAACCTGATCAAAATAAAAAGGGAGAGTCCATATACTCAAATATAGAGTATAAAGATGACCAGGGCTGAGGCGGGCAGTGGTGGTGCAAATCTTTAATTCCAGCACTCATGAGGCAGAGGCAGATGGGATTTTTGAGTGTTTAAGGCCAGCCTGGTCTGCCAGAGCTAGTTCCAGGACAGCCTAGTGGTGTTACACAGAGAAACCCTGTCTCAAAAAAATAAATAAAAATAAAAATAAAAAAGAAAAAGAAAAAAGAAAAAGATGGTCAGGGCTCTAGCTCATCTAGTTCAGTAGTAATGCATACAGAAAGCCTGCAATGTGCACACAAAGCCCTGGGGTCAACTCCTAATATACAACAAAAGAAGAGGAGGAGAAAGAAGAGGAGGAAGAGGAGAAGAAGGACAAACAGGAAATAAACAAGTCAGCTACTGAATTAGGATCTCTGCATCTGGAATGACAAGTCCTGCCACATAGTAGGCAGTAAAAACAACATGGCTGGGATCAAATGTTCACACAGAGAAGACAGAGCTGCAGACTCAGGACTCAGGCAAACTCAGACTGCCCACCCCCCACTTCTTCAGATAGGTCCAAGAGAGCACTCACTTCATTCCAGGCCTCTTTCTGCCTTTGGTGCTGCAGCCTGAAGCTTTTTTACTTAAAATATTAACTTTAAACAACCACTAAATAAATAAATAACAACTTCCTTCAGTTGTCTCCAACAATCACCTGAAACTCTTCCCAGCCAGAGCCAATGGCCCTAAGTAGTTTTTAAAAGTCACACAAGCAAGTTTTTAATTATTACAATTAGGCATAAATATGAAAATTCAAATAGTAAAAGAGGACAAAGGAAAACATTCCACCTTTGCATCCATCTTCCTTCACAGAGGCACCACTGTTGGGTTCCTTGTACATTGCTCCCCACAGTCTGAGCTGGTTCTCTGTAGTTTTTCACCCATATATACATACACTCTGTTCTAGTGTGTGTGTGTGTGTGTGTGTGTGTGTGTGTGTGTGTGTGTGTCTTTCTCTGCTCAGTCTTCTATCTTGGCGTTAGTTCATTTATGATGAGTCCACACTTTCTACGAGCTGCAAAGGATTCCACCACATGACTTCGGTTACAATTTTAACAAATCTCCTGTCTTTCTATATTCTCGTTGTTACAACAAGAAAAATGTATAAGCAACACCATGCTTATAAACACATCTTTGTAAATAAAAACTCTGATCCATATATTAAATATGTAAAACAAATGAAGCTACCAGGGCAGTGGTAAAACCAGTTACTTCCAATCACCACCATACCCTGCAGGACTTATAAATTAGGTCAAACATTTTAGGTTGACATTAGCATCTCTCTCTCTACTTCACTGCCACTTTCTGGATCACTGGATCCTGAAACTATACTTAGGAAAGTTACTGGTATCCTCCCCTCTTAGACCAAGAACCTCCTCATTTTAACAACATTTGATACCAACAGCTACCACAGCTTTCAAGGGACTCCTGCTCCTGTCAGAACAATGTACTGTGCTGTGCTGGTTCATTTCCATGGCAGCCAGCCCTTCTTCTCCCTGGAATCCTAAAGGCAGAGCCAATCTCCGACTCCCGTTCTCCTCTATAGATTGCCACGTGATAATCCCGGAAGCGTGGAGACTTTACCAGGATTCCAACTGTCTGCTGATCGCCTCAAGCAAGACACATGATGTCCTTGTCCCCACACTTCAAAGAACAAGTTAAATGTGCATGCAGCACTGGCTGTCAGACACTCACTCACTGGACCACACAAATCTGACGGGCTGAGACTGCTCTCAAGTCTTTCCCAGCTCTTTGAACTGAACGCTCAGCTAACGACTCTCATGGTCTCCCCCTTTCTTCTCCTTCCCATGCCACGGAGCTGCCAGATTCTACCAAACCTACCAAGGAAATGCCTTGGTGTATCTACCCTACCTTTGGGTTAGATCATTGCTTCCTTAGCTTCTGTCCCAATCCTGATGCCACCAGAATTACTTGCTGGGCACCAACACCACATCTGCCTGCCTTCTCAGGCATATGGCTTCTGTAATTGTTTCCTGCCTCAGGGGCCTGGACTCAAGGCCTACACTGAAAAGACACTCATAGCACCCCTCCAGACGGTCCAAGTCACTCAATTTTGCCAATATATCCTCATCCCTCCTTCACTAGACAATGGGCTCCTAGAAGACACTTATCAACACCTCATCTGCTGGCTACTCCAGAGCCCTGCATGATGAAGTCCATTTGTCCATTAATAAGAGTTTTCTAAAGTTACCTGATACCATTTTCTAGCACATGTTCATATTACTCCAAAAAAGAACTCTTTATAATGTAAATCTTTACTAAAAAAAATATTTATTTTAAAGCCAACTAAAAGACTTTGGGGTCTATTTATCATGTATGACTGTGTGTGTAAAGAAACAGATACACTCCTGGGACTCACTCTCATACACTCATATACACATCAAATGCCCTAAAAAGTTGTAGAAGTAACTTGAAAATCGCACAAGCATAACTTCCAAAAGCACCGGTATTTAATGGCTATGTATCAAAATAATTTTTCTACTTGCCCATAGGAAAACAGATTCAAGAGAGACCAGTAAAATCTCTTGACTTCATGATCTTCTGGTGTCCTAATCGGCTGTCAGAACAAGCAAATACTGAGCTCTGAAGCTGACAATATGACTCAGAGAGAAAGGCCATATGGTAAGTCAAATGTCCAAGAACTGAAACAGTAATAAACACAAATGCTTTTGTGTGACCTCTGCCCGTCAACTTGGAGGGCATCCACCATCGTTCTCAGAAGCTAAACTCACTGAGAAGTTAACTTTCTGACTATATCGTTCTAAACTGATAAAGACGTCACTGAAAAGGGTTTCAGAAAGTCAAAAGAGGAGAGTCACGCTACAAAGCACTACTTTGTAGGAAAATATAAGAGGGTACACTCTAAATGTATTCGCCACATGTGCCCCCTTAAGAGCCTTAGTCAAAAGCCACCTGACTCTCCCTCAAGGAGTCAAAACTTTGTTGAAGTTTCCTTATGCCCCCATGTAAACCTTAAGAACTGCTAAGTTACTGATGGGGTCCACGTTCATGGGCTGGAAAACTTCTCCGGGTTAAAAAGTAGCATGATTAACAGAGATGTCTGAGCTGGCACAAACGAGGGTATGCCTGACAGCTCGGGGAGCCCCTCACACTTCCGTGACCTCCCAAATATTTCACTTCACGAACGTGGTCCCTTGGTGTTTTTTTTTTTAAAGGGCGAACAAGCTAGCCTCACGTTACTGGGATGGGTACGGTCCAGGGAATTTCCCCAGCCTCGCAAACACTTTTCCCTCAGAGTCCCCTTTTCAACACAGGAGACCTTTCCTCATCCGGGCCACCACTGGCAGGACCAGGAGGCTTAGGGGTTTGTCCCTTTTTTAAGTCCAGATTGGCCTGTGAGCGGAGCTGGAGACCGGCTGCCCGGGGTTGGGGTGTGGCGAGGTTGGGGGGCGGGCGGCCCCACTCACCTGCGATTCATGGGCCGGACTCTCACGGCCACCTTGACCGATGCCATGGCTCATCACGGCCCGGCCCGCGGGGGCTCCCACCAGGCCTGCACCCCGCGGCCGCCGGTCACTCCAGCAACTGTGCCCGAGCCCCCGCCCACTTCCCCTCTCACCCGCCCGTCGGCAGGGGCCGACCTGGAGTTGCTAGGCGGCCACACCTGCCAGGCCACTGAGCATGCCCAGAACGGCTCCGGCCCGCGTGATCCGCGCACCGGGGTTTGGCTGCTGCCCACGGTGCGGAGGGGCGGAGCCCGGAAGCCTGGGCACCGCCTCCTGGGTGGCCTCGCCTAGGAGTCGATGGCAGCCAACTAACCGGCAAAGCTAAACCCTGTCAGGCCCTGAGAAACAAGGAAAAGGAAGATCACTGTATTTAGGATCTTCTCAAGGAATCCGAGGAATTCATTACCAAAAACGAACTTTGCAACCATTAACATGGATCTGGCTTTTTTCAGCCCGTGCTAATCAACTCATCTGTCTTGCTGAGAAGCAAACAGTCATACAATCTTACAGGGGGAACTCCTAGAGACTTCTCTGATTCTTCAGAAAGGTCTAAGCATGTGTTCTGAACCCCACAATTTAAGATACCAAGGAAACAAAGGATCGAGGATGTTTCGGGCAGATAGAAATGTTTTATATTGGCTGGAATCGTGTATCCCTAAGGAGGAGTTTTTGCATTTTTATGAGTTTGGCGGTTTAACTTTAGTCATGGGGGAACCAAACGTGAGGACCTGCGCGCTCTTTCTTAAGAGTTAAAGCCTTTAGCAGTAATGATCTCTTACCAGACTCTCTTGCTATAAATTCATTCATTTGGCCCTGCCATCTTACAACCCTCATCTCCACCTGTGCTCACAAAAACTCAGGCATCAACTGTCTTCTTCCTTCCCCATTCAGGGCAGCTCAGGACTTGCAGATCAGCTCTCCTCTGGGACCCTGACCTTCTACCTCTGGACTCGCTGATAAAAGAGTGTAACGCAAGCGGACTTACACTTCCTAGCCCTCGAGGTCACCAGAGAACGTTCTGCCCTCAGGACCTTCACACACTCCCGAGCGTAGGACTCGGGTTCAAAAGGACTCTTGTAGAGAGCTTAGTCGTGATGCTCCCACACCCGCTGCAGAAAGCCAAAGCGGGCTCCCAGTTGTTAGCTCCAGCTACAAAACTAGCTTTGAGTCTTCCAGTCTTGCGTTAGCGGGCGTTCAACTCCGAGGTGGCTGCCTCGCCTGCAGATCTGGAACCCCGAGAGTTTAGAAAATGGATTGAGATGGTATGTCTGCCAACGTATTGTCCACTAGCTCCAGGAACAGTCATTTCATCGGCTTTCCTAGAATCCTACAAGCTAAGTTAGAATCAGAGCGTCCCCTTTGTTCGGGACCCCTACAAAGCCGAGAGGCTACTGCTAGGGTAGCTTAGAGATGGGTGCAGAGTCAATGAAGGGCGGGAAAGCTCGGAGTGCTGGAATTGATGAGCCTGCGCAGTAGCAGAAGCTGCCGGCTAGCCTAGGCGCCGCGGTTAGCCAAGCAGCTTGCCGCTTTGGCAGTCACAGGCAGGGGCGGAGTCCGCCGTCTATGGGAGCTGTATAGGGACAAACTGTGGGACGTGCTCTCGGGCGGCAAGACTTCAACACCCAGAAAGCCAGTTACAGGTGAAAGACGTCTGTACTCAAGTCAACCACCGCAAAATCCACCCCACTCTTAAGGACGACAGTGTTGAGCTGTAGTTTACTTGTTACGCTGACTTCCTGTACCTGATTTTTGTTTGAGTTTGGGGTTATGCAAGCCGGTCTGTCCACTATTTCCAGCAACCTGCATGTTTATAATCCTCCTCTGCTTCCAGCACATTGCTATTGGACACAAAATAGGCAAGGTGCAGCTGCCCACGGAACACAATCAGCAGGTCTGCAGATCTTAAATTAGAAGCAGTGAGGTTTTTCACCACAGACCTGACTAAACAGGCACTCCCTTGATTAAGAGAGGAAGAGAGAAAAGAGAGAAGAGAGGGAGAGAGAGAAGGAAAGAGGAAGGGAGGGAGGGAGGGAG
>NW_004949101.1:5654193-5655992 GCF_000317375.1 Microtus ochrogaster | reverse complement strand
GAAGGAGGGAGGGAGGGAGGAGAGACAGGGAAAGAGAGAAAGATATAAAGAAAATTACAGAGTGAATGGGGTGGATTTATAAGATAAGGGGCTTGCTCTTCTCAACTTTGGTGAAAGCTCTGGAACCTCTTTTGTTTCCATCTTCAGAAATGTTAGACAGACTTCCAGGATTTTACCTACACAGAAGCTTCCTCTGGAAGTCAAGTATTGAGGATCTCCAAATGCTGAGCAAAGCATCAGTGTGTATAAGGACACCTGCCAGGAAGGCAGCTGCTCAGAAGAAACACTGAATAATCTTAAAGTCCCTGAACTTGTATGAGGGGGGAAAAAACAAAAATCCACCTCTTTATAGTCAGCCTTAGAGAAAGGTGCAACTATAGTAGCAGCTGGGAGTTTGATGATATTAGAAATCACTGATACTTTGTTCTAAACCAAACGTGTTCCAGTTCTCTCAAATTGTTCTTTTATTTTGACTTTGGAATCATGACAATTGTGAAACTGATACTATAACTTGTTATTTAACAAAAGTATATATATGACTTGACTTCATCACGTTTATTTTCTATATTTTGGTTCTTGTATTTCAGAAAAACTGATTTTCTTTAGAGTCCTCTTATATAGTATATTTTATGGACTTGAAAATGTTACTCTGTGGCTGGAGAGATGACTCACCAGTTAAGACAAAGAAGCATTCAGTTGCCAGCACTTACATCTGGCAGCTCACAACCACCTGTTGCTCCACTCCAGGTGATCCAATATCCTGTTCATATGAACAGGGGTGTGTGTGCACATGTGTGCACAAGCACACACACACACACAATTCAAAAGTAAATCTTGTTTTTTTTTAAAGAGAGAGTAACACTGTCACCAATAAGGCACATGAATTTGTATAAGCATGTATGTATGGTTTTGTTTGGTTTCTCGTCTTTATTGTTGAACTTCTTCCTGATTATTAAGCAACCTTATCATTTCTGAATAGGTGTCTGTGATTCAAAGTCCCTAAGTCTTTGTATCTTCAGTACAGACTGAGAAAGCCTGCAATACCATGTTGACTCCACTTCAAAACATTTGAGTTGGGCTGGAAAAAACATTATCAGAAGGAAAATATTACAAACACATTAGTTACACCTTAATGATAAAGGTTTCTGTCTTGCCTGGTCCCACAGCCCTTCATTCCCAAAGAAGCACAGAAAGACTTTATTAATTATAAACCGGTTGGCCTATTAGCTCACACTTCTTATTAGCTGTTATATCTTACATTAACCCATAGTTCTTGTCTGTGTTAGCCACATGACTTGGTACCTTTATAGGTGAGGCATTCTCATCTTGCTTCCTCTGTGTCTGGGTGACAACTACAGACTGAACTTTTCCTCTTCCCAGAATTCTCCTATTGTGGTCACCCAGCATGTATTTCCTGCCTGGCTACTGGCCAATTAACATTTTATTAAACCAATACAAGTGACAAATCTTTACAAGGTACAAGACCATTGTCACACAGCACTTCCTTTTTTTTTTCCAAACAAAAACTCTGAATCTAATCTCCTTTGTTTAGCTTTCTCCCTGATCATTAGCCATAACAACTTGTAACCAACACTCTTAAACAAAGACAAACATCCATAATTCATATTTTGTGGATGTACTTTTCTAGGCTACTTCCTACTGATTGGGAGTGCTGATAATCTTATGGGAAACCTAAAGAAAATTTAGGATTATGGTCAAGTCCTGTCTAGAATATTCTGAGAGGCTTGATCATCTCAACCAGCATTATTTTTTTTTTTTTTTTTTTTCCCCCACCAAAA
>NW_004949101.1:5611144-5652763 GCF_000317375.1 Microtus ochrogaster | reverse complement strand
TCTGCCTCTGCCTCTGCCTCTGCCTCTGCCTCTGCCTCTGCCTCTGCCTCTGCCTCTGCCTCCCGAGTGCTGGGATTAAAGGCGTGCGCCACCATCAACCAGCATTATTGAGGCTGTTTTTGATGTAGAACTCAGAGGAAAGTCCAACAGAGGTCCTCTGAAATGTTGGACCATCTGGGCCACCCACTCCTATCAGTGATTTTTCAGGGGGACTTCCTTGATCAAACCTGATTTTTCTTAGCCCAGAAAGAATCCACAGCCTCTCATTTTCTGTAGAAACAAAAGCAAAACCTCTTCTCCAAAGTGACATATCTTTTGACATAAATTTTAAGGTCAAAGAATTTTCAAAACATATATGCTGTATTAATCCAGCAACATTTGTAATCAAATGTCTTTTAGCAGCTCTTCCTCCTTTGTTAGCCATCAAACTATTCAAAGACAACACAATAATATGCAGAATCCAGATTCTCTGTGTATTTTCCATCTTTATGTGGTTTTTAAACTCTATTTATTTTATTATTATTTTAACGTTTGGTTTTTTGAGACAGGATTTCTGTATATCTTTGGCTGTTCTGAAACTCACTCTGTAGTCCAGGCTGTCCTTGAACTCACAGATATCATGCCTATTTCTGCCTCCCAACTGCTGGCATTAAAGGTGTGTGCCACCACACCCAACTGCTTGCTAGTTTTCTTTCTTTCTTTCTTTCTTTCTTTCTTTCTTTCTTTCTTTTCTTTTCTTTTCTTTTCTTTTCTTTCTTTCGTACTTTATCCTTTTTCTTTTCTCTCTAAAGCCTACATATATTTTTAAACATTGTAAATCATTTAGAGTTCTTTTTTTTTTTTTGGTCTGAATCTATATTTACTGTATAGCTCTCTTTTTCTGATCACATGAGTCTTTAATTTGCTAAGCAATATGGCTAAGATTAAAGCCGTATCTTTGACAGCTGGATCCACCCCATTCCTTAGCTTTCTGAGAGTCTAGCTTCATGATGGAGGTACTGGCAGGAGCCATGTTCATTGCCACAACTCTATAGAGTTTCAAGGCCCTGCCACCACCAAGAAGTATGCTGTCAGATATTCATGAACACCAATTAAATGTTTGGTGTCAGGGCCTCATAAAAGAGCTGCAAGGATTTTGCAGCTAAAGCTGAGTCAGGAAGCTTCTCTGAAATGAGATGTGCTTGCCTCTATCAAACACAGTCTACCAGAGAAAATGCAGCTACCAAGAAGCTGCGCTTAACTGCTCTTTTTGTGTCTAGAACTCCTTCCAACTGGGTGGTGGTGGTGGTACATGTCTTTAATCCCAGCACTCAGAAGGCAGAGGCAGACAGATCTCTATGAGTTTGAGGCCAGCCTGGTCTAAAGAGTGAGTTCCAGGATAGGCTCCAAAGCTACAGAGAAAAGCCCTGTTTAAAAAAAAAAAAAAACAAACAACAACAACAAAAAAAAAAAAACAATATACTTCCATCACATTAGCCTGTAGGCAAGTCTGTGGGGGCATTTTCTTGATTAATGACTAATGTGGGAGACCTCTAGCCCCTTGGTTGGCGATCCTGGATTGTATAAGACAACAGTATGAGGGCCAGGCGTGCAGACCCATGCCTTTAATCCCAGCAGGAAGGTCTCTATGAATTCAAGGCCACCGTGGTTCACACAGTGAGTTCCAGGCCAGCCGGGCCACATTGTGAGACCCTGCCACAAACAAACAGCCTACGAAGACTGTTAGGAGTGAGTTAATGAGAGCATTTCTCCGTGGTCTCTGCTTCACTTCCCACATCCAGGTTTCTGCCTTCTCTTCTCCTAATAGTGGACTGTGACCTGAGAGTTTAAGATGAACACACCCTTTCCTCCTTGTTTTGCTTTCAGCCATGGTGTTTATCACAGGAACAGAAACCAATCTAAGATGGCTGCAAACCAATGAGTAAAAATACTCTCCTGGTTTTCAAAACCTGTTCAATAATATCAAAAACAAATGATAGGCACCAAATGTAAATCTAGCATCATTTCTATTTCCTAAGTTATGAAATTTAAAGGTGTGGTTAGATATCTCAGACACTACATGTTAAAAGAAAAGGCAATTTGAAATGTGTACCTTGGAGTCTGAAAGAAAACCTAGGCAACAAGGTAACTATAATGATAATCACCAAAAAGAAAAAGTCATGCTTAGTAATTTCAGTAAAGCTATAAGCAGGTCACCCTGAATACCAGTTTTCTTTTATAGAAAAGTGAATGAAGAAATCACAGCAGATTCAATTTAATAGAAGCGATCACCCTAAATTACAGTCATTTTATATACTAAGATGAAAAAGATTGTTTTCAATTGCATGTAACTATACCTATGGTCACAAATAGTTCAGAATTGATAGACTTCATAGAGTTGGTGGTAGCATCTCACCTCCTTAAGAGTAAGAAAACACCCTCCGCCCGCAAAGGGCAAGGGAAGGTTCTCATAGATGCAGACTTTCTGAAGACAGGCCTTACAGGCGAGACTGAATTTGAACTGCCAAAATGGGTAAGAAAGGAATTTTTGAAACAAAAGAAATACCTTAGAAAAATTTTCTGAGCTGAGTTCTGAGAAGTTCTCACTTCTCAATCAGTAAGAAAGCCTCTCACTGATGGAATGAAATAGAATGTGAAGGTTTAAAATATAATCACACAGAGGATGCAACTCATGGTAAACCATTGCTTAGCATATCAAAGGCCCAAATTCTATTTCTAGCACCAATTATAAAAATAGTTATAATTTTCTTCTTGCCCAGCAGGCATGCCTTTCAGTGTTCTTCCAATATGCATCTTCACTGGAGGTGGAATCTGCCAGAGCAAGTGTTCAGAGCTGGTTGTGAAACTTCCTTTGGCTCGGAGAATGCAGTAGAGTTCAGTTGCTATGATTTGCAAACCTTGGCCTCAGAAGGACTTGCATGCTTCAAAACTCACATGACCCCAGCTATATTTATGTGGTCAAGTCCAGGGCAGCCTGCTGAATGATCACATGACTCAGTCAAACCCAGTCACAAAGCCAAACACCAGTCAAACACCGGACTTGTGAAGAAGGCTACCCAAGACTAGCTAGTCCCAGCCAAATTAGCAGCAGATCATGTGATCTATTCAGAGGTATATTTTATCTGAATCTGTCTTTATTATGTATCTGAAATCATTTTCTGAGCAGGAGTGTTTTTTCTTTAAATACTAAGTGGGTATGGCTAAGATCAACACCACAGCCCTGCCTGTTTGCTCCACCTAGTCCAACATGGCAGAGGCATGTTCCCCATCTCTGTGAGCCATGCTCACAGCCCCAGGTCCAGGGACACGGCTGGTCTATATCACCATTAAGCAATTAGTAGCAAGTTGCTCACAAACCCTATTTAAGTGCAGGACCTCCCAAAAGAGCTAGAGGTTCATGCTACCAGCACGAACCATGAAGATGGGTCTTAAGGAAGCCACTCAGTTTTTGCTGCTAACACTGAGTCAGGAAGCCTTCTCTTAAAGAAAATGCACCTCTGCTTGCCATCAGCAAACAGAGCCCACCCAAGAAAATGCTGCTCCCAAGAAGCCTTTTCTTTCTTTCTTTCTTTCTTTCTTTCTTTCTTTCTTTCTTTCTTTCTTTCTTTCTTTCTTTTTTTTTTTGGATTTTCGAGACAGGGTTTCTCCATAGCTTTTGGTTCCTGTCCTGGAACTAGCTCTTCTAGACCAGGCTGGCCTTGAACTCACAAAGATCCGCCTGCCTCTGCCTCCCGAGTGCTGGGATTAAAGGACCATCCGGCTCCAAGAAGCCTTTTCTTTTGTGTATAGAATTCCTTCCCAAACTCTCTCAGATTGTGTGTGGATGTAGTTGGCCCACATTGACACCATCTGTAAACAGAGACTGCTTATTCATTTCCCAGCTGCCCAGAACCAAATAATCACACAAACTATATTAATTGCATCATTCTTTGGCCTATTAGCTCAGGCTTCTTATTAACTAACTCTTCTATCTTAAATTAATGCATTTCTATCAATCTATGTATCGCCATGAGGCTGTGGCCTACTGGTAAGGTTCCTAAGGTTGTGGCTTGTCCTTCCTCTTCCACATCTACATGGTATCTCTTTGGTTCTGCCTACTCTCTTTCTCCATCTCTGTTCTGGTTTCCTGCCTGACTTTACTCTGCTAAGCTATTGGCCAAAACAATTTTACACATTAAGCAGAACCACATCACCCAGCAATGTCAGCTTGTAAGAAGTTCACGTGACAATTAGCAAAACTGATAAACTCATTACACCATTCTTTTTAAGCAGATGGCTGATGTATATATTGTGAATTTCTACAGGATGATTTTTCAACCTATTTTGTCCCCTTTTTGTTCTTTTAAGTGGCGCATAACATTGAGGTTACGCCATTTGTTACTGTCAAGCTTAATTAAGTCCATTATAATTCATTAACCCCTGTGCTTGTTTTTTAATTAACATTGATTAACACAAACAAGTACAAAATAGGCCATCAGCACTTTTCAGAAGTGCTGATTCTGATTGTATTAGTAATTCAATACAGTGTTGAAGATGGCTGGGTAGTAATTTGTACTCTCTTTACTCAAGGAGATGAACGGTACAGCATAAAACTAAGTCTAGATACAGAGCACTCCTCTCATCCATCCCACCTGGTTAGCCTTTACCTACTAACTCTAGCTATGGTGGCTTAGTCTAGATACAGAGCACTCCACTCATCCATCCCACCTGGTTAGCCTTTAGCTACTAACTCTAGCTATGGTGGCTTAAACCTTCGGTAAAATTGGGAAAGATACGGTGCCAAGTACCTTGCCTAATTGCATTCCTGGGACAAATAAGGGAGGTGTTTCAAAGTCCGACAGATGGATGGTAGATGATCTAGCCATAGCAAACCAGCCCCTCAGGCATATGATAGACGACTAAAGGCCAAGATCTCACTTTGTAGTTCTGGGATCAAGTCCAGAGTTTGATTACAACAGGTTAAATGGTGAGAATGCTCAACGATGAGGACCCCAGAGAAAATGACTCCAAAAAAACTTGAAGTGAAGGAACAACCTAGAAATAAATTATCCTTGCCTGTCCAATAATATTTTGCCAAAAAAGTCCTATGTTCTAGATAGTGTTTAGGTACTCTTTTCTCCATATTAGAAGTCATGAATATCCTGGAGTTCATGTCAAGGAAAGGTCACCATGTTCATATGTAAGGAGGTCACATGGCCAGAGAAAGAATGGGCACACATTCAGACTTCTGTATGTTTCCAGGAAGAAATGTGGAATGCTTAGAATCTGCAGGGTTTTGTGTTTTTTTGCTTTGTTTTGTATAAAATAAATTCAGTGAGATTCTGCATTCCAGGGAAGGATTCATGGAACTGATACCATCCAAATCAATTGATCCTGAACAGCCAACTAGATAATGAGGTCATGGAATGCTTGCGGCTCATGTTTCTGCACCAGGAGAATATGCTGCAGAAGTCATTCAAATACTGAAAAGGAGTGTCCCTATATTACAGAGGAGCTTCCAAGTCGTTACTGGGGATCATTAACATGCCTTAGCCAGCAAGCCTTGTGCACACCTGTGTGACTCATGAAGTAGAAATCTGCCAGGTGAAAAATGTGTGAAAAGTTGCCAAGGGCCATAGAACTTTAAAGTATTGAAGCTGGTTTGAGCCAGATATCTATGTCCTGAAGGCACAGACATTCTTCAGTGCCTTCTCAGCAGAGACGGGTTGGAGAAATTTCTAGAAATAAAAAAGTAGCTGTCAGAAGCAAAAACAGAATAAAGAGAGAAGAAAAATAGCATACAAATGCAAGTTGAAACGAAGGGTCAGAGTTACGTGACACTGTGACACTAGTCACAGACCCCTTTGGTATGTGGAGAATTCTTCCCTGCCATTACCAAATACTGCACTTGGGGCATTTCATGAATCCCAGCAATGTATTGAAGACACGTGATCCCCCTTCCCAATGTCTCATTCTCATTCACCCTCCCCCTGCTACATGTACAAGATTTTTCTTCTTACTTTTAAAGAAGATATAAAATACATTCAGTAGATACATAAAGTTCAAGCACATAAACTGTTTCATGAGTTTGTTTCATTTGTTTGCTATAGCCGAATATCTGAGACTAGGTGATATTACAAAAAAAAAAAAATGAAGCGTTATTTTACCCCACAGAGAAGGGGAAGTTCAAAAGCATAAAGTCTCCATTGTCTTAGCTTCTTAGGAAGCCCTTAGCTGCTTCAGTTGATGAGAGAAAACAGAAAGACAAACATGAACATTACAAAGACAGAGAAAACACATCTGTCCTGAAAGATAGCATCATGAATCTGTAACCCTGCTATCCAAATGGTCCCCATTGGGCTTCTTTCCCAAGGCCTCATGATACTAAGCACCAGCATAAATTTCTGTGATGACAAACCCTACCCAAACCATAGTAATGACCAGATAGTCACCACCCAGATGAGATTCCAAACACTGTACACCATTAATGATATAATAATAATAATAACAAATCCCTGGAGGTACAGGTTTTTCATTTTAAGCTAAGTATAGAGTAACTCTTTTAAGACAGTAATAGGCATACATTTTAGTATATATTTTTACAAACTTTGACAAATGCAGATGGTGGCATGGCTCCCAGCAATCAAGTTATATAAAGACACTGACACCCGCCAAAATTCCCCTAGGTCCTTTGTAGAGCCTTCCCTCTACTCCAGCCCCCAAGCAATTACCAATCTGTTTTCTGTGTTTCTATTGTTCATTTTTTCTAGAATAGCATGTAAATTGAATCATGGCATGCATGCCTTTTGGAGTTTAGCTTTGCATAATGCATTTGAAATGCATTTGTATTGTTGGATGTACCCATGGCTCCTTCTGTTACTGAATTTAATTATATCACATTCTGTTTAGTGGCTCACCAGTCAGAGGACATTTGGTTTATTTCCAATTTTGAGTAATTATGAATAAAGCCATTATAAATGGTCACACACTGAGTTTTGTATGAGCCTAAAGTATTCATTTCTTTGTCATAAAAACCTAGGAAGTAGCATTTCTTAATATATACTAAATGTATATTTAACTGTTTCTTGATTTTAAAGCAAAACCCTTCCCTAGAGTAGAGTGTGTCATTTTGTATACCCATCAACCATGTATACACACTTATTCACATCTGTGTGTGCAAGTGTTTTCCATCTAAAATTCTCATACATTGTTGATAGGTATACAAAATGGTATACTCTACTTTAGAGAAGGGTTTGCTACATTCACAGCCTATACTTAGTCTAGAGTCTTGCTAGTTAGTCTAACTGGCCTCAACTTTATGATCTTCTTGCCTAGACCTCCCCAGTACTGAGATTATGGATGTGCACTGACACACACAGCTCGATTGTGTCACATTCTCACCAGTACTTGACATACAAATATTTTTAGAGGCATTTTACTAGTGCTGTGGCATGGATTTTTGAAACTGACAGCATACTTATAAAATGCATTACTGTCTTTAAAGAAGACTTGAAATCAATCTTAAATCTATTTATATGATAGCAATCTTGGCCCCACTAATTAGCAGCTCATGTTAACGATCCTAGCTGGAGCTACTTGGACCCTAATTAAAAATAAATATATAAATACATAGATGATAGATTACATAGATTTTCTTATTTTGTCCTACACCAACACAAGAGCACTTACTTATGACTACATAATTCCAATTGAACTTTATAGTTTTTCCGGTATGAGCCATTGCTGAGGCACCCTTCTGGTGGGCACCACGCAGCACTGTAGAGCGACACTTCACTAATCCACGGGACTCAAGAGGGACCCATACAGAGGAAAGCTTCCCACCTAGCTTATACACACACTTCTGAAAGCATCATATCTATACAGATAAGATAGATAGATAGATAGATAGATAGATAGATAGATAGATAGATAGATAGATAATAGATAGATAAACAAATGGCTTTTCTCTTCCTCTTCTACATCTTCATCCTCATCTCCATCCTCCCAGCAGCAACTGAGATTTACACCATGACTGCACCTTTGTTTTTCTTTCAAATGCTAATAAAATTGTCTTTGAGCTTCCTTTTGAGTCCATATGTAAATTACCTTACTAAGGAGTCCAATTTTCCACAAAGAAAACTCTGATTTCACTACTAAGTTTTTTCAAGGTTAAAAGTCTCTGTGTGCATTTCTTGGGTACTTGTGTATATGTGTATTCATAAATGTTATGTGTTCAAAGAACAAATTGCAGGTATATTCATGTGCATACCATACACCATGTATAGATGTGCATACTGCTTATATAATAAGAGATGTCATTTACTTGATTTGGTTCGATTTGGCTCCACAATCCCTGCAACTTCATCAAATTATTTTCATTTAAAAAAATTCTTTTTCTCTGTCTCTCTGACTCTATCCCTGTCTTTGTCTCTCTTTGTGTCTCTGTCTCTGTGTGTGTCTGTCTGCCTGTCTGTATACGTGTGTGTGTGTGTGTGTGTGTGTGTGTGTGTGTGTGTGTGTTTACACACATAGTATGACATTTGGTGATGTTCAGGAGACAACTTTTGGGAGTTTGTCCTTTCTCTTTACACACTGAAACAAAGACTCTCTTGTTTCTGTTGCTATGCTGGCTTGTAACCTTCTGAGTTAGTTTACTGTTACTTCCTTCCATCTCCCTATAGGATAGCTGAGATTACAGATGCTGGTCACTATAGCAGGAATGGTGAGGTTACAGATGCTGGTCACCATAGCAGGAGTGCTGAGATTACAGATGCTGGTCACCTTAGCAGGAGTTCTGAGATTACAGATGCTGGTCACAATAGAAGGAATGCTAAGATTATAGTTGCCGGTCACCATAGCAGGAATGCTGAGGTTACAGATGCTGGTCACCATGTCCAGTTTTTCACTAGGGTTACATGAATTGACCTGGGTTGCTAGACTTGTGCACCTAGCGCTTTTATGTGCAAATCCAATTTACTGGTTCTTATTTTCAATTACTGGTTTTCCTCTCCCATCTCTTCCTCATGAGTAGGAAGGACTTTCTGTATCTTTCTAAACATGCTGATATCCTCAAGTTTGCATGTTAGATATTATCTGTTCATTATAAATAAAAAAAAGTTTGACTGAGGTGTTTCCAGGTAGTAAATGAGTGTGAGGTCCTGGATTCAAATCCCAGAAATTGAGGAAAGAGAAGGAGACGGGGGAGACATCGTATTCCTCCTATTGGAAGTGGGGTATATTTGACAGTCAGTAATAAGTAATGAAAAAGCCAAAAGAACAGTTTCCCCATGACAGCATCTGCCCACTGGGCCTACACAAGCAAAGTTTCCTCAGGGTTTTTCAGATGGTCCAATGCAGGGGGAACAAAAGCATCAGATACCCAGGTGTCAAGACTCTGTAGCCCACCTATCAAAGTCAGTGTAATGAAATTTCAGGGTGAGGGTCAAGCTCCGTTTCTTTGCTGACTGCATAGAAAGACTTTATCATGGAACCAGGCAAAATCTGAAAGGAGAAGAGATGGGTAAAGAGGGGGAGCAGGAGTTTTCTCCCAGGCATCTTCTTTCCAAAAGAGATCTAATTCCAGTAACTAAATATCAACCTCACTCCCATCCACGGCCTCGAAGATGGATGGCCTGTGTGGAAGAGTCTCAGTTTGCAAACATTTCTTGTCCAAGGTCACACGGACAGGATGCATCCATTTCCCGAAATGAACACCATCATGGAGGCCTTCTTGAAGCCGCCAGAGCTTATGAGCCCCTTGTTGATGGAGTGGGGTAATGGCACTGCCAAGTGATTGAAAAGGCTTAGAATGTGATTTCCTATTTGGTTCAGACAAAATAAAACCATTATCTGTGCTTCATCTTTTTTTAAGGAGATTGTTTTCTGAGCTCTTCCGTGCTTGAAGCCTGTTCCAGTACCGAGGAAGAGTATTATCCTGTCACAATTATAGATCAGTTCATCACCAAACCAGTGTCCAATCTCCTTGAACTCTTTCTAGAGAAAATGACTTTTCTGGGTCTAGCTTATCTTCAGGTATGTTGCTTTCCCCAAAAGACATTTCTTCAAACATCCATTTGACTATAGAGAACTACCTGCCAGCACAGACCTAGGCACTGAGGGATTTTCAAGGAGCTGCCACCTGCATGAAGCTAACACCCATCATCAATCCTACATCAGGAAAAATGAGACAGATGCACGGATGCAATGGGACTGATTGCATGCCTGAATGAATTATGAAAATCCCTAGTATGAAAGAAGTTAGGGTCTCTTGGCCTTTGTTAAATGTCGCTCTAGTCTGCCTGTGTCCATGGGCTTACACAGACAAACCACAGAGCAGCAGCCACTGGAAAAAAAATCTCTGTTCTCCCTCTCACACCGTTACACCTGTCAGCCACACAGTCAGACCAGCTCTATTTTACTAAACACCTTTTGATTTTTAGGTATCATGCTGCTGTAGTTGTTTTTGCCTTTTTCTTTTCCTTCCTTCCTTCCTTCCTTTCTTCCTTCTTCCTCCCTCCCTTTTATCCTCTCTTCCCCCTCTCTCCTTCCCTCCTTCCCTTGGTTTGTAACATTCCAGGAACATAGAAAGCAGCAGGCTCCATCCCAGCCCCCTACGCATACACATAAGCAGTAGACAATCCTCTAGCCTTGTACTTTTCCAGGATCAGAATATCGTTCATTCTTTTAAATAGGTGTATACAAATGCATACAGCCATTAACTTGTTAATATTTTATTTATGATAAAATAGAAAATCACCATTTAAGCAGTTAAAGCGTAGAGTTTAGTGACTTTAAATAATCCATGTTCTCTTACGTCACTACTATCTGTCTCTTGAACTTTTTCATCTTCTCAAACAGAAAAATCTATACTCACCGCATGCTAAATCCCCTTCCCTGAAACCACTGTTGCACTTCCTGTCTCTGTCAGCCAAACTTCTCCACTATTCCTTCAAGGGGAATCATGTAGCATTTGATTTCTGTTGTTTGCTTTTTTCTGTTTATCTCCCCAAGCCTAATGTCTTCAAGTTTTATGAATATTGTAGCATATTTCAGAATCTTATTCTTTTTTAAGGTTGATGATATTTTTTTATGTGTATACACTACATTTTGTGTATCCACTTGGCTTGTGTGATATAAATGACTGTTTGCTGTTGTTGAGGCGGACTATGGAAAGAAAAGACGAGGCCCCTTGTCTCAGAAGCTGCAATGTTTATTTCATATATCCTTCAAGTCTCCAAGTTCTGAATCAGGCTGGACCCTAACTCTTTAACATGGAGAAATGAGGCCAGTGAACTGAGGTGTTAAACCGTCACAGAAGAGGACTAGAGAGATGGCTCGGAGGACCCATTTCACTTCTCAGTTCCTACATGGCAATCATTCACAATGCCAGTTGATGTCCTCTTGTGACCCTCCAGGGGCACCAAGCTCACCATTGGTGCTCATACATACATCCAGGAAACCACTCACATATAGAACAAATAAATCTAATTCAATTTTTAAATAAAATAAAATTTTTAAAAATCTTTACAACCTCGAGAATAGCTGCTAGCAAACCACTTCCAACAGAACTACTGTTATCTCATGACATAAAGATGCCTGCAGGGGGCACAAGATGCCAGCTCATCCATGGGGAGAACTTCCCCAGGAACTCTAGCCTAACTGCTGTAGCCTAGCTTCCTAACAGAGTTCTGCTTGATGCTATAAATGCCCAATTTGAAGCTGTGTTGCTCTTCATCTTCTGCTGGCTCTTCGTTCTTTTACTCAGAAGCCTCATCTGAAGGGAAATGCTCTACTCTCTCCAGGACCCCTAATCAGGAGCTCCAGCTAGCCACCTCAAGTCATTTCTTCTAGATGTTGGAAGTGTCCAGTTGGATGATATCTATCTACTACTTGTTACTGTTCTTGTTACTGTTTGTTTTCCTTGATACATGCTTAATGAACTCTCTGGTTTAAAGCTGATCGGATGGCTCTCTCATAGGTCATTTGACAGTTGGCAGGGGTTGTGTTCATTTCTTAGCTACTGTGAACAATGCTCCCTCCTGTGACCACAGGTACACCTTTTCTCACGCTCTTGCTTTCTGCTGTATCAGGTATGTGACTAGAATATGAGAAAGCCGCATCATATGTAACCTTGTGTTTAGTCGTTTAAGAAACCACTGTGCCATTTTCCATAGCAGCTACATCATTTTAATTCACCTAATCCACAAATATTTCAATTTCTCAATAAACTCACCAAATTTTGTTACAGAAAATAGGGACTAAGGACAGCGAGAGAGAGCCAAGTGGGTAAAGCCATTTGTAACCAAGACTTGGTGACCTCACTTTAAACCCTGATGGCTGCGTGGTGGAAGGAGAGAATTGACTCCGTGAGCCACCTCCGCAAATTGCCATGGTACATGCAATAACCTCTCTCCCCACATACATGCAAAACAAATAAATAAATATAAATAAAAAATTCAAGGAGTGGAGTTTTTGTTTTGTTTTGTGTAGATGGGCTTTGTTTGTTTGCTTGCCTGTTTGCTTACAATTTTTTCCAGTTCTAGGAAGCATACCTACAGTCTTAAACTTGGTAAGAAATCTTTCTTCTGGGAGTCACTACCCAGTTTTTGCTTTGGGGGTTATGGGATCTTGAAGTTAAGATCCTCATACTTCAGTCTTTGAAATGCTGGGATACCTTTGTGACTAGTTTTATTTTCTTAAATGACAGCCATCCCAATAGACCCTATTATGGGTGTTTTTAAGTGAAGTAATCACCGTTTATTTACACAATTGCAACTAAAGAAAAGGACGAGCCAAGTACGGAATCACCACACACATTCAGCTCAGTATTTGAGGAACTGAGGAAGGAGGATGGCAACATTGAGTCCAGCCTCTATAATGAGACCCTCCCAAAAAAAACAGATGAGGAAAAAGTGTGGGAGGGGAGAAAAAGAAGGATAGAAAGGAAATTAATGAGGCCACTGAGTAGTTAATCAAGAAATTTGGGAAATTCCCACCATCACCAGAATTTGGGCCCCCTTCTATTTGCCAGGATGGACATTCTAGTCTTCCCAAAACTTCTACAATATTTCCTTGTTGTCCAGGAATTCTAAGCCATTTGTCATTCTTTCACTCTATTATTTTCACAAAGTTAAAATATATTTACTTATAATAATATCATAAAAGAAGGCCTATGGTTTCAAGGAGGGAATATTTGCAATATCCAAAACTGATAAGGGATTAATACTTTACCACTATAAATGTATCCAGAATAATAGGGGAACTCAAAAAATCCATTAGAAATTGGGCCACTATTTCACAGACAAGGAAGTTTAAAATATAAAAAAGAAATGTAGAAAATACCTTTAACCTCACTAGAAATCAGAGAAATAACACATTTGTGTGAGTTCCCCATGATAGCAAACCTGTGGAAGGTGAATTTTTTTTTAAATTTGAGCTTTCAAGAAGGTATAGGTATTCTAAGAACCTCTATGCATTCTTAGAAATGTAACACCTCTTGAAAACAGAGTGGTGTTGGTTCCAGAAATTGAACTCGTTTAAGAAAAAAGAGGTGAAAACCTCTTTTTTTTTTTTTGTTTCAGGATAATTCTCACACAGGGTTGTAAAATAAAGATCTTCATTGGCATTGTTTGTCCTAGCAAGAGAAAGAAGGAGAGGGAGCGAGGGAGGGAGGGAGGGAGTGAGGGAGAGGGAGAGAGAGAGAGAGAGAGAGAGAGAGAGAGAGAGAGAGAGAGAGAATTTACTATCAAAGTAGGATAAGAACAACTAGTGGCTGCACAACCCAGCAACAGATTTAAAATGTTTTCTGCAGCAGGGTCGATGGTCAAACAATATGTCATGAACAAAGGAATCCAGGGAACAGGTAGGTTCATATAGCATATGTGATGTGTTGTGAATACACATCAGATTGGAAAGGAGAATGGATAGAAGGATTAGGAACAAAGAGGATAAATGAAAGCAAAACACTAGAGGGGACTTACACTTGAGCACCAATAATAGCATGGGGATGACAAGAGACATGAAGACTGCGGTTAGCTCATATAACTTACCCGAGTACCAGTAAAAACTACAGCAAAGGGAAAAGACATCCAACAATCAACGTCTAAGGTAATTATTCATTTTCCCTTCTTACATCATCATGCCACTATCCCATAACCCGTACCAGCACAGGCGGCAAGCAGCTCTATTTCATAAGAATGAAAGCTTCCTCCACATTTGATAGTCAAAGGCTAAATTTTTCCCTTAAGATCAGGAATAAGGCAAGTCTGCCCTCATCCTTTTCCTTTAATATTGTCCTAGAGGTGCTGTGCGTTATATGAGAGAGGTTCCCCATAGACACATGTGTCTGAACACTTGGTCCACAGTTGGCAGAGTTCTTTCATGAGGCTATGGAACCTTAAAGAGCTGGAGCCTTCCTGGAGCAAGTTTGTCACTGGGAACTGGTTTTGAGGTTATATATTGCTCAAGCCCACTTCCTGTTCTTTCTCTCTGCTTCCTGTGTGCAAGTGAAACGTGATCATTCTTCTTCCAGACTGCCAAGCTGGTCTTGTGCTCTTGTTGCCTACCATAACTTCCTCATCACACTAGACTGCTGGACTGCATCCCTCTGAGACTGTAAGCTAAAATAAAACCTTTTCTCCCACTAACTTGTTGATTGTCAGGGCATTTTATTACAGCAACAGAAAGGTTAATACACCAGGTTTTAGCCAGAATAATTAAACAAGAAAAAGAAATACAAGGCAATCAGAATGAAAAAGTAATCTATTTCTGTTTGTAAGAGACATGACATTGCATGTAAAAAAATCTCAAAAAATCCACTGAAAACATTAAGAGCACAAGATTAATGATCAGGCTCAATTGTGCTTCTACATACCACCAATAAACAATGCAAGTGAATTTAAGAAAACAGATTTATTTATACTTGCAGAAATAAGAAGCAAATACTATGTTCTACAGAGATGGCCCAGAGGTTAAAAGCAATGGTTGTTTTTATGGAAGACCTGGATTCCATTCCCAGCACCACATGGTGGTTCACAACTGTCCAGTTCCAGTGGATTCAATGCCCTCTTCTGACCTCCATAAATATCAGACATTCATGTGCTACACAGGCATACATGCAACCAAACCATTCACATACATAAAATAAAAAGCAAGTCTAAACAAAAAAAATCTAAAAGAAAAACATACTTAGGAATAAATTCAATAAAGTACCAAATTAATACTCCAAAATTAAAAAAAGTTGTAAAAAGAAATGAAAGATGACCTTTAGTTAATAGAAAGTTTTCTCATTAACAGATAGAAATGAGACAGAAGTTAATATGTATGATAAACATATATAAAATATATGTTTACATAAAATGGCACCATCCCAAGCTGATCTACAGAAGACAGAGAACTGCCATGGAGCCGCCAGAATCAGACATGCTGAATCTTTCCTGGTAAGCGATGACCTCGTGGTGATATACAGATTAACAGAAATGGATTAAATCAAGATGTAAGAGTTAGCCAATAAGAGGCTATAGATAATGGGCCAGGCAGTGATTTAATTAATACAATTTCTGTGTGATTATTTCTGGTGTAAGCTAGCTGGGTGGCCGGGATGAACAAAGGGCCCACGCTCCTGTTAGTTACAATCTACAGATTCAACACAAGTCATATCTACTTCCTGGCTTTTTTATTTTTGATTTTTAATTAATTTGCAGAAATCGCCTAACTGATTATAGAATCCACATAAAATTTCAGGCCAGTCCAACTGGTCTTGAAAAGAAAAAGGTCAGCAAAAGGAAGGAAACTTCCTGACCCCAGACTAATAAATAAATCCGTGTAGTACCACCATACAGACAGACACTAGATACATAGGCTATAATTGAGTCAGAAATGAATCCTTATATTTATGATCAATTGATTTTCCACAGAGGTGTCAAGATTATTAAATGGGGAGAGGGGTCTATGCTCTTGGAAAACTTGATTATTCACTTGAAAAAGGATAAAAGCTTTTTATTAACCACAGAAAAAACTAAATCAAAATGAATCAAAGCCTAAATGTTAAAAATGTCAATTTTTAAGTTCTCAGGAGAAAATATAGGAGTAAATCTTAGTGACACTGAATTAAATAATGCCTTAAAATATGACACTAAAGCCGGGCGGTGGTGGCGCACGCCTTTAATCCCAGCACTCGGGAGGCAGAGGCAGGCGGATCTCTGTGAGTTCGAGACCAGCCTGGTCTACAGAGCTAGTTCCAGGACAGGCTCCAAAGCCACAGAGAAACCCTGTCTCGAAAAAAAAAAATATGACACTAAAAATTCAAGTGACAAAATAAAAGAGCTTGAATAACTGCATCAAAATTTAAAATGTTTGTGTTTTAAAAGATACCATTAAGTGAAATAATTCCTCACAGAGAGAAAATATTTTCAAATGTTTGAAAGCTGTATACCTGGTAAGAGAATCAGACAATGAAATAATCAATAAAATGACAGACCAGCTTAAAAATGGGCGAAAGTTCTGAGCAGTCATTTTTATGAAAAGATATGCAGATGACCTATGCAGCACGTGCGAGAACGAAAACACACGCATACGCACACATACACAATCAACATTACAGTCTTTAAGGAAACACAAACCACAATGAGAAATCATTTCACACCCATTAAGATGAATAACACTTTTTAAAAATTTTCACAATGGCAAATGGAACACATGAAACTTTCATTTGTTGGTGGTGAGAACATGCAATCATCTAGCCATTTTAGAAACTGTTTTGGCAATGTTCAAAATGTTATATCTGACTCAGAATTTCAAGGGATATGGAGTTCTTTTATAATCAATCAATCAATCTCTCTCTCCCCCCTCCCCCGGTCTCTCCATTATTCTATAATAGCTAAAAAGTAGAAACAACCCAAATGTCATAAAGGAAAAAGGATAAACAAAATGTGACACACTCACAGAGTGGGATGCAACTGCTGATTAAAATAAATGATGTACAGCACAGGTCACAATGGGGATGAGCCCTGAAAATATTTTTCTAAAATATACCAGGCAATTCCATTTGTTTAGCCCGTGCTGCTCAGTTAACTCTGTGGAGATAGAAAGTGGGTTAGTGATATCCTAGGGTTTTAGGGAAGCAAGAATGGGTGTAATTACCAAAGAGTACAGGATGGCGGGGAATGTTGAAAATATTCTAAAATTGCATGTAGCAACAAAGGTTGTACAGCTCTGTGAATAAACTAAAAAGGTATTGAAGTGTGCATAATGCATGGCCAAACATGGCACATGAATTATATCTCGGTAAGACTGCTAAAAGTAACAGAAGAACATAAGCTTAGATTTTATTTGCAATACTCTTGTCTTGTTCCCAGTGCTTAGGCAGCCTCAGAGCAAAGGCAATGAGGCCAGTGCACTGGAGAAAGATTCCAAATACAGAGCTTTAAAGGATGACTCATTGGGACTGAAGTGATAGCTGAAATAAATGGGGGGAAAAGGAGAAAAGAAGCAGGTTTTTCCCGTGGCACAGCATGCTGACTGATATGGGGGAAGGGAAGAAAGTTTGAGTATTTGGTTAGAACACTCAAGGATGTTTGACAGCGCCAGGAACCTTTTCAGGGCATTGCATCTGGACACTTACTGAGTGGCTCTTCAGACTCATCGACTAGATTTAATTTGATGATTGTGACCCCAGGGTAAGAACATAATGCCCAGAGGAGAAAGAGAAAGGGAGCTATCTTCTTGCAGCTTTCAGAAGAAATGGTGCCTTGGTTGGGGACATGCAGCACTAAGGCCTTGTCATCTCCTCTCTGTCCAGTACACCCCTAAACACTAGATCCGTTCTCTACAGGAGCCCCGAGCCATCACCACTAAGATAACACAATGATCCATCGTTCCATGTCTTGCCTCCCAGGAAGCAATCTGTTGTCGTCACGCCCCATAAGAAATCACTCGAGCCCAAGTTGTGATCAGTGCCATCCATTTACATAAGCCATTCCACTGGTTCATGTCTAACAAATATCTACGCAGACAGCCATATGATCAGACTAATATGGAGAGTAATTGTCCAACACATTTCGTAATTAGCATGGTGATCTTTACAGAAGAACGCCCTTTCTACTGGCACCACGTTTGTCCAGCGTGGGCAACAGCAGATAAGTGAGCACTAGGAGAGTAAGTGGACTTCATTTTCTCTGTCCTCTTGACTCCATGTAACCTAAGGAGAGGTCAACACATCCATATGTGCTTAACAAATTGGAGAGAAAATGTACACGGTGCAGGGGAAAACAGTCTTCTAATAACTTGGAAATAAAACGATACAAGACCCCGCTAGGAGACATAAACTATCCAGGCCTCCAGGGCAGTCTGTTGCCTTACAGCCTGAGGTTCATTGTATAAAAGACAAGTGTTTGTTTAGAGAAAGATCGAAACGAAAAGTGCATAGCAGTTATTTGGGGGCTTGAAAAGCACCAAATTATACATCTGAGCTTTGTTTCACAAAATACATTGACAAGTTTATTTTTCTCAGCCTGGGGATTTTTTAATTTTCATATTTTGGCGTCTTATTATCTGGCTGAGAAATCTCTGGGCTAATCACAAACACAGACAAAGCCGAGTTACTCAGCTTGTCGACTTCATGCTTCTGTGACTCTTGCAGGCTGCCTGGGGTGAAGATTCAGAACTGTCCCATAATATCCCAAGAGACACAAATACAAGAAATGGGCAAAGTCTGCTTTTTTTATTATTTAAAAGCTGCCAATCCACGAAATTCCCAATTTGCCTTTCAAACAACATGAGATCACATTGCACTGTGTAAACAGTACCGAAATGTACAGACCAACTTCATCAGCATGTAGACAACCAAGTCAGGTAGTCTAAGACAATGCAGATCAGAAAAATAATTAAAAGTCTTTCCTGAGGATTAGCCAAGTGTAAGGGATTCCTTTATTTACAGCCTAGCCTCTTAGGTATGGATATCATTTTTTTTTTTTTTGGATTTTTCTAGACAGGGTTTCTCTGTAGCTTTTGGTTCCTGTCCTGGAACTAGCTCTTGTAGACCAAGCTGGCCTTGAACTCACAGAGATCCGCCTCCCGAGTGCTGGGATTAAAGGCGTGTGCCACCACCGCCTGGCAAGGATATCATTTTGAAATGATTACAGCTCTTCAAAAAGGTTTGTGAGCTTCAAGCATGGCACAAGACCATAGTTCTCTACATGGGGCTCTGTAGTCTGCCCCCCCCCCCTTTTGCATCCCTGATCCACAAACAGATGTAGGAAGGTAAAAGAAGAGAAAACATACCAGAAATTAAATCTCCCCAGTCCACTTTTCCAGACAATAACAAGATGCTGTTCAGAAGGAATGGGTCCCTGGTGGGGGTGGTGCCCAAGTTTAGTGTGGCCAGGTTGACTGGCTGCTAGAGAAGGGCAGGGCATCCTTTCAAGCCATATTCCAAGCAAATAAAAATTGCCATCAATATGGATTGAATTCATTCCTCCCTGAATACACACACACACACACACACACACACACACACACACACACACACACACACGGGAGTGGGGGAGAGAAACCTATTTGAAGTTATCCATCATCCTCTGATTATCTTCCAAGGTGAGAAAGACTATGGAGCAACTGAACAATTGTAATACTTTGTGACAGGTTCTACTATAACTGGGATTCATAGAAATCAGTTGTCTCCTCTTTGAGCCTCCTTCCTGACCATGAAGGAGTACCAGACTTGGCTGGAAGAAACCATATTGAGAAATTACAGATGGAGCAGATGGTCCATTGACCTAACTAAAGTGCCCTGGGCACACTGCAAGGGAATAGCATTCTGAGACTTTGTTGTGTTCAGTTTTCCAGGGCTTTTAGTGTTCAGAATATAGACTGTTGGGACGGGAGCAGTAGGGTTCCAGGGCATCATCCAGCATCCTCCAGAAATTCCAGTTCTAGTAGATACTGTCCACAAGGGTGAGAGAAGGTCAGGTCTATGCCTCTTACTGCTAACACTCCCTGAGAGTGAAGGTCTCATGCTATGTTGCTACAGGACTACAATCAAACAAGCTTGGGAATGGCTCAGTCTTAGAGTTGGGTGCAGATACCTGGGAGGCTCCAAGGAACGCAATAATGGGGAGTAGGTCCATGTGCTCTGAGATTGGCCCTGGGGCCTCCTGTCGATTGCTTTGCATACTCACTTAGGGAGAAAGAGTCTCCCAATCATGCCAGCTTCACTGTGAAGAGAGGAGGTTTTCTTTGACAGGCATGGTTAGCTCTATCTTCTAGTTCTATGTTTCAAAACTTTTTTTTCCAATCTGCTATCATGCATGGTTTCAACATCGGGGGAAGCAGGATGAAGGGAGCAAAAGCTTCATTTCGTTCCAATTTCCTCTAAATAGACTTTATACAATTTTTGAGAGCCTGGAGAGATAGCTCAGTGGTTAAGATCACTGCCTGCTCTTACAGATGACCCAGGTTCGATTCCCAGCACCCAGAGAGCAGCTAACAACCATCTGTAACTCCAATATCAGGAGATCTGACACCTTCTGGCCTTTATAGGCACCAGGCATGCGCATCACATGCTATGAAGACATACATACATGCAGGCAAACACTGGTACACAATTTTTTTAAAAAAAAAAATTGGTAGCCAGGCGGTGGTGGCGCACGCCTTTAATCCCAGCACTCGGGAGGCAGAGGCAGGCGGATCTCTGTGAGTTCGAGACCAGCCTGGTCTACAGAGCTAGTTCCAGGACAGGCTCCAAAGCCACAGAGAAACCCTGTCTCGAAAAACAACAACAAAAAAAATTGGCATTTTGACTATAAAGTAAAAATAAACAAATAATAATTATAAGAAATCAACCTCTTTTAATAGAACATTAGGACTTGTGTGAACATCTGTCTAGGGTGTGTTTTAACTTAAGCAATGTGCATGGGGGGGTTACTTTTCTGTTTGCTTTCTTGGTTTTTTTTTTTTTTTTTTTTTTTTTTTTTTTTTTGATACAAGGTCTAGCTATGTAGCCCAAGTTGACCTGGAATTGGTTTTCTTATTATTTGTTTTAAACAATGTTTTAATTCTTTGAGAATTCCATACATGCTATCTTGAACATTCATCCCTCATCCCCAACTCCTCCAATAACCAGCTTCCCCACCCTCCTACTCTCAGTTTTCTTCTTTCTCTTTTTAAACCTACTCCTTGTAGAGTCCAGCTTGTGTTGCTCAACTAGTCTTGGTAGTGAAGCCTGCTCTGGGGCTATGTGGTAAGCCTACAGGGGGTCACATCATTAAAGAAAACTGACTCTCCTTAGTCCAGCCACCATCAAATGTCAATCACTCCTCAGCTAGTAGTGGGATTTCACGCCCATCTTTCTGCTGGGATTTAGTTTAGCTTAAGCAGGTTCCTGTACATGCTGTTATATTCGCTGTGAGTCCATATATGAAGCTACTTCGTTGTGTCTGGAAAACACTGATGTTGATGTTATCTACAACCTCTGGCTCCTACAATTTCTTTGTCTGTGTTCCAAGGAGATTCCTTAGCCTTAGCAAAGGGAGTGTGAAATGTATGTCCATTTAAGGCTGGACACTCTTACAGCCACTTACTCTCTACACATTGACCAGTTGAGGATTTCCGTGTTGATTGCCTTCTCATACAAGGAGCTGCTTCTTTGATGAAGGATGAGAGATGCTCTGATCTATGAGTATAGCAGTAAGTCATTGGGAGTCGTGTTCATACTACGCCCAGTTAGCAGAACAATAGCACTGAGTTCTTTCTAAGGCCTATGATCTATCTAGCCACAGATAATTGGACCCCTTTGATAGTGTCAGGCATGAACTCTGTCTCATGGGACAAGCCATGAGACAACCCAGTCATAAAGTGACTTGCTACTCCTTTAACATTCTTGCCACTATTGCATCAGACCGGGAGAGTTCTTGTCAGGCCAGTGGCTGTTGTAGCTTGATAGGTTCACAGCTGGGGAAGATTAATGGTAATGTCGCTCCTTCAGTAGCATGGATAGCACCTTGAATTACCATGAAAACTAGCAAATAGATATGAGGGTGTTAGGTGCATAATAGCTTGATTTCTCCGTTTCATGACTCAAATACATGGTGTTTTCAGCAATAGGGTCTTGCCCCTCCCTCCAAAGTAATAAATAATGTTTTCCTACAGCATTGCCTCACTTATATAGTCATTCATTTCCTTAGTGAATTCTATAATTCACTGAAAATTAGTTCAATACCTAATTTATGCTAGGGCACCTACAGGTGCCAGACACAGAATGAGTATATACATTTTTCCCTCTTGACATTTTTTTCACATTAAAAGTGTGTGTGTTGAGCTTCACTTCTGCCTCTCTCCCCACTTCTCTGCTTCCCCCCTTCTCTGTCTCTGTCTCTGTCTCTCTCTCCCTCTCCATCTGTCCCCCCCTTCACCCTTCCTCCTCCATAACCCCCTGAATAAACATTCAACCTCACCCTGCATGTCGTGTCTACCCATGTTTCTGTCTTCTGCCCTCCCGCCATAAAAAAAAAAAGAAAAAAAAGTGTGTGTGCAAGTGTGCATGTGAGCATACAAGCACATGCACGTACCATGTAGGTTAAAAGAGAGGGGTTGGCCCTCTTGGAATAAGATTACATGTGATTTTTTCAGATGCCTAATTCTGGGATTCCAAATCTAGTCCTCTGTTAAGAGTGGCCAGCATTCTTAACTGCTCAGCCGTCTCTCCAGTCCAGCCTTCTTGGCTCTTAGCATTTAATAGGGAAGGTAGCTAGTTAAGAAAGTCTCAAGAGGAATGTATAATTTCTCACTGTGACAAGTGCTCTGTAGGGTAGACACATGGTGAGATAATATCTTACTCTGGACTTTTTATAAGGACTAAATGAGGTTCCATATGTGAAATGAATTTAAACTCATTAAGTTTTTGGCAAATGTTGGCGGTCATTAATATTTGATACAAATGTGGAAATGAGTTTCATTTTAAACTCAATCCTATAAAAAGGGTTCCAGTCACTAGAAAGGTTTAGGGCTCTAAGGAGGGACAACCCTATCTTTTGTCTATTGCTCAGCAAAAAATTTAGATAGATACCACCTGCCCTCACACCTGGGCACATACATACGTTCTCTCCCCAGTCTAATCCACACAACCTAACACGCATGCCGCAGAAGTAGAAGTTGGCACAGGCCCTGGAAAGAGCAGGCCTTGGATTCTCAGAGCAGCTGGCTTCCTTTATAGGACATCAGGACAGTTGGAAGCTAGCAGCCCCCGCTGGTGTGAAAAGAGGGAGTGACAAAGCTCGGCTGAGGAATTTCCTCAGGAGTTCCCTTTTCAAAGACAAGTACTTCAAGGTTACTCTCCTGAGAACAAACTCCACGTAGCTTCCTATCCCATAAAGTCCTGGAGGTCTTCAGTGGAGCTTGAGCCTTTCACACATCAAACAAAAGTAATTCTTGATACCTATGCTGAAAATTTAGAGTTGGCACACAAGTAGACAGGGTTTGAGGAGTCGTTTGTGGAGAAAGACATATCTCATAAGAGATCCAGGAAGTATACAACATAACCTGGAATTAAACAAGAGGTTTGGGGATTGTTGTGGTTAGTTTTTTATTGTCTGTTTAACAGAACCAAGAGTCACCTGGGAAGAGAGAGCCTCAAAGAAGGAAGTGAGGCCCAGAGCAGACTTCCCTGTGGCCATGACTATTGGGGAATGTCTTAGAATGTCTGTCTTGCTCATCGATGGGTGCAGGAAGCCCAGCCCACCCCTGGGCAGGACTGCCTCAACATAAGCCAATGGGAGCCAGCTAGTAAATAACATCTTTTCATGGTTTATTCTCTAGCTTTGCTTCAGTTCCTGCCTTGTCCTCCCTCGGTGTTGCATTTGGATAAATAAATAAATAAATCTTTTCTCACCAAAGGTGCTTTTGGTCACAGCACAGAAAAAAGAAAGGATACTATAAAGGAATATAATATAATCAAGTCATCTGGTGAGCAGTTTCCTGCTGGGGGCAGATGAAGTTGCTGATCTCAAATTCTTAACTAGGTATGAGAAAACAAGAATAAATCAGAAGATGGCAAGGGGACAGGGGATCCCAAGCCTGGTTCTAAAGAATTTAAATGCTGGACACCATCTAGTAGCCGTGTCCGAAAGACAACTGGTAACTTATGACTGGAATTATTAGGAAGGGCTGAGATGATGGAGCATGGGATAGGAGAACCTGTTGACCCTCCTGCTCCTACCATACGCACTCCTTGTGTGATAGTGTGACTTGCCATCACATCCTTGACCACTGAATCTCCTTAAAGATTCTGCACACTGTTGCCTTTCACAGGATCCATGTCCCTTCTGTGTCTGATCAGAGATAGACATGCAGCTCGCCATGCTTCACTTCAGACAAGGTGCTGAGCTTACCTTGCTGCCAGGGCCCATAGGCATGGATTTATTCTAACTTGACTAAAGGCCAGAGACTTGGAACTCACTTCTGTTCCTTCAAGGTTATTGTCTACAGTTCAAATAACAGACCAGAGACTTCTGCTCTTCCAAGGTTATTGGCAACAGAGGTGGCTACTAATCAGACCTGGTAGTTCAGCTATTAAGAAGTAGATCTGTTTCTACCTCAAACAAAAGTCTAAGGTTCCAACTAGGTTCCTACTTCCTAAGGGAGATAACTATGGATTCCACCCAGAGAGTGGTTTGCCTACAGAATGTTTTGGTCATGGGTATGAATATTACTTGTCTTGTTTTGGCAACAGAATGTTTAACTAAGAATGTAGTTCACAATCCTTCAAATGGTTGGTTCATTTCCTTGTATCATGTTAATGCAGGTGTTTTATTTTTTTTCATCTTACTCCTACTTTTTCGGATATTTAAGCAAATGGAAACTAAATGCAGGTGATTTCAGCACTCACTGGAACGCCCTCCTGATGCTATCCTATGTTTCTGTTTTATTATTTTCACTTGCATCTTTATTTATTTTTCTAGTCTCCGTGCCCCTCCCCTGGTAAGTGATATTCTTGTTGAAACTGGTCTCTGACACCTTGTGTTGATCCCCCATCTGAAAATGGCAGTAATGACAGCAGCTCCTACTGCACATGTTGTTGGATGTACTCAAGCCTTTGATATAGTATGTTATTAATGAAGCAAGAGGAGAGATATGAGAAAATGGTGATTGGCTAGTCTCATAATAATGTTACATAAAAATAAAGTTTGCTTCTGGTTATCATCCTTGATCAACAGAATTCCCAGTTTAGGGATACCTGGCTGATATTATTTGTATAGGCTCCCATGTGTGTGTAAACATATAAAGATATGGGCATACTAAGCACAGTGTGCACTGCATATGGACACGTGCCTTGGTTCTTTAGGGAAACATCGCTGTTTTTCCTCTAGAGAACTTAAGGTTACCTCATGTCTCAGTGTGATTCTTTAAAGTCGGCTCTTCAGCTAGTCACTCTCCTGGAGGGTTACAGAGCATCACATACCCATTGGCTAGCGCATAGTAGGCGACCAATGATGACTTGATGAATGGATTGGAAAATGGAGTAGAAAATACTATCAAGGCACTGGCTACAAAAAAGTTTTCTCCAAACCAATGCTCCATCATTGAGTAGCTGGAGGGAAAAGTGTATTTGTTTTCTTACCTAATTTCCTAATAGACTTTTAAATCAAGTTTTGCTCCCAAATCTTAATGAATAAAATAAGTCATGAATAAATCAAAATGGCTTTCTGGATTCTGAGTATGTATTATAAAATATTAACAGAGAAACCAAATAATAATTTCCCTCCAGCTTTTCTCCCTTCCAATTTATGCTTGAGCCAATTCATTGTGTTTCAGTCTATTTTTATTACTGTAATGAAATACCTGAGGCCGAGTAACCTTTTTTTTTTAATGAAAACAAGTTTACTTAGCTCACATTTCTGGAGCTGGCACTGGCATCAACATGGTGCAGGTGGGTCTTATGGAGATAGCATCATAATGGAAGGTCTATTTGGAAAAGATAACATATGGATAGGAAGTCAAAGAGAATAGAAAAGAAGGGGGACTAACTCAGGGTCTCATCAGAATTACCTTAGTTCAAGGGGACACCTCCAGTTACCTAAGAACCCCACCCCAGCCTTGCCTTCTAAGGTCTCGCTGTCTCTCACACAACAACACTGAGGACAAAACTCACTCTAATGGACAAGCTACTATATCCCAAAAGTAACACCTTGCAAAAAGGTATTCAACTCAATTAGCAGTTACTTAACTGAACACCTATTGCGTGTATGACTTTAGATTAGTAAGTAATGTATGAAAATGCAAGATGTATGTCTTCAGTGGCGTTATAAAGCCCAAAAAGGCACTGATACGTTGAAGATTAACATTAACAGCAATTGATACTTATTGAATTCTCCATTTCAAGTACTGTTCTTAGCACAATGCTGACTCTTAAACCAAAGACATCTAAGAAGTAGATCTACATTATCATGGTTTTATATGGGGCAACTTGAGACACAGAGAGGCACAGCTACTAGCTGGGAATCACACAGCTAGTTAAGGGCAGCCCTTGGATCCCAGCTGCTTACTGTCTCTCATAATCTCTGTCAGCAGAGAGGCAGAAGGCAACAGCTGGAGGAAGCTCAGAGAGCAAGGGTACAGAGTTGTCTCATCTCTTTCTTAGGGCTTTATTTTCTATAAATCAAAGGAATTTTCTATTTGTATTTAGAGAACACAAACCCACCTTGAGTGTTCCAGAAGTAAAATATTTCTGAGAATTTGAAGGCAGAATGGAACATTGACGCAAGACCATTTATTTTTTTTTTTATTGTTTCTGATTTCATGGGCAGATGCAAATTGGTTCCATATGACCCACACAGGTTTCATTTTCCAGGACCAATGAGCCACAACCTACCAAAATATCTTATAAAACTCAACAAAGGATAAGAGCATTGCCAAATGATGAAGATGGCTTTGTGTCTTGACTGGGGGTACACACTTCTCCGAAGTCAACTGAACATGTCCAAGAAGTTCTTGACCTCAACATAGTTATTTCGGTGTCTCTGTCCCCATTGACTAACTGGGATTCAACAGAGGAAAAGAGCCCAGGACCCATTATTGTGATCTCTCGGCATACTACTCCACTCTGTCCGCTCAGCTGTTTTTCCATTCTTTCTTCCTCTGGAATCACCACGTGTAATTTTCAAGGACTCCCCAGGGAGAAGTGGCTTCCTATATCCTGCAATCCAGTACTTCCTCACAGACTCCCACTTCCCTATGACTCCTTTAACCACTGTCTACCACACCGTTCTCCACCCCCTCCCTTGTTTATTGGGTCATCTCATTTCAACAACGGCTTATAAAACTTTTGCTTTGCCAAAAGAAGGCCCACTTAATTTCTGCAGCTCCTGCTCGCCTGCTGAGTTAGCTGGGGGTTTATTTTGGTGGAAAAAATTATTCAAACAAAACGTCAACTTTTTTTTTCTCCTGCAACTGCAAATACAAAAGTGAGAAGTTAGTCAGGACAGGTGCTTTGGCCTCACATTGTCTGCCAGTGTCTCATCTGCCACCAGGAATGTACAGCTTTTATCGTCATTGTTGCCTCATTTTTTAAAAACATGCCTTGGAGATACAGCACTGTCATCTGCATCCCAGGAAAGAAGAATAAAGAAGGAGGCGAAAAGAAAAATCCACGCTCCAGAACCTCTTTGAGGAGCAGGGTCAATAAAGTGACGGCCATGAGAGAATGAGGACCCACATGTGCATCATCAGTCCCCTGCCTCAGTTCTGGGAGGAGGGAGAGAGAGACATGGGCAGATCTTGTAAAGACCATCCATCGATCATTCTCATCGAGCTGGTGAGCTCCCAAGTTCAATAAGACACCCCAACTGATGCCAACCTGTGGCCTCCAAATATACTCACATATACGCATACATACACATTTACAAGCAGCCAGAAACACACTGACATCCTCCCCTTCAAATTCTTTACACAGATTTTCATAAAGACTTTAGCCAGTGACTTCTTAATCTTCCTTAGAAGCCAATCTTCAAAAGAGGCAGAGATAGTAGATTTTTTTTTAAATGTGAGGTAACTATCCATCTAAATGTTCTGTCACTAAAGAGGTAAACATGGAGCCTAATTAGACAACTAACAAGCCTTTTCCTTTACTGAGAGGATTTTAAGACATGCCCACATATCCTTGGCCATGCCTCCAGTTGGGAGTTGGACTATGAGTTCTACTCTTTGAACCTGAGCTTGTGGTGACCGTTACAACCAATGGAACACAATGATGAGGGATCTTGGAATCATAAGGATCAGGGACTCCAATGATGTAGAGCTAGAGGCTGAAAGACTGTGGTCCTTATGGGCCACTGATGCAAATCCTGGAGTTCAAAGACTGAAGAAATGGAAATTTTAAAGATATAAGGTCTGGAGGGGAGGTGGGTGCCAGGACTGGGGAGGGGGAAGGCTCATTTGTGACTTCTTTACCTTGTCAGTTTTTATCCGAACTCCTGACAAAGTGGACAGAACATAGGAAGGGCAAATCTCTCGGTCCACCAACTCACTTCCTGGCCTCTGGAACACCCTGACAGACACAGAAACTGTGCTTCCCAGTCTCTAGGTATCTGTCTAATGCAGTCAACTTGACCTCTGGAATTAACCATGCCACAGGCTGGGAAACAGGTCCCACCCTGACACACATTTTCCTCAAAACTCACAGTCTTGGGGATTTACACTGGGATCTTCTCAAATACCAGACAAGGTCTTAAAAACGTTTCTACTGTCAGTCTGGGAAAGAAAACAAAAAAAAACTTCATTTCTGGTGGAGAGCCAAAGAGTCTTCCTTTACTTTGGAGCTGCCCTTGAAAAAGGTAGCTTGTTAACCCCTGGGCAGGTCAGGGGAGGAATAAAGGGCTCCCAGGATAATGTTCAGCCAAGAGAGCCTCAGAGAACGGGTTTTATTAGTAATAGACCCTCTTCCTCCAGGAATTTTATGGGAAGCTGTCAGGAGCATGGGCTCAGCAGCAGATGCTGTCCAGATGCCTGGTATCTAAGGGCCTTGGTTTGAAAGCATATTCTCCGCGGGGTCTTGATGTATTTTTAAGAAGACAGGCAGAAATTACTTATTCCTCTCGGTGTATGATTTCTCATTTTTCTTCCAGCAGAAATGGGGAATGAATTGCTCTGGGATTTGCAAGCTTCCCGAGCATTCCAGAGGGTGTCAGCTAGAATGACAGTAATGACTTAGGTCTCCTCAGAGGGTGGTCCCTTCATTACTGGGCCAGCCCGAGCTGTGGTTCCAATGTCATTCACACCCTGCCACACCACTGCTCCATTCCCCACTCTGTCCATCACAGCTGGGACCGCAGAGGCTCTGATCGCTGTATGTTTTGCAAGATAGCTGCTCTCTCCTGCAGCTGCCTGTCAGCAACACCAACCATTTCCCACAATGGGATGTAGGCTGGAAGTTCTATAGAGTCTCTGTCTCTGTCTCTCTATCTCTGTCTCTCTCTCTCACACACACAGAGAGAGAGACAGAGACAGAGACATCCTTCATACATACATAGATATAGAAGGAAACCTGAACTTAAAAGAACACTTAAGCAGCCAGGAGGTAGTGGTGCCGCCTTTATTCCCAGCACTTGGGATGTAGAGGTAGGCAGATTGCTATGAGGTCGAGGCCAGCCTGGTCTACAAAGCAAGTTCCAGAACAACCAGGACTGTTACACAGAGAAACTCTGTCTCAAAAAACAAAACAAAAACAAAACACTTAAACAAACTGAGAAGTAACCCAGAAGCTTTGACAAGGGAAATATAGAAATAAAGAGGGTGAGCCCTATCTACTTAAGCATGGTAAGGGGTAGGAGCCCCTGATCACCACACAGGACCACAAAGAACTGCTTTCCACAACCCATACACAACACACATAGATCTCATATTTTTAAGTAAAAAAAAATATAACTCCTACAATGACTATGTTTTTGCCATATGCTACAACATATCATACTGAGCAAAAGACAGCGGGAGTTGAAGGATGGCTCAGTGGGCAAAGGCATTTGCCTCACAGGCCTGATGACTTGAGCTCCATCCCTGGAGCCCACTGAAGGTGGAAGAGAGCCGACTCCACAAGATGCCCCCTGACTTCCACGCACGTACTACCCTCTGCATTATGCATGCACACGCAAATTATAAACAAAGTAAGTTTTAAAGACTATAGACAAAAAGGAGTATTGTCTACAATTGTATTTTCAGGAAAGGGGGAAAGAGAAGGTGTCCTGGGTGCTTTTGCATGACAACTTGACATAAGCTAAAAAATCATCAAAAGAAGTCCTGGCTGAGGAGGTGTCTCCTTGGAATCCAGCTGTAAGGCATGTGCTCATTTAGTAACCAATGGAGGAGGGCCCAGCCCATGGTACGTGGTGCCTTCCCTGGGCTGCTAGTCCTAGATTCTATAAGAAGGTGGGCTGAGATGGCCAGAGAAAGCAAGTCATAAGCAGCAACCTCCATGGTCTTTGTATCAGTTCCTGCTTCCAGATCATGCCCTGTTTGAGCTCCTGTCCTGATTTCCTTCAGAGATGAGCAGCAATGCTGTTAAGCCAAATAAACCCTTTCCTCCCCAACTTGCTTTTGGGTCATGGTGTTTCGTTGCAGCAACAGAAATCCTAATAAGACAGAGGGGAATTATGAAAGGTGTCTCACACATACAAATACACACACACACACACACACACACACACACTCCCCTGAAGAGACAAGGCCACCATAAGGTTCTTCTCATAATGTCTTTCATTTCCTGAGGAAGTATTAGATTTGTAAATATATACTATACATATATGTAGTTATATATAAATTTTCTGTATGAAGCAAGCACCATTTCACTTTCCTATTCCAGGGAAGGGCTGGCCAGAGTCTAGATGATGGATTTTAAGAACTAAGCATAATTGTTTCATTTCCCTACACATCACAATCTAAATAAACATGGAGACATGAACTTGATCTTTACCCTTGACGAATTCAGATGGTGCTGAAGTGGCATCAGTTACATTTGTGACATCCATTCTGGGTTCCCTTCTCCCAGGACAGCTCTCTCAAGGACTGGGAGAAGCCCAGCTGTTGACTTCAGCCGCAGCCATAGCAGCTGGTATTTAAGTGTGTCACCAGCATTTTCCATCAAGGGCCTCCTTACTGTGTTTTATGGAGGGTGTCTCCTTCAGTCATAATGCCACACAGATTTTAGATGTTAATGGGGTGGTGAAAAAGTAAGACCATACCAGAAATTCCAACCTGGTAGAAACCAGGGTTCTGATTTTAGCTCCAGATTATGACCGGGGCTAGAGGAAAAGCCATTGTTCCCTAATGTATGCCTTTAGGAAAACTGGCTTGTTTCTCGTAGGAAAGAATATAAGGCAATGTCCTTTGATGAGTGCCACCATATGGCCCCTTGGTCTTTTTATGGGCTCAAGCAACTAATCCCTTGGTTGTAACACTACAGAAATTGCTACTCCACTGACTCAAAACTACACCTTATTACTCAGTCCTTTCCCCAGGGCTCTGATTCACTTGGTCTGGGGTGAAGCCTAGGAACTTACATTTTGAACATATGCCTCAGTATTCCTGCTGGCCTGGAAAAGCCCCAGGCTAGTTCATTGTTGTAAAAACTGACAAAAGCTCTTTGTTCCTTCTTAACTTTCAATCCATTATATATTTGATTCTTTTGTAAAATATAGCCTAGTAAATGTAAGTCACTAGGAAGAGATACAGGAAAAAATATACAAGACAAAGCCTTGATTTATTGCTATTAGAGTCAAGAGACATAAGGTTGCTACCAAACTGCAATAAAAGTTTCTACACATATAGTCAATTTCTATGCTAATCTAAACATCAGTAGTACAAAGAGATCATGGAATATGCTTTGAATAGCACCTATCAAACTACCAATTATAAGGTACAATAAGAACACCCCTGGGAACCTCAAGATCTTTTTAGAGGTCCATAAAGTTAAATAACACCCACAACAATACTAAGCTATTACATGCTATTTTAGCCCCCTGTCCCTGGAGTATATAATGGAGATTTTCAGGGGCCACCTGCACTGCCAAAGATTGGCCTGGTTTGAATGCATGAGCAGATTAATAGAATAGAGAGCTATCTTCTATTGAGCCAGACGTGGAGATTTTCAAAAATATAAAACCTGTCACTCTTGCCATTCTTTTTAGTGATGGAAAATATGGTTATTTTCATAAAAATGTTATAATATTTATGAATTTATTCTTACCTTCAAATCAATATATTTAAAGTTCCTCCATTCGTATGCCTATGTAGTAAATATAGACTGTGAAACCCATATGAAAATTCTTGGGAGCCATTTCTAGGTTCCTAGAAAGGCCCTGAAACTATCCCGTTTGCTTACTAAGCCCTAGCTTCGACCATCTTCTGTGGATGCTCCTGAGTTGGGAATGTTGAGCCTTCTGATCAGAGCTTGCAGCTGTGGGACAATCAGAGCGGACATAGGGCACTCTTCTGTGTTGAACATGAGGGAAAGAGGCGTTTGAAGTGGCTCTGATTCTGTTCTATAACTGCCTCTATGGAGTTTCTGAAATCTACATTCTAGATCACAATGTAGTCAATTTCAAAGCCTTCCCATTTCATTTTCCAGGGTAATGGCCGACCATAGAGTTATCAATGGCCCCCCCAGCATCTTCTGTAGGCCCTCCTCCCTTTTCTAGATCCATTCCTTCGTCTTCCCTTTCTCTTTCCCTTCTTTTCTTCTATGCTTTTAATTAGGTATGGAAGTGAGCATATAATTGAAAAGCTACAGATGAAAGTTGAACTCGATGAAAATGCTGGACCTTTCAGTTGGGGAAAAGGGCTGTTGGCCTCAGGATTAGATGCCGGGGGCTTGGTGGGTCCTGACTCTGCTTTGAATTTGTGTTATTAGTGTGAAAGACCATAAAAATACACCTGGTACATCCTGGGCACTCCACACATTGAGCTCCTAAGTGCTTAACTCAGATCAACAGGTATAGCTTCTACAATAGCAACTGGAAGACAGGGGAATCAGACCCATTTAGCAGAATAAGACACTGGGACAACTAACATCCTTGTTAAAGCAAGACTTGAATCTAAAAATCTGTCAGTTAAACACATACCCTTTACCACCATAGCCTGCTTCTTCTAAGCCACTGGAAAACGGATACACCACTAGGAGTCACATTGATTTCTTTCCGTGTTTTGTCTGTAAGAGATAGATGTTTGCTGAGATGTGAGGATGGATGTGTAGATCTGAGGAGAAGGCAGTTGTTGAAAAAACTAAATGTCTAAAAGAGAAATGAGTAATTAAGAGTCTGCTGGGGTGGCGGGGTACCCCTTCTGCGAAGCATTGTGTGGGGAGGGGAGGAAGCCCGGAACATGCGAGGCCCTGAGTGAATGTGTATTTCTGGCATAGGCATAGCCATGCCAAGATAGAAATGGCAAAAAGCTTCCCTTCTAGTCCATGTGGATGTTGATAGTGTGGTGATATTTGGTTTGTACTTTACCAAATAAAGCTTGACTGAAGATCAGAGTGTGGAGCTAGCCACACTAGTTAGCCGGAGAGGCCAGGCAGTGGTGGCATACACCTTTAATCCCAGCACTTGGGAGACAGAGGCAGATGGATCTCTGAGTACAAGGCCATGCTGGGATACACGAGACTGAATCCATGTAAAAGAGAAACACAGCCAAGTGGTGGTGACTCACACCTTTAACCCCAGAAGCAGGGAGGTGGAGATGGGAAGTTATATAATGGGGCAGAGGGAGGACCATAGGGTGGGAGGAGACAGGAGCTCAGGATTCAGTCTGAGATTTCATGGAGACAGCATTCAGTCTGAGAACTTGTAGAGACAGGATACCCCACTCAGTATGAGGATTTTGTAGTGCTAAGAGCTAGTGGTTGGTTGCCCTGCTTCTCTGGTCTTGCAGATTTCACCCCCTAATATCCGACTCTGGGTTTTTATTATTAAGACCAATTAAAATTCATAAAACATCGGTGTGTGCAGATAATGTCCATTATAGCTTCCTCCCCACTGATATTTACAACTTAAAAACTGTTCCCCTACAGAGCCTGCTCCTACCAAGATTAGCTACACCTATCCCCTTAACCCAGCTGTGCCCCATAAGCCCTGACTCCTTGTTTATCTGTATGCAATAACCTTGCCTCCTTGTTCATGTGTATGCAATAACCCCCACCTCTGTTTGACTCTATATAATAAACACACTAAATTTCCAGGGTTCTACGTTTTCTCCAGCAGAGAGCCCAGACAAGGGATCCCAGATCTTCTGTGTGTCCATGTGTCTCTCTATCCTTTTTTTCATTCCTTCACCACCTCAGTTAAGTCTATCCCTGGGACCCATTGTGGATGTGGTACCCTCGCTGTAATTTGAGCTCCCCACCGTGATGTTCTATATAGACATTCTGTGTGTTTATACGTGGAGAGGTTGATTCCAGGTTGGCATGACAGGGAAGAATTCTTCTGTAAATCAGTTAAACACCTCATGCCTATCATCCCTGTTGCTAGGAGGAAACATGGCAACCTAACTGTTCATGCTCCTTCCCTTGCACCCTCTCCTCTGTCTCACTTGCCCATTGCTGCTACCCAGTGACACCTGGTCATGCAGTCTGTGCAGCACTGCTCCTGCGAATCCATCACTACCATGAAAAGCTCCCTTTATGTTGGGCTCCACTGAACCCATTGGCTTTGTTTCACAGGATTCATTATCTAAGCATTTCCAAATGACAGCTTCCCCCTCCTGGTGGACCCTGGGTTTCAGGGCAGATATGTATGTGGTTTCCTGCTTCCTCTCATATCCTCCAACCTTTCTAAAAAGTCCTTCTGGTCGTCTGAAGCATCCTTCTTCCTCCAGGATGACAGTGTTGGTGATCCTTTATCCAGCCTCTTTCTGCACAGCCTTTCTCCGCATGGAAGCAGTGGGAGGAAGATACAAATCGGACCACTCCATTATCTGGGAGACAATCATCTCCCTACCTAGTTAGGATTTGCATCCAGGTCTCTGTCTCCTGCCAATCCTGTGCTCTTTCCACGCTGTTTCCTGTCTATGCTCCAGTTGTTCTAAACAGCTCTCTGAAGAACCACCATTATTTCACTTCCCTGCGCCTGCTCAGGCTCCACTTTTCTGTTCATGTATCAACCTAAATATTGTCTCCTCTAGGAAATCCCCTCTGATCCTCCAAATTTTGTGGGGAAGAACTGAAATTTGTCCACACACACACACACATAATTTATTTACTTATGTGTGTGTCACAGGAGTGCCCATTGTACACACAGAAGTAAGACAAACACTTTCTGGAATCAGATGTCTACTTCTACTATGTTGGTCCCAGAGATTTAGCTCAGGTCACCCAGCTTGACAACAACTGCCTTTTTGTCTGAATCATCTCACCAACTTCCCCCATAAACTGTTACGATCATGGCTTATAATTTCTATCCTAGTTAGGGACGATTGCTATGATGGAACACCATGATCAAAAGCAACCTGGGGAGGACAGGGGTTGTTTGGCTTATATTTCCACATTGACAGAAATCAGGACAGGAACTGAAGCAGGGCAGGAAACTAGAGGCAGGAGCTAATGAAGAGGCCATGGAGGAATGCTGCTTACTGGTTTGCTGCTCATGACTTGGTTTCTTATAGAACCCAGGACTACCAGTCCCGTGGTGGCACCACCCACATCGATCACTAATTAAGAACGTGCCCTACAGCTGGATCGTATGGAGACATTTTCTCAATTGAGATTCCCTCCTTTTAGATGATTCTAGCTGATGTCAAGTTGACATAAAATAAGCCAATGCAGATATCTTATACCAATCTGTTCCCACTCCTGAGAGAACTGTTCCCACTCCTGACAGAAGACAGAGAGGTCATTGTTCCTTGTGCCCATTCCAGGGTCCTGTCACTTTCCAGACAGGCAGAAGGGGAAGGGCAAAGGTATCTGCTAACAGAGCCCACCTCTGACAGTGAATTTCTTGCCTGCAACACAGCCTCTCCTGACTGTAAGGCAAGTTTAGTCACAGGTTTGTGATGAAACGCAATTGCATGCTGAACAAAATGAGAATTTTCTGAATGAGAGAAAGAAGATAATGAAGACCAGAGGACAATTATTGGTGCTTGCCATTTCTAACATGGCCTGATGCGAGGCTTAGCAAGTGCTGGCTTAATAAATGATCTATAGTAGATATACACACTCAAATATATGAGAATATAAGCATATATTTGAATGGGATGGCAAGTAGTGGAGGAGACAGACCTTAAACTGAGCAGTACATTGTAAGGGAGCAATCTGCCTCAGTTACTTTCCTTGGTCTTCCTCAAGTCTCTGCTCTCTCCTCTCCATGTCCCCTGCTTACTGGTCCTTCATGGAGGTGTTATGAAAAGTCACCCCAGCTTTACCTTTCCAATGTTTCTTAGCTTCTAAACTGTTGTGGAATATTCCTTTAACTGTGTGAAGATGTGTTGCATTTGTTTCTGCTGCATTTGTTTAATTATGTAAAGATGTATTGTGTTTGTTTCACCTTGCCTGCCTAAGGCACCTGATCAGTCTAATAAAAAGCTGAATGGACAATAGCTAGGCAGGGAAGGGATAGGCGGGGGTGGCAAACAGAGAGAATGAATAGAAGGAGAAGAAATCTAGAAGAGAATGAAGAGAGGGGGAGGAGAGAATGAGGGAGAAGGAAAGGAACATGCCTGGGGCCAGAAGACAGGTAGCCACCAGACAGACAGACACAATAAGCCGTGAAAGTAAGATACACAGAAGGAAAGAAAGGGGGAAAAAACCCTGAAAAAAGTAGATGAAGAGAAACAAGCTAAGTTATAGGAACTAGTGGGACAAGCATAAGATAAGGCCGAGCATTCATAACTCATAAGAAGTCTCTGTGTCATGATTTGGGAGCTAGTTGGTGGCCTAAAAGAAAGCCTGGTACACCAAACTATTTCTCTTCTTTGCTGAAATGCTCCTCTCTAGGTAAGTGTTTAAAGTAAAGCCATTTTTATTATGGAAACATTTGGAAATGCAGAAGAGCTACACATACAAAGACATAGGAAGTTAAAGCTCCTGTGATCCAGTACAAGTCAATCTCAATTTTTGATGTAATGCCTTCTAATTTTTTTCTTCTATACATATATTTTCTCTACGTGTTTAGAACACACACCGCGTGATGTTTTGTAATTCCTTAATTTATCCTGCCAAACGTTTCCCCACATCATTGAATGGATGTTTGCTATAATTTAAGTGCTGTCAGCCGGGATTCCACCGAGGTCTCATTTGTACTTCATAGGCCCTTTCCACCACAGCTTCACAAATCAGACTTCAGGGCTCAAGTCCAATATGTCAGGCTGGGTATGAAGAGAAGCAAGTGTCAAGATGGAATGAGGAATGCAATAGATTTAATGGAAGACTGACTGTAATGGATAATGGGGAACAGGGGGGGGGGAAGATGTCTAGTCTTGGTGAAAAGAGAATGTGAGGGAAGAGAACGGGGCAGGATAAGCCTCAGATGGTAGAACTAAGGAAGTCAAAGTCAAGCCAATAGGGAGCTTTAGTACTGAATTTCTCCTTATGTTACACCTGGTGAGAATAGCCTTGTTTCATTGTTTTCAAACAGCCAGCTGGATAGAGCAGAACCTCAGTAATGAACACTGCTATGGAGCTGAAGTTACCCCAGCTAGACTCTTTTGGTCAAAGACATTCCTCCAAATAGGTTTCCAAGAATCTACATTGACTACATATGCATTCTCGCAGTCTGCCAACACAACGTAATCCAATAAGCCTGAAATAATAGCCAACTTGTACCCAGAAGCTAAGTTCATCTGCAGCACAAAGTTGAAGAGGTGACTCCAATCCACTGGCTCTTTCAGTATGTATGACAGGGTCAGTTGTCATACTGTTTTTATATTGTTGGCTGTAGGAGACCAGCTTGTCATTGTTGATGACAAAGGAAGGCCATCCGAGCCAACATAAGCAACAATTAGGAGATAAGTAAGCCCATGGTGCCTGGTCCAAAGATTCATGTGTTTTCTCAGAATAATAACTCTCTTAGGCCAGTGCAGCAGTGGACTCTGGGCCTCTCATGGTACCTATCAATCTGACAGTCTGTATTGATCTCTAAAGATTGACTGTTTGAAACATACCTTTCCAGCCAGGATTGCCTGATGCAGAAAGCCTATTTTAACTGTTTCAGTTCACACTGGTTCTCTGTCTAAGCCAGAGACTGAAAACTCAGACTTTACCAAGGACCTGTTCCCTGCTAGCTAAACATGACATGGGAAACTTGGCATATTTTATTTGTTGCACAAATACCCCCAAGATAAGGAATGAAGAACAGCAGGGAAGAAGCTAAAATAGGACATGACCTAAGCCAGTGTCACTCTTAACATGGACACCTCCGAAGCATGAATTATACCACCTTGAGGCAAGGCAGTCAGTGACAGCCTTTGTATAGTATGCTAGTCGACCATCTGTGGTGTCCATCTCTTAGGAGGAAGAGCGCACAATCTACCAGGGAGACAGCTCACAATTGGCTGGGAGTAGTCGTCTGTAGAAGGGAGCAGCTGGTGACGGATGCACTCATACAAAATAGGACTGGAGGGGCTAGACAAGGCTGCAGACAGCATGCTTACTTGTGACAGGGTATGAGCAATGAAACTTCAGAATGTGAGCACTGATAGGCATGTGGTGGTGTGGTGGGAAGTCCTTCTGTAACGTATTACTTTTATTGGTTAATGAATAAAGCTGTTTTGGCCAGTGGCTTAGCCGAATAGAGTTAGCCAGGAAAACTAAACTGAATGCTGGGAGAAAGAGGGCAAAGATGTGAGTTGCCAGCTGGAACCTTGCCAGTAGGCTGCAAGCCTTGGGGTAGAATATAAAATAATGGAAATGGGTTCATTCTAGATGGAAGAGCTAGCTAGCAATATGCTTTGGCTATTGTCCAAACATTATTACAAATAATATGGTCTCCCAGCACTTGGGAGGCAGAGGCAGGCAGATCTCTGAGCTGGAGGACAGCCTTTGTCTATAGAACAAGTTCCAAGCCTGCCAAGACTACACAGAGAAACCTTGTCTCATCAAATCAAAACAAGAAAAAAGTAAGAAAATGAGACAAGTGAAGACTTGAGGCCCTATATCACGGGACTACTTTGAACTAAGTCTTTGAGCTCTACGGCTGGGTCAGCCTCACTAGTTTATCTGATATTCTGAGGAAAAACTGGAAAGGTAGACACTGATGTGGAATTTCTGATTTCTAAGTATTGGCAAACACCAGAGCGATCTAACAAAATTCTCATGTCAGTCGGTGGTATATCAGTTCTGTGAAATTCTTACTGCTCTGACCATTTTTCTCTAATGTGCTTGCTCCTCTTTTCTGGGGCTAATGAAGGGGATGTGGGCACTCAACACAGCTGCCCCCCCCCATCCATGGGCTTTGCATCATAGATTTCACCAAACAGAAGGAAGATATTCAGGAAAAAAAAATCGCATTTGTACTGGCTATGTCCTACCTATTTCTTGTTCCTGTCTCCAAAACAATATAGCATAACCACTATTTATACAGCATACACATTATCTAGGTATCCTAGGTCATCTAGGAATGGTTTTAAAATATATGGGATGAATATCTAGGATATATGCAGATATTAACCACATTGCAGGAGGAGCTTGCACATCGTCAAGGTTTAGTATTCACTACCATCCTGAATCATCCTCGGAGGATACAAAGGGACAACTGTTGAGGGACTGACTTAGATTTCAGCTCTGCTGCAAATGGAAGAAAAACAAATACAACCAATGTTTAAAAGAAGATAGAAATCTTTTCTTTTTCCTTGTGTAATATAAATGGAGCCAGGAAATAAGCTACTCAGCCTCTGAGGATTTCCAAATCCTTAGGGATGTGCGCTCCTTCTGCTTTGTTGCTCAACCATGTTTGAAGCAGGAGTTTTTCCTGTGACCAAACACTGTGCTTTCTCACAGGAGGCTGCAGTTCTCTCTGAAAACATGACCAGTCCTACCTGGGATGTGCTGTGTTAATTTAACATCAAGTCTCAAAGACTTTGTATAATAAAGAGTACCAGAAGTTAACGTGCCTCTGTCTAGTTTTCTTAAGGTGGGCATTAGAAAGTTCATTGGTAGCCTGGGGATATGGCTGTATCATGTAGACTTTGATGTGTCTTTCCTTTCTGATATTCATTAATTCGACAGTCTGTACTGATCTCTAAAGATTGACGATGACTACTTGAAGCATACTGCTTCTAGCGAGCACTGCCTGGTGCAAAAGCTCCCGTTCAGTTATTTCAGTTCACTCTGGTTCTCTGTCTAACCCAGAGATTGACAACTCAGAGTCTGATAATGAACTTGTTCCCTATTAGTTAAGCCTGTTCCTACCTTATTTTAAAGACTGTACTTTCCTTCTCAGGCAGACCTGATACCCTCAAGAAGGCCCCGTACTTGTGTCTAGGACCCTCCTCCAATGCGCTGTTCATTTTACTTTGACCAAATTCTGTCATGAATCTTCCTCATGCTTTCTTAGAAGCCCGAGGTATTCCTCCAAAAGGCCAGTGTTCCAAACAGACCTTAGCGCTTGCAATTGAGTAGTGCTTTCTTAATTTGGGGGTGAAGTAAAGCCAATAAAAGAAAAACTTATACAACTATTTTTATCTAGTTGGTTTTCCTTTTATAAAAATATAAAATATAATAACAGACAGTGATGTGTTTCTTCTTTTTTGGTCCTGTGTATGAATTGTCTCAAAATGCATCAGTTACTAGCTCTTCTCTCGAGGCAGGCGGCTGGGTGCTTGAGATTCCGCTCATGAGGTAGCAGGCAGTTCAGTGTTTTATGACCTGCTCTGTCTGGATTTGCAGCCGCATTTTGTCCTTCAGTTTTCAAGAACTATGTGGTTCAGCCTTGAGTCAGTCTTAATTCTTCTTCCCCTGACTGTAGCTGGCTTAACAGCAACATCTCTAGTTTCAAATGTGACTTAGCAGCTTTGCAGTGGGTGTTCCCTGGGTCTGTTTTCCAAGGGCCTCTTCTAGTGCAGTGATATACATTTTGCCCTGGAAGAATTTATGGTGAAATAAATCGGGACTGGTGTGCTAGAATAAATATGGAGAATTTGTGGGGCATGTGAATCTTTGATACATGAATGCACTGTAAACTCGCAAAGAAATAAACAGCATTTTGTAATAATTCACACCACACATGTGTAAGAGGAGCGATAACTCACTGAGCAGAACCACTTGCCATGGGATATTCTGTGAGGAATATTCTGTGGAGAACAAAGTTCTAAACACTAGAATATTATATAACTGTTAAACTATACCAATTGGTTTACATTTGATTTTCTAGAAAGCTGACCATGATAGGTAGAAACAAAAACTTATCATACTATGTATAAATTGCTTTATAGTAGCCAAAATATAGCCAGTGTGTGAATAAAATCTGTGAAAGAGCAAGCACACTGTATTTACAATAAAACAAGAGGGGGCCGGTGGGATGGCACAGTAGGTGAAGGCTTGCCTGGGCAAGTCTTATGACCTGATGTTGAAATAAGAGCGGCTGGGCTGCGTCCCAGGCGCCCGGCCACCCACATGGCTAGCTTAGCTTATGCCCCAAAATAATTACACGGAAACTGTATTCTTTTAATCACTGCCTG